>NC_071423.1:2116875-2419285 GCF_017976375.1 Cuculus canorus
ACTTCCACCCACCTATGACTTGGGTGACTTCCACCGCAAACCCATGGCCCAAGGGGGAGAATGGCCCCCTCAGCTCCTGTCCTGAATCACATCTTCTCAGAAGATGAGTCAGCCCCGGACATATCCTTGTTATAACCTGTGTCACTTCTCCTGTAACTTTCTGATTGTCTTTTCCCATGTCTTGCAAAGGGCTGAATTAAAAGTTGCTCTTTTTATTTTACAACTTCTTTTCACTATGATATTCCCACACATGCAAGAAGAGAGAGGAGCTGTAGCCGTCCCAGTTGCCAAGGACTGAAGGTCCGTTCTCCCTCGCCAACAATAAAGGTGTTTTGCCACACAGTAATGAAAGCACCAGTTTGCAGGATAACAGAGTATTCTGCATTTTATGAAGCAAATGACAAGGCTTCTTTCGGGTCCAGGTTTTCCTGCCTTGTCTCAGTCTCTGTCGTTTGGTTGACTCCCTAAGGTCTCCACCGGGATGCAGCTCATTGGCTAAGTTATATAAAAGGAGTCTTAAGTAGAGCACTCTATTGAGGTTTGCGTTTTCCCTTTAAAATGCAAATGGATAGTAGTTAATTCCCTTTTGGGATTTATGAGCTGAATTTAAAATGGGAAATGATGATACAAAAATATACTTCAGAAAGCATTGCAGTATAAGTAATGAAATGTTCGCCACATGAATACAGATTCTTCTGGTCAGCCAGACATCTTCATTTATCTGCATTTTAATAGCTTCCCTCAAAACTGCTTTTGGCCAAATTTTTCCTCAACATATTACCTGCTGCAGTCCCCGTGGACTACAGTGAGGACAAAATCTGACCACGTTTTCTAAAATCTCATATATCAGCACATTTAGGTATATCAATATTCTATCAGGTATTATAAATATCTCCCTTCTTTTCCGTTAAAAAGTCTAACAAGATCTTTTCCATATTTCCTGAAAATATAGCTGGATGACAGACCCATTTGCCAGCTCGTCTGGTGACTAGAAAGGCTAAAAAACCTATCCAAAAAAGTGTCAACTTAGCAAAGATGTTAAAACCCATATTTACATACCAATTTCAAAAGGAACATTTTCCATCTCCCTTTCTTTTTCATAATTACCAGTTTACTTCCAAAGGGAAAAAAATAAGCACATATAATTATGTTCATAAGTTCAATTTATGCCAAAACACATACACATATATGCGCACACAGACAGAGCCCTGCTGCCTTCCACAGAGCGGGGGGATGCCAAGTGCTGTAACTTGCATTTAGAATTCAGGGTGCTCCACTCCTTGCATGATCAGGCCTTGAGTAACGCAACTGATTCCTTGTATTTGTTCTGTCTTCTGGAAAATATACCTTTACATAACCCTTCACAAGAACTCCTTTCTGTGCCCACGGACACTGGCACAAACAGCTTTAAGAAGCCTGATAATGGCAGAGGACGAAGCTGTGTCATCATGGTGTGAAACCCACCGGACACATGTCTAAAAGGGAATTGCATGGTTTCTAGCCTATGTTTAGAAGGACCTAACCCTGTAACCTAATGGAAGAACTAGAAATTGTTCATATTCGGATACACCTGCATTTATTGCGTGGGCACAGTGCTGGGGCACGCACAGTGGTGTGTGAAACAGGAGCAGGTCCTAACCCAGGTCCCCCGGCCAACGCTACCTTCTGATCCAGCATCAACTGCAGCATCCCCATGCAGGCATCCCTTGGCAGGGTCAGCAATTAAATATCTACACCACTTCAAGGCTTGAAAACCAACAAATGACACAGGTTTCATTTCAAATTTTCCCTTTATCTATACAAGAGGAGACAGAATATATCAAATATTCAAACTTTTCCTTTTCGCCCTTCTTTTGTTTCCATGTTTGTCTGCAAACTGTGTACTGTCCAAGTTCTCTGGGCTCTGTTCTCTCTTTTTTGTTACAGACTGACTTCAATCAACTCCTAGATCTAAAAGTCCCCAAACAACCAACAAAGCGTGTATTTCAGTAGGTTAAATTTGAGAAGCCACAATAAGGCCTCTGGTATAAGACTGTGATATCACTCACAAAGGACTGTGACTTCATTGTGAATGAAAACAGCATCTGGCACAGAGCAGGAAATAATTTACCAAAGAGCATCCAAGAAGGACAGCAATGAAAAGTAAGAATCAAACAAGTCTGTGGCTGCGTAAGGTCTTCTCCTCGTGAAAGGTTCTTGCATTGTGAAAACATTTCTTCAAAGCAAGAGATGAAAAAACCCCATACATGTTAAGTCTTTTTTCCGCCTTCGACTCAAATGCTTGCCAATAGCTTTTCAACAATTGCGTGATTCACTATTGAGTGCTTCATCATGGAAGCAGCCTGCGTTCTGCACGGTACAGGACTTTCTCATGCATTTTTTATTTCGTATTTATGTTACCAACCAACATGTCAGCTGTTAGAGAAAACCTGGTGAAAGACTGTGAAAGGAGATAAGCCCCCAGCAGGTGTTACAGGAATACTCAATTGTCTTTTAGTCTTAATTACACCTTTAACATAGTTTTGCTGTGTTGCAGCTGCTCTGTATTAAAAGAAATGATATTTTGTAAAACAATTTTTCTACAGTTTCTGCAACCACTATAACAGAAAGTGAACGTGTCAAAATAAAACCAGGTGAGGGCCAGTCTTAGGAAGGAAAAAATGAAAACAAACATTGCCAGCAGGTTTCCTAGAAGTTCTGCAGGGAATTAGCGAGGACAGAGTAGAGAAGGGAGGCAGGCTCTGGAATTCATTATGAAGATTAACACAGAAGGAGAGATTTCATTACAGTTTTCTGCATTTGAGGAGGACCACAAGGATGTGAAGTGGCTCATTCAACTCATCAGGGTATTCTTGGATGAAAGAGAACTTACCAGGGAGATGAATTCAGCCTCATCAGACCAATCCGATAAGTATAAAATAACATAGTCATTTTAGGTGTGTTCCTGTCCTTTGCCTTCCTAAATACCTCATCAACTAAAGTAATAACTTTCAAGACAATCTTACCATGGTGGCAAAAAAGGTATTTCAGTATAAAAATTTGGTTCTGAATGGATGGACCTGCAGCTGGCAACTGTCTTGATCAAAATGACTCCAAATTTGCTTGAAGAATTGCCCTTGCCGTTACTGTGGTTCTCTATTGTTCAGGCAAATCCACTAAGTGGCAAATTTCAGAGCATTTTGAAAACCAGGGGTCCAATTCTAGGATCCATCGATAAAACTTACAGCGCAAATTCTATCTCAGCTCCCGCTATCTTCCCAAGCAAATGGATTTTAAAGCACTGGGAAATATGAATTCTACACTAATAGAAGAGCTCTTGAAGCAAAGCTGCAGAAGGGTCCCTGCAAAATTAAGGCAGAGCAAGCCCAACGTGGCACAGGACACACAAGCGCTCTGAGCTGGAACTGCAGAAAATATTGTGAGCTGCAGCCTCACGCTCGGGCGAGCAAATCTTGAATTTTTCCACTGTGTGCAGGCTAAGGTTACAAGAGTTCAAAGCAACAGCTGAAGAGTTCTGTAATAACAGAGAATCCCTAAGTACTGTCATAAGTGTGTTTGAAAGAATGCTCTCACCTTACCGTGTAAATCCACTGCTTTGAAGAGAACGCCTCCGTTTCAGCTCAGGCTGGCCAGGTGCCTGGGCACACCTGGAATACAGGAACATTTGGGTGCACCTGAGGAGCATCACATGGGCTTTGGCAATGAGGAGCATTTTCTGCAAGGGAAAAAAGAAGCAAAAAAAAAAAAAAATGAGAACAGCTCAAAATAATTGGGTTATGTTCTGCTCAAGGAAGGATTTGGGGGGAAGCAGATTGCAGTGTTATTTGTTGGTAGCCTACAGTGCATGCATCCCTCCTCCAATGTCATTTGTCTGAAGCGCAGTGGAAGACCTGCCAGAATTCCCTGCTCTGGGCAGCTCTGCGCTTTTCCTCCGAGCAGCAAATTCTCATGTTTTTCCTGCCTGGCTGACAGCAGGAGTTTTTCACTCGTAGCCATCTGCACTGGGGCAGAGGCTGCGGCTTCAATCTTAATGGCTGTCTCAGATGATATCATTTTCTTTTTGTCTGCTGTAGAGAGAAGGCAGCACTGAACGCACTGACAAATCCTGGTACTTGTTATGCATTTACACCATTTGATACCCGCTGTGCTCCAAAGACAGTTGTTCTCAAAGGCATTCAGGTCTATGGTGTGGGTGGAACACACTTACTTTCCAAGCTCACTTTAGTTTCAAAATATCTCCTCCTTTAAACTAATCAGTCACTAAAGTAAACATGTCTCTTTTGCTCAGACAACTACCCTCTCCAAGGACACATCATAGAATCATAGAACATCCAACTGCAAAGAACTGCTCTGCAAAAATATTTTGAATGCAATCCAGAGTGCCATCGGAATCAGTGCAGCCCCCAGCACTGCAGGTGCCGGCTGTCACAGCAGGGTCTGCCACTCAGACCGGACACTGCAGGCTCCGAGGCCAGAGGTGCTGATAGTGATACCCTTATGCTGATGGTGCACAGGTTGTTTCGCTTCCACTTAACCACAGATTCCCAGAACCCCGTGGGAAATTTCCAGCAGTGCTTTTCTTTGCGGCAGTCTAACTTCCCAATTGTTACGATAGAAAATGGAAGAAAAGCGTGAAAATATCATCAGTAAAGACACAAATCTCAGAGAGAAAAAAAAAAACATGCAACCTCCTCCAAAATTGTAAGTTATTTTTGAAGTAGATACACAGCATTTTAATAAACAGGATCAGAGCAGAAACATTATGTTTAAGACAAACTCTAAAGCAAAACTTCAGAGGAAAACCCCAAGCTACTTGGCCTAAAAGCAAGGGACCAAGCTGTACCTGCAGCCCCCAGGCAGCAAGGAGCGCCCTGCCAGGGACCTGAGCCCACTCCTAAATGGACTGAGAGCTCTGCCTGTGGCCTGCACCCACGGGGCCGGGAACTCTTTTTCAGCTGAGCCCTGGGACCTCATTCACCGTCTGAGTGACCCTAGAGAAGTGTGGGGCTTCAGCTTAGGGACATTCATACCTGGCTATGGATTTCTGATAGCACTTTGCAGCTTGATCTTGAACTTGCTCATTGTTAGGGCTTGGTAAGAGACTAGTGCATTTTCTCTAATCCCAACTGCCCTCACCAGCTCACATCCCAACCTGCAGATTGAATTCCTGTCTGGACCTCAGGGCTGTCTCATGCTCTGGAACTTGTCTGTTGGCCTGGATCTTTGAATGACCCTGACTGCCATCTCCAGATAAGCCTCACTCATCCTATTCAGGTGCTGATGGATGAGGCTGTACCTGGTGAGTATTTCCACAAGCCTGGAGATCCAAACTTTTGGATAAGAGCTACAGACATCCTGGAGGAAGCTTTTTTACTCTTTGAAATCAATAAGTGTTTCTAAAGCTGTTTAGGAAAATGCAAGATGAAAGCGTCTTGTGAAAACTGTTGTTGCCCCACACCAGCACGGCAGCCAGTGAGACAGATGGGAGGATGAGGAATGAGTTGTACAGGAGGAGATGAGAGAAATGTAGCTCGCTTAGTCTAACAAAATAAACTTTGGGAGTGGATATGACTGCTGTCTATAAATACATCAGGAGAGTAAACACTGGGGATAGAAAAAAGTCCCCAGTTAAACTGCATAAAAATGTTGGCACAAGAACAAATAAGTAGGAATGGGCCTTGGAAAAAAACTTGTTTCCAGTGATGTTTAAATTTAGTGTCTTATTCAAGGCTTCAAGAACAAAGATCTTAGTTTCTCTTAAGGGAAAGTCTCCTCAGGTTACACACTGTGCTGTCTGTGATGGAGAGGGCTCACTGGCCTGGAAACCCCCTGCCACCTCCTACATCCACGAGAAGGGCAGATTTCTTGAAGTCTAATTCTGGGGAAGGAGGAAAACCGACCATCTGACAGATAAATATCTTTATCCATATTGAATTACAAGACCGAATATTCTCAGCTAGGGGATTTAGTTTTTCTGTACTATAAAAATCCCAGATAAGCAGAGTCTATGGTTGGCACATACAGAAAATTAGATCATAAAATATGTTGCTTTTTAAAAACGTGGCTGCTGTGTAAACATCCACCATGAGCTATTACTAATTTTTTTCCATGTTGCCTCTCTTCTTTATCTACCAGGGGTATCCGGAAGTGGGAGGAATCTCTCTGAAGATCTCTTCTATCCTGACAGACGCTGTGTAAGACCGACTCCATCATCACACCATCACTTTTCTGAAGACAGTTATCAAAGGCTGTGCATAACAAATCCTTTCCCAGGGCTGGAGACAAGGAAACTTTCTAGAAGACTTAAAACCCCTTTAAATCCTGCAAAGCTTTATGTTGATTTTTTAAAGCCTTCATTATAATGCCTAGATGCAGGATTCACTTCAACAGAATATTCAACCTTTATTCAACTTCCTACCAAGGCCATGAGTATCAAAAAGCATTGTTAATGACAGGACAAGGGGAAATGGCCTCAAGTTGCACCAGGGGAGGTTCAGATAAGATAGCAGGAAAAACTTCTTCACCGAAAGGGTTCTTAGGCACTGGAATGGGCTACGCAGGGAAGTGGTTGAGTCACCATTCCTGGAGGTGTTTAAAAGACAGATAGACAAGGTGCTCAGAGATATGGTTTAGTAGTGGACAGGTATGGTTGGACTCTATTATCTCAAAGGCCTTTTCCAGCCAAATGAGTCTATGATTCTAATGGTTTCTGAGTCATTCCAGCTTGCTTAATGGAGAGGAAACCCAAACAGCCTCTGTGTTTGCTTTGCAGTTGATGCACAAATGATGTCCTGCTAATGCCAATGCTTCTGTATAACCGGAACTGGATGGAGGTGACACCTGAACCTGACTGGAAGAACAGCCAGCTCAGTGGGTGCTCTCCATTGCACCCTGCAAGGCTGAACCCTTCCTTGAGAAGAATCGTGTGTACTAAGTAAACAGCGATCCCAGATGAAGAAGTAGCTGACCTGGATTTGAAGCTGAGCTACATCTCCCCAGTGCATGTTTCTGGGAAGTGCTCCAATAATTAAGAAGTCCTGCAATGCAAAGAACAACTCTGCTGCATCCATGCTCCACTACTAGCCCTGGCCATGAGCTGGGGCATCTGCTGCCAGCTGCCTGCCTCGCTTAGAGCCAGGGCTGCCTGGGAGCAGCTGGGCACAAGAAGGGAAAAGATCTTTCTCACCCAAGAAATGCCTGTAAAGGAAGTTTGCATTAACACTTGTGAAATACGGAACTCCCTTGGCTGGTTTCTGTCTTCCTCTAAACCTAGAGATCTCAAGACACCATCAGAAGCAGCAGCCTTAAAGGTTGGAGTTGGGGAGACGGTGTGTGAGTGGCAAAGCATTTCCCCTGGAGGCATTTCTGCAGCCAGAACTCACTTTTCCCATCCCTGCATAACAGCGTGGCTTTGCTAAATGGGTTTTCACAGTGAACTGAAATGCTCCCTGTTCCCAACACCAAATGCCCAGTAAGGACTATGGGGGGCTGTGAATTGTTTTCTCACCTGTTGCTGTACCTGTTGCCTGGATTTTTTACTAAATATTGGAGGATAAAGGCCATTAGGGTGGATACAGCAAAATGGTAGCCAATAGCGAACATATGTGATAAAATGCTTTCCCTAATGTTATGGTTTTCATTTAGTTTTAAGTAAAATTACTTTTAAAATGTTGAGATGATGAGGTAGATCCTATTAAAACACATAAACTCCCAGATTTCCTTTAGTCAAACCTTTCTTTGCTGTCGAAGGGGATTAAATCAGCTTGTTTAAAAACACAAGTTAAGCTTTTTTTTTTTGAGTGGGAAATGACCCCGAGAACCAAAACAGGATAACTTTGTGGTATTTGTATGTTTTACATGATGCCATCTTAATTACATTTACTCTGGCTTGCTCTAAATCTGTAATCTTGTATCGCTACCTCCATGTTTTGTATTCTCTGTGCAGGATGTGAAGCAATCACGTTTGAGTTGCATTATAATTTAGCAGATTCGACCAGAAACATGGAGAGTGCTGAAGTTTTTCCATCTTCGAGATTGGTGTTCTAAATCACAGCCAGCCGCTGCCTCGCACAAGGGAAGTCAGATGGATACCACAATGCGCAGCCCAATTCCATGCACGGTTTAATTTGGAAATCGAGGCACAAGTACCTACTTATCATGCACAGATGTAGGCTGGGAGGTCAACAGGGCCAGCGAGACACCGTCTGCTTCTATAACTCAAATGAGTTTACAGCACTTGAGCATTTTTCTTTGTCATGCTTTAATCAACATGCTTCTCACAATGGGATCATGCCACGAGGAAAAATCAAATAACCCAGGAAATCCAGAAACAAAGAACTATGGAAAGGAGAAGAACAGGAGAGCTTTCTAGGAGGCTTGAACGACAGGGCTGGTGAGCAGCTTCAGGGGACTGAGGTCCAGGCGGAGGACATTTGTGGTTAAGGAAAAGGCTTGTGACAGCGGCTTTATGACGTGAAGGGAATGGACGAAGAGGTTCATGTCCTTAAGTTTGGTCACAAAGATAACTGCAAGGAAATTAAATGGGGAATTGCGCTGTGCTTTTTCCAGCTAGAAACTGAAATGAGGGAGGAAATGCGCCTTGCCAGGAGGATGTGAGTATGCACGCTTCCACTCTGTCAGTGTTAGAGGGTGCTGCAGCCTAGAAAAGTGAGCTGTGTAGTGGCCGCACGGAAGAGACAAACCAGAGAAGACAGGACACCAGCATCAAAGGCAGTGCTGAAACTGCAGTGCAGAAGGGAGACAAGGCAGAGAGGTAGATATGGATCTGATAAGCCAAGAGGTGAGGGCAAAGAGGAGATTCAGTGAAGGGTTACAACACTGGGCCAGGTCATACAGGCAAAAAGGGGAAATTACTTCATGTAGCTTATGTGGACTTGCTATGATGATTAGGAATAAACAAATTAACCTAATGTGAAGGCTTCTCTCTCTCTGACTGCATGAAGCTGTTGGGAAAACAAAGCCTGGGCTGGAGCACCAGAAACAACACATCAAATGTGGGAAATACAATGGGCATTACATCAGACTCCAGATACTGCAGATGATGAATCAGACCAGCAGGCTGCTTCTGCATCTGGCAGCTTGTTCCATCCACTGGCCACTTGCACTGCTCTGCCCAAGCTAAGAGAAAGGGAAGCAAAACAACCTGTGGCATCACTTTGAGAGCACGGAAAGGACAACAGCCCTGGTGGCAAGAGCTGTTTGGTGCCCAGGTGTAGAACTACACATTTGTATGATACCATGGCGCAATGGTGTGCTCATATCATAGTCAGTAGGTCTTCAAAAGGTTAGGGAGATTCTTGGGAATCCCAAATAAAAATACAACACTGACAGCACTTCAGATTTTTTTAGAAGTAATACATAGAACTGTTAGCGCTTAAGGGAAATAAAGCAGTTTTGTTGGGTCTTAGGTATTTCCTTGTGCTATTGCTTAATCACGTTTTAGCATGGTATAATGAAATGTAAACTGGTTTTGTAGGCTAGAGGAATAAATTGACTCCATAACTTTCACAATTCAGAGGAGTCAAGCAGCATCTTGGAGGGGAAAAACCCCTGAGCTTCTGGTAACTGGGGAACTAATTCTGCTTGCTTCAGTTTTAAAATTCTTTCTTGACAAACAATTTAAGGTAAAGTTACGAAGCACAAGCTAAAAAAATCGCATCTTGCTTTTTATGTTGATTGTTCATGCAAGGGATAGGTCAATACCACCGCCTACGATTTCAACGTACACTTGTGCCTCTTAATTTAAAAGACTTTAACAGGCCTGGTGGAGATGGAAACTTAACTGCCCCAAGATCTGACCCTCTCGCTGCTCTTCTGGAGCAGAGAATGAGCAGAACCAGTTTTTGTAAAAGCAGCGAGTCATCTTTAACCAAAATCTACCCTTCCTTTATTATTAAGGTTTGGGTCAGTTGGCCACAATGGCCCATTGCAGGGTCTGCAGCTGCCCACACTTTAGCGGAACAGTGTTCATTGTGTACACACACATAGGCAGTTCATGAAGCCATTTTTGAATAAACTTAAAAGGTACTAAACACAGAAATTGTCTTATTAAAGAAATATCCACTGCACTGTTAGATCAAACAGCTTTCTGAGCGTATGCTAATTCAAAAAAGGAGCAAGAAAAGCAGTATTTTTCCATATCACGATAATACAAACACCTCTTTAAGACAAGCAGCAACAAAAGTACAGCAGTAACCCCACTGGAATGACCAATCAATTAAATTTCCAAACAATAGTAATTATTATCCTTCCCTGAGCTGACATTTAGGGCTCGGACACATGAACCATGACAAAAAAATGAAAGGTTCCAGACTGGGTCTCTTTAGGCAGAAGGAGCCCTTTTGGGGACATTTCCTCATGGGCCAACCCTCAACAGATACAACTACCCCTTGCTTCAGCTTTTAATTTATAGGTTGATAAGTGAAATTACAGTGAAGCCCACTGGAATGCTATTTTTTATCCAATTTCAGATAATCAGCAACCTGATCCAAGTGCAAGTGCAAGGTTCTACACCTGGTTGGGGCTATATGCAGTTTCAATAAAGGCTGGGGAATGATGTGGTTGAGAGCTGCCCTGCTGAGAAGGACTTGGGGTGCTGGGGGATGAGATACTCGACATGAGTTGGCAATAAGCGCTCCCAGCCCAGAAACCAACCGTGTCCTGGGATGCATCCAAAGCAGAGTGGCCAGGAGGGCGAGGGAGGGGATTCTGCCCCTCTGCTCTGCTCTGGTGAGACCTCACCTGGAGCCTTGTGTCTAGGTCTGGAATCATAGAATAATTTGGGTTGGAAGAGACCTTAAAGATTATCTAGTTCGGATTCCCCTGCCATGGGCAGGGACATCCCACTGGATCAGGCTGCCCAAGGCCCATCCAACCTGGCCTTGAACATCTCCAGGGATGGGGCAGCCACAGCTTCCCTGGACAACCTGTCTCAGTGCCTCACCACTCTCATACTGAAGAAATTCCTCCTTATGTCCAGTCTAAATCTGCCCCTCTCCAGTTTATACCCATTGCCCCTCATCCTATCACTACAAGACTTTGTTAACAGTCCCTCAGCAGTTTCCTGTAGCCCCTTCAGGTACTGGAAGGTCACTCTAAGGTCTCCCTGGAGCCTTTTCTTCTCCAGGCTGAACAACCCCAACTCTCTCAGCCTGTCCTCATATGGGAGGTGCTCCAGCCCTCCGATCATCTTTGTAGCCTCCTCTGGACCCGTTCCAACAGCTCCATCTCCTTATGTTGAAGATTCCAGAACTGGACACAGAACTCCAGCTGAGGTCTCCCAAGAGAGGGACAGAGGGGCAGAATCCCTGCTGGCCACACTGCTTTTGATGCAGCCCAGGACATGGTTCGCCTTCTGGGCTGCGAGTGCACATTGCCGGCTGATGTCGAGCTTCCCATCAACCAGCACCCCAAGTCCTTCTCTGCAGGGCTGCTCTCAGTCACATCACCCCCCGTCCTGTACTGACCCAGGTGTAGGACCTCGTCCTTGGCCTTGTTAAACCTCATGAGGTTCTCACAGGAATCCCCAACAAAAGAAAGATATGGAACTGTTGGAATAAGTCCAGAGGAGGCCATGGAAATGATTTGAGGGCTAGAGCACCCCCTGTATGAGGACAGGCTGAGAGAGTTGGAATTGTTCAGCCTGGAGAAGGCTCCAAGCACCTTTCAGTACTGAAATGGGCTCCACAAAAGCTGGGGCTTTCTCCAAGGGCCTGTAGTGACAGGACAAGGGGGGATGGCTTTAAATTGGAAGGAGGAAGATCTAGAGTAGACATTAGCAAAAAACTCTTCACGATGAGTGTGGGGAGGCCCTGGCCCAGGTTGCCCAGAGCAGTGGTGGCTGCCCCATCCCTGGAGGTGTTCCAGGCCAGGTTGGATGGGGATTGGAGCCCCTGATCCAGTGCGAGGTGTCCCTGCCCGTGGCAGGAGGTGGAACTGGATGGGCTTTGAGGTCCTTCCAACCCAACTCATTCCATGATTTTACGGGATAGAAGGCTGGGAGTGCTACCGAGCTCTGATGGCCCCTGGCTGCCGAGCACCGCCGGCTCTGTCCCAGCTCCCCGCTCAGTCCGGCGCTGCCGCTGCCCCGCCTGCAGGGGGCGCCGCTCACTCCCCCGCGGGGGGGGCGGGGCGCCATGAGAGCCGCGTGCTGATTGGCCGCGAGGCGGCGCGGATGAGAGCGGCGACGTGATTGGCCGCGAGGTGAAGGGGGTTAGCAAAGGCCCAGGTCAGGATCGCCCCCCCGTCCCCGCACAGCGGGCTCCCCTCTTTGCTACCCTTTCCCCCCCTGACCTGCCCTCCTCGCTGTGTTTTTCTCGAGGACCTCCGCGCCCCGTCTGGGCGCGCGGAGGCGCCTCGGCCAATGGGCGCGCGGCGCAGCGTCCGGTTGCCAGGCAGATTATGCTAATGAGGCGCGGGCGGCCGCCCCACCCCCCTCACCCCCCCCGCGCTGCAGCTACCATTGTGAGGTGAGGACAGGTGGGACGTTCGGGGCTGCAGCGGCGCCGGCGCCGGCGGCCGGGGCGCGGCACCCGCACGGGACCCCCTCAGGTAACGCGATGGGACGGCCCGGGAGGGCAGCGCGGTGCGGGGCGGCCGCGGGGACGCGCCGGGGGTTTCGCGCTTGTTGTTTTAGTCGCACCCAAGATGGCGCCCGCGGCCGGCGGCGCCTTTAGCGCTGCGGACGGGACGAACCGTTCGCTCGCGGGAGTGGGGGGGGGCGCGTTCCCCTTCCCTCCCCCTCCCCGCGGGAGAGGTACAGTCCGCTCCCCCCTCATCCCCGCCCCAGCCGGGATCCCCCACCCGCCCCGGGCAGAGGGAGATGGGGCTGCCCCCTCCCCCATCCACCCCTCCCTGGATGGTACAGTCCGGACCCCAGCACCTCAGTGGCGGGGGGGGGGTGATAGCGGAGCCATCTTGTTCCCCCCACATCACGCACGGCGCTCGCCCCCCTCACCCCTTGGTTAAACCATCTCCCTGCCCCCGGCTGCCAGGCTGCCCGCTCTCCTCTGCCTGCCCGGCACCGTCTCTCGCCGCCAGCTCCGGTCCCGCTCCCCCCCCCCCCTCGGGGGGCCGCAGTGGTTGGGGCCGAGTGACCGTTTGCGGGAGGGGGGGCGCCTCGGGGCGCGCGGGGCGCTCCCCCAGGGGAGAGGGGGCACCTGCGCCTCCTGATTGGCCTCGCGCCTCGCGCCCCCGCCTCCCATTGGCCCGCGCAGGGGAGGGGGGCGCGCGCCCCCTGCCCGGATTGGCTGGCGGCGGCGGGCGGAGGGTATAAAAGGGGGAGCGGGCGCAGCTAGAACGGCCCGAGGGTGGCGAGAGGTGGCGGTTGGTGCTTCGGTCGTGCTATCAGTGCCCCGTGAGGGGCGGCTCCTGCGGGCTTGGGGAAGCCAGCAGTGGCCAAGGGGGCATCCTGGTCTGTGTCAGCAAGTGTGGCCGGCACGAACTGGGGAGTCATCCTTCCCATGTGCTCAGCACTGAGGCTCAGTTCGGGCCCCTCACTACAAGGACATTGAGGGGCTGGAGCACATAGAATCATGAAACGGTTTGGGTTGGAAAGGTCCTTAAATGCCATTCAGTTCCACCCCCTGCCATGGACAGGGACACCTCCCACTGGATCAGGGCCTCCAAGCCCCATCCAACCTGGCCTTGAACCCCTCCAGGGATGGGGCAGCCACCACTGCTCTGGGCAACCTGGGCCAGGGCCTCCCCACCCTCATCATAAAAAATTCTTTCCTCATCATAGAATGGTTCAGGTTGGAAGAGATCTTAAAGCCCATCCAGTTCCACCCCCCTGCCATGGGCAGGGACACCTCCTACTGAATCAGGCTGCCCAAGGCCTGTGCAACCTGGCCTTGAACACCTCCAGGGATGGGGCAGCCACCACTGCTCTGGGCAACCTGTTCCAGTGCCTCACCACTCTCATCATGAAGAAATTCCTCCTTATGTCTAGTCTAAATCTGCCCTTCTCCAGTTTATACTGCATCCAGTGAGGGGAAAGGGCCAGAAAACAAGCATTATGAGGAGCAGCTGAGGGAACTGGTTTAGCTTGGAGAAAAGGAAGCTGAGGGGAGCCCTCCTCACAACTGCCTGAAAGGAGGTTGTGGTAAGGTGGGTGCGGGTCTCTTCTCCCAGGTGTCAAGTGATAGGACAAGATAGGGAGGAAGTACCACCACCATCCACTTGCAGGAAGGGGAGCATTCTCCTCGTCTAATTCTCAGCAGCTTTGGGAAGAGTTGCCTGAGCAGGAGAAGGGATAGGAGGCTGAAAAGATGGCAAGAAGAAGCCAGAGGGGAACATAGAGATGTGGTGGTGTTGGTACGCTTTTGTTTTCTTTCAGTAAAACCTGGGAGTGCCGCCTTGAAGGCTGTGTGCACAGCGGTATAGCATGTGTTTCAATACAGACCTTTTCTTTTTTTCGTCATGTTGTAGTTTAAATACCCATATTCCTGCTTTTCTGTTTTATCGTATACTTCTCTCTCTATCATTTATATACCAGTTCAATTAATTAGACAGGGTTGGAGCCTGAGAGTTGTAATGTGTGATAGTAACAAATGATGATATCATAGGGACCTCAGAGTACAATACATTTGGAAGAAGATGATGTGAAGAATGTGGTCACGTGTTCAGGAGGCCAAGGATGTGGGGAAGAAGTTAGTCGCTGGAGTGGATATGTGGATATTGAGCACACGGGAGGAGAGCTGACCAAGAAGAGCATGTACAGAATGTACAGAAGCATAATGGACTTGTCTCTTAGCTCTTCTGAGGGTGAAGGACAGATACTGTGAGAAACACTTGGTTATACAAGAATGAGGAATAAACAGAGATGCCCTAGGAGTGGGAACTGCATCTCCAAGCAGGTCTGTAGCCCGTGGCAGTCCCCCTGGAGGATGCTAATCTCTCCTCTTCGATCTCACATGGAGGTTGTGATTATTTCCTTTGTTTCGTGGTAGAAACAGGTTAAACTCACAGCTACTCACCTGATGCTTTGTGAGAGAACAGTTGCACCAGACTGCCATGCTCTCACCTTCAGTGCTTGGGCAGTGTCCCTATCGGAGAAGGACTGTAGCACACACGGGACACAGTAGCAGAGGACTGGCCTTGAAGATCTGACAGATCTCTTCCAGCTCATTGTTGCTTTGATGATGGATGTGCCATAAAGCTATAGATAGATCGATTAATTATGCACAATTTGAGTTAAGAGTGAGTTTGTATTTGGCTGAGCTCTTCTCTTTATTACACAACGAAATAAATTGAAGCCATTTTTCCTTTTGTGGAAATAAATAATCCTTGCTGCCCCAGCCCTACATGTGATTACCATTTCGGACTCACTGTAAAACATAAATATTGTGGTTATATATTACCTGACTGTTAATATTAAGCCAAAATGCACCAAGCCAGAGTTCCTTGAAACAATACATGCTTTTGATGGATGAGAATGCAGAGGGCGAGACAGCAGTCGTGACTCAGTCCTCAATGAGGTTAGAAACCTTCTTGTGGCAATGAGAGAGTGCACTTGCCAAGGGATCTCAGGAAATGCACCGACTCTGCCTTCTAGGCAGGCTGGGATAATTAACTTAAGTGTGGGATACAGCTTTTTGCAGACACACGTGATGTTCCTTTTGAGAATAATAAATCATTTTCATATTAAAAGCTGGAGGAAGACCTGTAGTCGTAAAAAACCCTTTTGTAGCAATTCTTGCTGTCCTTGCATATGGTTGATGGTGAAAAATAGTGGTCAGTGAGCTCAGTACTTAAAGGATTAAGCTAATAGCCCCTGCTATTATTGCTGCAGGGAACCCCAGTCTCCATGCAAGCCTCACTTACGCTGGGGAGTAAATCACATTAGCTGTTTTATGCACCATTATTGTAAAGTGGATTCTCATTTGAGATACTGGAGTGACTTTATGGCTCCCTGAGCAGGGAGGTGGATCCTTCCCTTTGCCGAGCTTTAATATTCTCCCATTCTTGTTGTCTCTGAGAAGGGACAAAAATGAATGTTTGGTAGCCACTGGCTCAAGTGCTTTCTTGGCAAAATGTCTTTAATTAGACTTGGAGAGGTTGCTGCAGAAGAAGTCCTTGGAGATTTCATCTGTATATCTCCTTGTGTAGCTGCAGCATCGAAAGAAATTGTTCTTCCTTAATAGCAGGTATGCCAAGAAAATAGGGTTACAGTTGGTCCAGGGTTTTTGACGATGCTGCTCTCTGAATTTAAGAGCTGAGCTTTTCTTTGAAACACTATTTGAGTTCATTATATTCAGCTTGTGTCAAAAATTCTTACATGCCAGGTACAAAATAACTGTGATTTTGCTGTTATTGGAGGTTTTCTCTGAAAGCGCTGTTTGCTCCCATTCCCGAGGTGTCAGGGGTCAGAGGTGGAGCTACAAGGTGCCACGGCATGAGTGCTGCGGGATGCTGAGGCCAGCAAGGACGTTGCTCTTCGGTAGTGAATGAGGTGCTTTGCCCCTGAGCAGTGTTTTCTCGTCCTCTGGAGCTGAATGCAGTGGGTGGGGAGAGCTGCTGATATAATCATACAGCTTCTGATGAAATATTGCGGGAGCAGTAGAGAGGGGTAGTGTCACAGGAGTCAAAATAAGTTTTCCAGCAATATCTCCAAAAAGATGAAGAACTGCTCAGACAATGACACAAAGGCGCTATGCAGGCATTGGGAGCTGCAGAGGAGAAGCTTCACCATTAATGAGATTTTTGGATTTGATATAAAAAGCAACGACTAGGGAGGAAGGCCAGAGGTCTCTGACACCAGCAAGTCCCCAGAGAGTGTTGAGAAAAGGCAGGTAAATGTGAATGGCATACTGAAGCCTGTTTTGTCTTGGAGAGGTAGTGGATTTACTTGCACTTGCCTAATGAGGCATTGCCGCTGGATATTACAGGTGCACAGAGAATGCTTATCCTGCCCTACGTGTATGCTAACTGCATTCTGACACTAAATCAGATGTTTTCTAATTGTGGTTAGCCCTAGGTTGTTCCTGCACTGATAAGCCTCACTGAGAGATAAGCACAGCCCCACACAAGTGTCGCTTCCTAACTCTGAGCATGCTTCTTCCTGTGAAAAACATGGACACATCATAGGAAGCTGAAGAGCAGCACCCATGGGTGGGATGGATATTTTGTGTGCCAGGACGTGTGCCACCATTTGAGTGTGTGCAGAGTAACTTCGCTGTTGGATTTAGATGTGTCTCTTTTAAAGCAGTGGCAGTTCTCAAGTCACGTTGTATCTTATCTTTTGATTCACTTGCTCTGACACGCTGCATCCCACCAGTGACGTACTGGAGCGATGCTGGGTTATATTTTTACTGATTGCCATTTCAGCTTGTGTCATCACCCAGAGCAGAGTGAGTGAGGCATGCCTGCTATTTTGGGGAGGAAAACGCCATCTTCACAGTCACTGTAAATGGTTTAGCATCTTGTGTGTTGGCATTGCTTCACGTTCAGTGAAGTGTGCTGCTTACCAGGTTGTGCCCAAGTATTGGAGTGGTGACAGAATCGCGGTGGCGACAGAATCGCAGTGGTGAGAGCAGTGGTGGCTGCCCCATCCCTGGAGGTGTTCAAGGCCAGGCTGGATGGGGCTTGGAGCAACCCGATCCAGTGGGAGGTGTTCCTGCCCACTGCAGGGCAGTTGGAACTGGATGATCTTTAAGGTCCCTTCCAACCCAGACCATTCTATGATAACGTGTGTGCATGTCCCTTGGCACTGCAGAATTTCCATTGCAGTGCTTGCCGTGGCACTTAGCTTGTCTAAAAATGTCTGATGCATGGGAGATACAGGGACAAAAATCAACAATTCAAAAGGTTAATCTGAGTGGAGAGCAAGCAGAGAAGCAGAGTGTTCCCTTGCATTTCAGCTGTTTGGCAATACCTATGCCCGAAGTTTCATGTTTATTTTTGTTAAAAAGCTCGACGAAGTTTCCAGCTAGACCATTTAAGAAAATGTGTGTTTTCTTTATCTGTATCTCCCAAACTGGTGTTGCTGACATGCTTAGTGTAGACACCACATACCCGAACGTACTCATTGTGATTCCTCTGCAGCTCCTTTGAAAAATACCATGGTTCTGTGCTGAGCTGGATGTCTGCCGCTTCCTTGTGCAGCGAGACAGCTCTTAGAGGGAAGAGCACAGAGAAGTCGTTAAATCTTGAGGCATTTGGGCTGTCAGCATCACAGCTGTAATGGCTATTGAGAGGGGAATTTAAAGAAGAAAGCAAGATTGTGCAGGATTAATGAAGGAAACCATCCTATGGAGGACCAGTAAGCAAAGTCACTACAGTTTTTTCTGTCTTTTCTTTTGGAAAACTTACTGGGTGTTTGTGTTTCGTGGCAGTTTTGATGTCTGTGACTTTGGACCAGACCATGCTTCCCAGCTCCTGACCCTAACTGCAGGTCCTGTTTCACTGTTGGCTTTTGTGCCAGCTGAATTTCAACTCTTTTATCTCTGCCACGGGCCTTGGGATCTCTCTGGGAAATGGCCTCTCTGCCCTTCCCACACGGCACATCCACCTTCCCAGGGAAATGTGCTTTTCTGTGTATTTTGGTGGTGATAGCAACAATAAGAGTTGTCAGAGATGAAGTCTTTGATAGGAATGCGTACCGGAGGAGCAGATCCCAGGGTGTGTTTTGAAGTACAGAAGTTGAAATCCTCAGCAAATCCTGCAGGTTCTGATATTGTCTGGTTGTTATTGCTACACAGTTGGCGAGGCTGAGCAGGGTGGTTTTTTAATTCTGTGAAGAACAGCAATAACAGTACCATTTATAGAAACTGCGCCACCGAGCCACGGAATTTGGCTCAACCTCACTTTTTCCCTTGAGATCTGAGACTAGTGCTAACTTTTAGAACCATGGGAAGACTTGAAACGACCGTCTTCTGCTTTCTTTTCCAACTCTTTGGTATTTTTTTTTTTTTTTGCAGAGATGAATCTTAACGCCTGGTTTTGTCTATTAAAGAATTGTCTGAGCTCTCTGGTCTCCTTTTCATTCAAGTTGTAAGTTGTTTGCGCCAAAATGCGTCTGCAGAAGTGAGTCAGCATCTTCCTTCAGACCTTCAGTATCCGCTTGTAGGGAAGGTCAGCCAAAACATTCTGCCACTTGTTGCACTATGTAGAATTAGCCAGAACCGTGCCTTTCTCTTAGTTCAGTCACTGGTTAATTTAATTACCTTACTAGCAGGATAATTATATTAAAAAAAAAAAACACCCAAACCACCCAAACTTGAAACCTCTAGCATTTATTTTTATTTTTCTAAGCAATTAGGTAATTGATTAAACTGCTGGCTGTTGTTAGGGCAATTAGCTGAATTGGCTGTTGATTAGTAGTGACAGTCAAGAAAAAGACCTGTTTGGGATAAACCAGCCAACGCAAACTAACAGGACAGGCCTTTAATTTTATACAAAAGTTGTTCAGGTTGTTAGTGACACAAATCCTGTCATGTTTCACACCAGCAGTTCTAGATGCTGTGGTGACCGTGTGCCTGATAAAGTGGGTGATGGAGCTCATCGACAGTGGAAAGTGGGATTAGGTATTAGGAAATCCCTGATTTAGTCTTTAGTACCATAGCAAGTAGCTTTGAGATAGCTGGATAGAAGGTATTGTGTAGGGATAGACAGTATTTATTTACGTATCAGAGCTTGTGTGTGCTGTAATATAGAGAAATTATACTTATTTGGAGATGGCCCTGGCTTTCCGCACTTGCAGAGCCAAGCTGGTGTTTATCAGTCCTCACCGATAGCTGCACTTTGTTTTTCCATGCCAATGAGATCCCTAGGCTAAAGCATTATGCGCAGCTGCAAGTAATTCTTTTTACTTTTCTCCTCAGTGCCTTTTCTGGATTATATTAATACAGGTAGGATTTCTGTTCATTTATCCCAGAACCTAAGGATTCTGGGTGGTCTAACAGAAGTCAGAACAGCCGTCATACTGCTCCTCAGTCTGTGTTTGTGCAGGGACCGCCTGGCACACGTGTACTGTGCTGCTCAGCGTGAGACAGCAAATGTTAGGCTCTAGTCACCAGTAACTGCATGTCTAGCGAAGCCCAGAAATATCTTTCTCGCAGTTTTTCTTTGTATATGTGGAAGTAATATGATCCCCCCCCCCCCCCCACTGTGAAGTTCAGTGACGTGAGCCTGAGACTTTCCTGTCCGATCACTCAGATCTTCTGGCTAGGACCAGCGGTACAGTCAGTGCTCGGGTCTGCAGAGCTTATTTTTTA
The DNA here is from genome assembly GCF_017976375.1 of Cuculus canorus. Taxonomy (NCBI): domain Eukaryota; kingdom Metazoa; phylum Chordata; class Aves; order Cuculiformes; family Cuculidae; genus Cuculus; species Cuculus canorus. Next base: position 2,137,110 of record NC_071423.1, read on the forward strand.
CTGGCAAAATTAGCAGAAAGTTCCTGCTGCCTTTTTTTTTTTCCTCCTTATCTTTTTTTAGTTTGTCAATGACAAGCCAACTGCTATCATTTAAGGGAATAAATTATGACTAAAATAATTTGCATTTAAAATGCAAATGAATGAAAGCATCAGCAAGGAGCCTTCTGCTTTCTTCCTGGTGCACAGACAGGGGACTGGTGTTGGATCAGCCCAGTGAGGCACTCAGGATAAAATCAAGTTAATTGGGCTAGCTGAAAAATTAAATGGGCTCGACCTCGTGCTAATTCCTGGGCCTGTGATTTAAGATGACGTTAGAGACTAAGGGTTGGGAAGGTGCTGAACCACTGACTAAACCACTCACCGGAGCTGTAAATTACACTTCTGAGATTCCCTGTGGCAGATTGAGAGGCCCCAATAAAATTGCAAGGGGTGAATAAAGCCTGCCTTGGAAGCAATTTGTCAGCATCTTCAGGCTCGCATGAACTAGAGTTTAAGGTTCATTGTTCTTTTCTAACAGTTGTCTATTGTAACACTGCCTGGGCACCAACTGGGACTGCAGTTTTGTGCAAGGTGAAAGTTGCCTGTAGGTGTAAAGCCAACTGATTCGCTAACAAAACCTCTTTCAAACAAATTGAGAAACTGGCGATGCATCTCTGAACGTAGCGTTTTCTTGTTGCAAGCTGAAGGTTAATTTTCTGCATCATTTATTGATTTCTGGACCTGTATGTGCCAGAAGGACAATGTGGACAATATTTTATGGCCAAAGGAAGAAGAGCAGGAGGAATTCAGTGTAGTCTTTCAGTGCAGGAGGCATTCAGTGTGATCTTTCAGTGCAATTGGAGCAGTGGTTGACTTGTTTCCTCCTTACAGGACGTGGAAATATCATACAGCATGGTAAATGCTGGTTGGACTCAATGATCCAAGAGGTCTTTTCCAAGCTGGTGATTCTGTGATTCTAAATGAGAATGCACGTGTGCGTGGTGCCAAGCCTGCTTTACTCTGGCAGCGCAATAGCTGCTGTTAGGACCTCATACCTCTGTTGCACATGTGTCACACTCATTTTAATATCTCTATCTCTTCTCATTTTACAGCCATGTTACTGAAGATCACCTTATCTTCTGCAAGTAGTAACACAGTGAACAGGTGAATCCCTTCAGCCAGACATTCCGCCAGTAGATCTCTCTCCCGATGGAGCACCACGGCAGGGAGGAGCTGGACTCAAAAGAGGAAAGTCCTCAGGTGTGGGCTGACTCTGCTGAGCAGGAACAGAATGCTGCTCAGGTAACTAGTTCCTTCCGGAGTGCTTGGTGTGCGCTCAGGCTGCGTTGTGCTGGCTGCGGGGGCTCAGCAAGCAGGCATTTGCATTCCACCCGTTCTTAGAGTTGGTAAATGCAGCTTTCCTTTGAGGAGAAACACAAACATGTCTGTGATGATTTTGGATTAAAGCTTCAGGGAGTGAGCTGTGCAAACCACAGCAGTGAATACACAGATACCTGAAATGAGCTGAACGAAACCAGCCAGTGGCTATAGGAGTTTCAGTGTCCAAATGTACGTATAGCCATGTGGGAAAGTGAAAAGGTATTCAGATTAATGAATATCAACAAAATCTGTGGTTTATGGCAGCCCATTTTGAGGGCATCAGTCGAATCAGGTGGAGCTGTGAGTGGATCTTGGGGAAAGTAATATGAATCATTTTTCCCAGCCAGGCATCTGGGTAGTGAGGAAGGGAGAAATGTTAATTGTTAGTGACTAGTACAGTCACATTCTGATGTGTGCAGCTTGTCTTTCTGTCTCTGAGATGATGCCACTGAGATTTCTAGAAGGCAGCATACTGGTTTATTGTTTTGAATATGTTTTGAAGAAGGTACTCCTTGTTATTTGACCCCAAACTGAGAAAATCTGTCTCTCCTGGTAATTTCCAGCTTTGAAAATTGCAAAGAAAGGCAGTTCTCAACAGCCTGTGTTCTGTTACCTGTACAATGGGATAATTATGCTGTTGTTGGCACGTGGCAGTTCTAAAGCTTAATTACTATTTGCAGAGCGCACTCCAAATGTGAAACTCTCCATGCATCCTTACTGTAGTGTTTGCGTGAGGATTTATTGTACAAAATCAGCACTCAGCATCCACCAGGGAATACCAGGTGTCTCCTGAAGCATGAGCTAAAAGGTGAAACAAAATAAATAAAATAAGTAACTGCGGCATGGTTTTATGTGAAAACATTTTATGTGACTCTGAATGTGGATACTAAAACTAGGTTTCTTGCTAACTGTCCTATTTTTCCTATGTACTGAAAGTGGTTTTCAGCCTGTAAAGGCTGTCAAAAGATAAACATGTTCCTATTGCCACTGGAATTAACTATTGTAGCTTGTTTAAGGTAGGCCACTGATCATCATGTTCTGTCAATTTAACCTGCTGCCCTAGACAGAACTTGTTCCAGTAGTCCTTGGAATAATCGCTTAATGCTTTGAGTTATATGTTTCTCTGTTTATAGAGTTGAATTTCCTACTGGTGCTGCATCTATGTACCACAGAGCAGCAATGTAACATGTTCTATTGCTGCCTCACAAAAGCTGCTTGAAGCAATATCAAAATTAATAGGTTCTATTAGCTGCTCATCAAACGAAAACATTACTTCTAACTACAGAACGGGCTGAATGAAGCAATTATCGTAAATTCAGAAAGGAATACGAGAGTAAAGGGAAAAAATGTACCAGTAAATTCCACAGATACACCAGTTCAAATCTCAACTCACTTTCTCTTATGAATTTTCAAAGCATGGTGCAAGAACTGAGTGTGGGTAGGTACCCTTAATACCAGTTAAGCATTGAGTTAAAATGCAGGGCAAGGGCAGAAAGCGATGGTAGTTTATGTCCAGATCTCTGTATTGCTAGCATAATGCAATGAGATTTTAAATGTGTATTATATGGTGCAGTTTGTATTGTTTTCAAAACCGTTGGCTAGGTAGTGGGACACGGGGTGTTCTCATCTTTCCAAGCACCTTGCAGCCTTGTCTCTCATTTTGTTGTTTCACATCAGTGAACATTCCAGTTTCAGTACAGGATCGATGTTTTTTTTTCTTCCAGGTGCACTTTGTCCCTGAGGGAGGGGCGGTGGCACAGATTGTGTACAGTGATGAGCAGGACCGTCCCTCGCAGCAGGTTGTCTACACAGCGGATGGCACCTCCTACACCTCCGTGGACACCTCAGAGCACACTCTTGTTTACATCCATCCCGTGGAAGCTACGCAGGCATGTGTGGTTCTGAGCCCACCCCATTTTGGCACCTAGAAAACAAAACAATCTTGTCTGAGATGAAAGTCAGTTACCAGCCAAGTGGTGTGACTGGAAAATAGCAGGCAGTTGCTCTTCACACTTTTATCTGCCCGAGTCTGAACAGGGACTTCATGCTGTTCATTTGTCTGATGTGCAAATGTGGTAATCAAAGGATGTCGAGGCTATGAATTATGAAATGCTGGTTGTTTCTTTGAAGGTGGATGAGATTATAATTAAATCAATGGTGTTTTACAACACACTGATAATCTCCTCAGAAATTCTGCCTCTGTTGTATTCAGTAAGAAGCTAAGAGCAACTATGTGTCTTCTGGAAGAGTCCCTCCATAGTACGGTTCTCATAATTGATAATTACAATAACTCGTGTCTTTTTGCAGAGGATCTCAGTGTATTCAGTCTGGTTTTGCAGTCTCTTTTCAGAGAAGTTGTTGATTTTATTGAGCTAGATTCTTTATCTTCATAATTCTAGCAAATAGCTTTTATTCTCTGACAACGTGTGCTTATATGGGGTTAATATAGGATGTGTCTGTACCTCTGTGTGAGCGGATAAAAAAAGAGGACCAGGCACACTGTGTGGAGAATGTTTCAGAATGTCTTTGCTGACAGAAGGGATTAGCTATGCTATAAAGTGCACGTACTTGACACCCGCAGCAGCGCTGGCGTAGTCTCACACAGCGTGGTCTCTCTTGTGCAGTTCTTAGCTGTTACATAACAGTTCCTACCTGGTGGAATGTTCTGAGAGGTTAAGGTGTTCTGAGAGGGTATCTCCCAGGAAGTCATTGACCAAACAGCTCCAAAACTCTGAATACTATCATTTTGTCCAAAAATGAAATGTGGTATTGAGACACTGTCATGCAACTGAGATGAAATTACCAAAGTAGTAATGGAATTTGTGTTATGCCGTGTTGTGTTTTGTTGGAGCCAGACTGCTACAAGCTCAGATATTCCATGTTTTGGCAAAGCAGTCAAGTCTGACCTCAGCCAACAATTAGTTTTCATTTGAGTCTTGCTTTTCCTAGGGGAAGCTCACACATCAAGGCTGCTCTTGCAGGCTACTGTAAAAACATTGGAGGTGTTGTGTCTTCTATGAAATTAAAACCCCCAGCGTCCAGGCCCGCTCAGATTCACATGGAGGATTTGCATGCTTCCTTCTGAGGAACTATCAGGCATATGTGGTGTGCATTTGCAGAAAGATAAAGCTAACGGTTATCTTCTCCCCGGCCTTCAAGTATTACATAACTGTTATATCACTACTGAATTTCACCCTGTAGAATTTATCGAGTCAGCAATTGGCAAAGTGGTTTCTGTATTTAAAAAAGAAATCCTGTGAAGCACTTTAAGTACGTAGATGGAAAGTGCCACCAGAATATATTCTCTTTTTATGGAGCAGTACTTAATTTTAGTTCAATTTCTCTGCACATAAGGCCCCTGGGGTAAGTTGAACTAATCTACATTAGAAGTTAGCAGAGGATCAGATGTGGGTCACTTGTTGGTGGCAGGGTGGTTTCTGTGTGATCTGGGAGGAAGCATCCCCAAGGCCAGCTTGATAAGCCTTTTTCACTTTGTCTAGACTCTGTTTACAGATCCGTCCCAAGTGGCTTACGTCCAACAGGATGCCACTACCCAGCAGGTAAGAGACAGACATTATTTTTCTTGGGCCTGAAACTGTAAAACTGTTACTGAAGGCAAAGGGATGTTGGTGTGGTGCTGGAGCATAATCGACTATCTCTGAATTTGGCAGTCTTCTGTTATTTATTGTCGCCTCAGAGACCAAGGGCAGAAAGTTTACAATAACAAACCCCTTTTATCTTGACCAGTTTGTACATGAACGACAACAAAAAAATATGAGAGTTTGAGTTTATTTTTTTAATTTATGTTCAACAAAAAGCCTAGTTTACTACCCCAGATATAATGCAAAAATCTTTTAACAGTGGTTGTTCAAGTCAGGAAGCTCTGCCCTGTCCCTGAAGGCGTTCAGGGCCAGGTTGGATGGGGCTTGGAGCAACCTGATCCAGTGGGAGGTGTCCATGTCCATGGCAGGGCGTGGAACTGGATGATCTTTAAGGTCTCTGCCAACCCAAGCCATTCTACGATTCTAAATTCATAAAAGACTGTCAAGGGGCAGAAAGCTTGGATCAAATTCTAGGTTTACCAGAAACCACACAGGAAATTTCATTGTAAAACCTGCAGAAGTTGAGTTACTGACTCCTGTACCTTACCAGAGCATCTCAGGTCTGATGCTTCTGCCAGTGTGAAGCAAGTGAGGAACAGGACAAAATTTGAGCATGTGGTTATGACGTTTTGATGATTTGTATTTTTTCATCTGTCATGGGTGGGAAGGTTTTGTTGTCCACTTTTCCTGGTGTCTTTGGGGACTGCAGTGTGCTAATCAGGTGTAGGTGCTTTCAGATCTCCAGTTCACATTCTTCGCTTGTCATAGAGACTTAAAATCATTACTGCTTGGTGAATCTTTAATGGCGTGTGTGAATTGACGTGTTAGATCTGAAGCATCACTAACGCCATCGTTAAAATATGTGCTTATTGACAGTCTTGGGACAGAGAAAAGGGCTGAATGTGCACTGAAAAAAGATATTCTTCTCACTAGAAGGAGGTGTTCCAAACTGTTGGGGCATGGGCAGGAAATGGTGTGACAGACACAGTAAAGGTGTTACCTGTTTTCTTCCAGTTCTCTGGAGGTAGTTGGAGTGTCATCCTGGAGTTTTTTGCTTCATCAATTTCATTATGTTAAGAAGCAAAAAAATCCTATTTAATTGTCTAAAAGCCCATTTGAAAAATAAATCTAAGATCTAATTAAAAGTAGAGATTACTTATGCATGCCTTGCAAATGACACTCTGACAGCAGAGGTGCTGTTACTGTCCCATGTGGTGTATCGGGGCATGAGGACATGTCTGTGTGTCCTCAGCCCGTTCTCCCTCCCAACTCTGTCTGACAGCAGCCCCAGCAGAGATGTTCATCTGCTTGTGAGCTATTAGTCCCTCATTATGGCAGCTCCTGCCTTTGCAGGAGCTTTTACATCAGCATTGCATGTGGGACATCCCTGAACTGACAACAAATGTTAATTAAAGCTCCTCTTGTCTTTCAAAAGAAACTTTATCTTAAGAAGAAACTACAATCTTTTTAAATATAATGCCTATATTCCTTGCACTGTCTGACATGGAAGTGAAAGTAAGGATACGTTTGGAGTGTGATTAGTGGTAGGAAATGCTAATATGAGCTACAAACAGATACAAGCTTGTGTGAACCTCATTGCTGGCAGACCTGGAGGTCTGCCATTCGATAATGATGCCTTTTCTGTTGCCACTTGGCATCAGAACTGTCAATACCAGACAGTTTGGTTCAGCTGTCAGCTTGGCAGTTTCCTCCTCACTGTCACACTGTTCCCTGAAGTCTCTTCGATGTATTTTTTAAGCAGTTTCATAAATTACTCTTAATAAATCTTTAAACAAAACAACTAAATTTGAAGTTTTAAGACTGGCTGTCTGCTTATGTTATGGATTTTCTTGTCTGATTCTTCACTGCTGGCACAACTCACTGTTCTCAGTTTTGTTTGATATTTATTAAACACTCTGTAGAGGGGCAGGGGATTTAATTTTAGCATAAAAGCTGTTTAACAGTCAGGGGCACAAACTGGAAGCCACATGATGTCAGCTGTAGAGAGGGATGAAAAATCATGCAGGATTACGGTGCAAATTCCTGCCTAGATAAGCAGAAAACAAGAGACAGGAAAGGTGATTCCTAGGATCTTATTTTTGCTGTGTTTTATTGTTGAATTGGTGGGAGCAGTACAGTAAAATGCATTAATTTCCTCGTTAACTACACAAAAAAAAGAGCATGGAAAAAAAATACATGATGTGACCACATAATGTAAAGATAAAGTAATTGTTGGAATCCTCTCCTTGGAGCACTTGATCTTCCAGCAAGGTCAATGCACCGTCTTGTTTTTGTAATGGATCTTGGTTGGCTTGAGAAAAAGAAAGATGGGCACAAAGAGGAGATGCTTCTTTATCCTTCACCTTTTCCCTTAAAAGTAAATTTGGCAATAGAAGACAAAAAGATCTCAAATCACTGGTTTTACCGAGAGCTGAAAAGCTCCTCATATCTATCTGTAGTGCAGTTTGAACCCTGGCTGGATAGGACCTTCATTTAAAGCCAGAGGTGGGAGATAGGAGATTGAAAAGCTGCAGAGTCTAGACTGAGATTTGAACCCTTTCCCTTTGTTGCTGGATCTACAGATTTTGTTCAAGTCCATCATCCCAAATGAAAAAAAACCAAATCATTAGACTGCTGCAGTTTCTGACCTAGTGCAGGACTCCCAGGAGCTTTGCATGCAGGGCACTGCCCGTATGTAAATGACCGACAGAGATGACGCAGTGCTAAAATAAATGCCTATAATTTTAGGTAACTGTGCTCTTGCCTGCTGCTGCTCAGAGCATGAATCCCACCAACCTGTCCGTGCTCGGCAGCGTTGCAGATTGCCCCCAGCAAATGGCTCTGGAGCAGGGTCCACAAGCAGATAGAGTAAGTTGCCAGGCACCCTTTTCTTTTAAATGTACGACTACACCGATTTCATTCTCCATTGTCTCCAGTGCTAAAACACGTCTGAGTGATTCGGGAGGAGCTGCAAGAAGGCTGTAGCACAGATTTGTACCGTCTTTTGTAGTCTCACCATGGAACATGTGGGGGTTTTTTAGGAGAGATTATGTGTTTAATATACAGAGACACCTGGTCTGCAGATTGTTCTCTCTTGAGCAACCCCCTTAAAATGCTCTTCTCAGCTTTGACAGGCAGAGTTAACAGAAGGTGTGATGCTGACTGTCACGTATGACCGACACCTACTGGATCTCTTTGCCCGTCCTTTAAGACGGCTTTACTGTCTGTAGTATTTCTTATTCTCTACCTGAGAAACCTGCGTGGGTGATGGACTACTCTGTGCGGTGCACTTCAATTAATTTTTTGCCTTCTTTTGTAGGGAATAAGAGAGATAAACTTCAAAATCAGTGAAAGGGTACGATGCCCTCAGCTGTCCTCCATGTGCCACGGTTTATATCTGGTCCCAGTGTTGTCTCATCTCTTGTTGATCTCAATGTGTACTCTGGGGATTGTGTGTGTTTGATTGTACAGTAGGAGAGAAGAGATCATCTGCAAAGTGCAGGATTCTCTCACTTGTCCAGAAATTAAAACACAGCCTTAGGCTCTAGAGATTTTCCACAGAGCTCTGACTTTGTTTCGGGCCTTCTGTGAGGATCCAGAACTTCTCTGGTATCCTTTCCTTCTCCTGAGAAGTCAGTCCTTGTCAGGGCAGAGCTGGATAGTGACACACGAGCTGTCCTGAGTGAGACTGTCAGCAGTAGTGATGCGAAACATCCCTCGGCAATCGTTTATCATGCCACTTTACTTTCCCTTGTCCTTCTTTCCATTACCAAAGGAAGCAGAAAGAGCAGACTAGTAAGAAGCTTCATTGCTTGTCCTTGAAAGAGTGTTTTTCCTTGTGAATCCATTTGAATTGTTTGTTGTGAATTCTCTCCTCAGGCGTCATTACCGGTGCATAACCAGGTGTTACCTCCTATGGAGGGAGTGGATGGTTCCGATCCTTTAGGACCTCTGCAGAATCAAATGGGAAGGATGGAAACAAAAGAGGAAGATGATGACGATGAAGATGAAGACGAAGATGGGGAAGACACTGACATGGATGAATGGGATCCAGATCCACCTAGACCCTTTGATCCCAATGATTTGTGTAAGCATGTGAAGTAGTATGTAGTGTTTTGGCTGCCCTCCCCTTTTTTCTTTCCTCTCCATTAGGCCTCTAGTAAATAGAGTCAAAATCATTCAGATTTTATCAGTAATAAATAAACCCCTTTGTATCCAGAAATGCAGGCTTGTGTTGGGCTGCTTTACTGAAAGGCAAGATTCTGTCTCAGGTGGAGTCTCTGAGCTGCTTTGTTCTTCATTTTGCAGGAGACTGCCCTCTCTGGTGTTTTGAAATGTAGACAGTCTATTGGAATAAACATTCTCATGGCTGAGCCAAAGATGTTTAGAGAGAGATAAGGCTGTCTCTTCTGAGCTGGTGCGTGAGTGTCTGCCTGACGGTCATATCCTCTCTGACTTTGTCTTGTAGGGTGTGAAGAGTGTAATAACGCACATCCCTCTGTGTGCCCAAAACACGGACCTTTGCATCCAATCCCGAACCGGCCTGTGCTGACCAGGGCGAGAGCCAGCCTCCCCTTGGTGCTCTATATAGACAGGTTTTTGGGAGGCGTGTTCTCCAAAAGGCGCATCCCAAAACGCACACAGTTTGGACCTGTGGAAGGACCCCTTGTTCGACAAACTGAACTCAAAGACTGCTACATCCACTTGAAGGTAAGGGAGGTGTGCGCGAGAGATCAGTTTGTGCTTAAGCTTTGGTTTTCATGTATTTGTTGCTTTGCAGTGATCAGTTGTTTCGCAAGAGATGTTCTTGTGTTACTTCATCTCTGAATGTAACTCAGAAATACCCAGATTGCTTTGGCTTGAAATCTACCGTTATTCGTGAAGACACAATTGTGGGGAATATACTGGCATTATGGGGTTATGATATATAGGATGCATAACGTTTGGTGCTGTGAATCACTCTCACATGGGCTGAAGCGGCATCTCGACATAAAAATAGCAGCCCCCTCTGAGGATGTGTTGTAGCCATTACTTTGTGTCATGCTGTAACTTCAGTTAAAAGTATTTTCTTCCCCTTTCCCTCCTCAACAAGACGTAGGGGGGAGGAGAGAGTTTTTTATTTCTCCCCTTCCTCTTGCCAAGTTGTGGGCGTGAGGTATAATGGACTTGACTCACTTCTATCCACTTATTTACTGGTTTCGTTATAGAAATTGGTCTTTTATTTGCTGGAGTTTAGTTCCACAGTCTTAGGACCGCTGGTCTCTGGTGGTTAGTGGCAAGGAAGTTGTGACCGCAGGCAGATTAAGTAACCCACAAGAAGTTCTGCAAAGGAGACACTGCTTCCAGCTTAAGACAGTGTCACGAGTCGGGAAATGAAAGAAGTGGGTCTGCCAGTTAGAAGCACCTTCCAACTGGTGCCGTGTAGCTTGCTAATGCTATAGCTTCTTGTGCCTTATTTGTAGCCACGTGTAGATCCTGACCCTTGTAATGAAGGCTTCCTGACCTTGAAAGCCATAGAAGGGGCTGTCGTGTCTCCATAATTAAATCTCTTCCGATTGTTAAGGATTTTTCTAAGTGCTTACTGTTTCAGGTCCTCGTTAGCAAAGGGAAAATTAGTGATGCCTTCATTGCTTTCCTAATGTGAAAGCTGCATGGTCACAGTATTTTAGAAACTTAGATTCCTTTGAACCTGCTGCCAGGCAGTTTCAGTCACATATAATTGGATTTTGCTACAGGTGTCCCTTGATAAGGGTGACAGAAAAGACAGAGATTTGCAAGAGGATCTGTGGTTTGAACTTTCCAGCGAGGCTCTTTGTAACTGGATGATGTTTGTGCGTCCAGCTCAAAACCATTTGGAGCAGAACCTGGTTGCCTATCAGTACGGCCACCATATTTATTACACAACCATTAAGAATGTGGAGCCCAAGCAGGAGCTCAAGGTATGGCATGACTCGTGTTTCATGACTCGATTTTCTACTGATGAAATCAAATCTTAGAGTTGCTAAGTAATAAGTGCATCTCCAAGTGCCAGAAACGATTGCTCTAAATAGTTTTATGTCTTTTTTCTCTGATAAAGCACATGATGGCCTGAATCAAATGTCACTGCACTCAATAAGCAGTTAGCCACGGACCTAGGGATTTCAGATGAGCTTTGGCTCAGGTATAAAATGAGGGGGTTTAAAATAAAAGTATGTAAATGATTTGTCTGTCCCTGTCATGCTTTACACTGCATGTGTTTTGCTGATGCAATCTAATTTTTATTGCAGCAGTCTTATTCATTTAGTTCTGGGTGTCCTTCCCCGTTAGTCCTGTGTGCCCTTCACTTGTTTCCTGGTCCCTTAAGTGAATGGGGTCTCTCACTTTGCCTGCTTTTCCTGGAACTTCTGAAACTTTGCATGTGGAAAATGATAAAGGATATTGTGACTGTCCTGTGAGTTACTTTTTGTTCCCTCTGAAAATGTATTGATTGCTTTGATCTCAAAGCAGTGCGGCTGGCTGAGATGACCTTCATTTTCAACATCTTTTGGGACACTGGGAGTAACCAAAATAGGTTGATATCAGGAAATTGTTCTTCAAATCTTTTCTTGGATGTAATTTTCAACAGTTTAACAAAAAAAAAACTGTTTTAAACACACTTAGCTAAACCAGGGCAAAGGTCACTTACACACTTGTTGCTGATTTTTAAAAGTAGGATTCTTTTTTCCTTTTCTCCACAATCAGTCCTTAATTTAAGCTGAATCGCTAGAAACCTTAACTTATTTTAAGTGTATCCAAACATAATTTTCTCAACAGTTTTTAAATGAATTTGAAATCAGACATCAATTAAATCTGTACAGACCTGCCTGTAGAAGCACTGTTTTTCTCGCTTCTTGTGTTAGTAGCGTCTTTCAGGGTAAAATCTGTTAGATAATTTAAAGCTAATTACCTATGCTCTGTAGCGTGTTTTCCTCCCTGAGTGGGTGTAGGGCTTTTATACAGATTTTGTCCAAAGACTGAACTGGGAGGGTCAGTTAAAGTAGAGAACTTCTGCGTGACATGATAGGTGAGTAGTGTGGGAGCTCCAGGCTCTCCTCTTTGTACAGCTAGAGAGATGCCTGCACCCATTAGTGATGCATGCTCCCATTAGTGAAACTCTGAAGGTCTTAGAAATGCCACATAGAATGCTGTGAAAACTCCTGCGGCCCCCTGCAAGTTTAAACTTGCCCAGGTTTCATGCCTTCTTTAAGAAGTCTCTTCTAAAATCGAACATTTTTAACCAAACAGTAGGATAAAATGAGAAATGATGCAAAAATTCTCAGCTAAATGTAAGCATCTGATTTTAGGCTCTAATGAACTTTGTCTTTCTGCCTCCTATGGTACTCTCTGCTGGTGGCTTCCTAAGTCCCATGTATAACGAAAGCGGGTTTGGCATGCTGCAGTGCATCAGCACTTAGTTTTGGGAAGCAGGACCGTATTTCTTCAATCCTTCAGAAGACCAGAAACGTTTCAAATGGGTCTCCGTGGACGATGGTGCCTGTTGTCTATGTAAAGAGAGCAGGAAAGAAATGGGAAATCTCTCAAGTTAAAACTTTTCCATTCCTCTCGGTACAGCAAGTAACAGTATTCTGGTGACATCCATCCTTCATAGTCATACAGTTGGGTCTAAAGAGATTAATCTTATTTCCTTTACAGCCACTGGTAGCCATGTGTGAGATTAACATTCATATTAGGAGGATATACCTTAAAATTAAAAGGATATGCTTTCTGAGCAAAGCTCTTTTATTCCTCAGTGGGGACATATTGATCTCAATAGGCTTTGTTATTGAGGAGGAAAGGAGCAATAGGAGTCAGTGATTAAGGCGAGGGAAGTAAATGTATTGCTTAAAAACATTCTCAAGCAAATTCCCTGTAGTTCTGCTTCCATCTAAGTGCTCTGTTATCCTGTGTTCCTGCTGCAGGTGTGGTACGCTGCCTCTTATGCAGAGTTTGTGAACCAGAAGATCCATGACATATCTGAGGAGGAAAGGAAGGGTAACTCGGGCTCTTCTGCTCTCAGTGTTTGCGGTGTGAGGGTGGCTGGGTGTTGGTCCTTTTAGTAAAGTAAATGGGCTGTACAGTGCTCCCAGATTTCTGTTAGGTTAAGGGAAGTTTAAACCAAATCTAGATCGCATTATTTGGACATATTTCTGCTAAGTCTTCTCATGCTAATATTACAGTAGTTTAACACTCTGCTTTAGTTTCTGGGAAGCATTACATTGCTGCTGGAGAGAGGCATGTTTCAGTACTTGATGTCAAATGTTGAGCCTGTCCTAAACCGATGTGCTGCTGCTTTGCATTGAGAGATTTCTTGTGACCCCCCCCCCTTAATTTATGCCAGCGACAAGAGTCTTGTAGGTGCCCTTCCATACAAGGTTATATTTCAAAAGCTCCCTGAATTGCAAGCAGTGTATGTAATCCATGTGAACTGTCCCCAGTGACCTTTCTGTCTTTCTGCAATGAGAGGTAGCTGCCACGGTGCAGAGGGGATAAAAGCAAAGCTCAGTGGAGCAGTGCCGGGTGTTCTGCAGTCCCTCTAACCTTCAGGGGAGAAATACAGCCCACAGAGGACAGAATGCCTTGGGGAAAAAATGAGGCATTTAATTGACGGTGACCGAAATGGTGATATTGACATTTCCAATTGAACATAGTTCTCAGAGAGCAAGAGAAGAACTGGCCATGTTATGAGTGCAATCGTCGTTTCATGAGCTCAGAGCAACTCCAGCAGCACCTCAACTCCCACGATGAGAAGCTGGACTTCTTCAGCAGGTACTGGGAGCTTTAGTTTTGTCTATGTGTCACTGTTGTGCTTCTCAAACTGGCAGAAAGGAGGGCCTCTGCCCCACAGATCTCTCTGGCCAACTTTGGTATCCGTGAGGGAACAGCTCAGCACCAGAAGGTAAGAGTATGTAACCAGGAAGCTGATGGATGCAAGAGACTTTGCCAAAGAAGCAGTTTGAGAGAAATAAATATCCCAGGGAAACACAAGGTTTTTTTGATTTGCTTTTGGATTTTTGACAACGGCTTAAAAAATCGTTTCAGTACCACAATGTTGAAATAATGATGCTTCTTGGATGTTTGTAGATACAGAGCTTGGAGAACAAAACTTCCAGTGCTTTGGCACCTCATTCGGCTGGCAAGATAGTTTATCCTGATCTATTAAAAGCTGAATCCACAAATATCCATCAGCGAGCAGAAGGCACTGGTGCCTTTTTCTGGAAACTTAGCAAGTGGCTGCTTTCTGTTTTCTTTATGCTTTGACACAGAAAATTGTTCTCTTCAGTTTGTTGCCTGACATCAATGGTAAAGGCCGTGTTGGGCAAGGATGTTATGGCTTCAGGTTTTCAATGGATTTCCTCGTGCGTTTGTTCCATCCTGCTGAAAATGCTTTCCAGCACGCCAGGGTGTTGGAAGTAGGAGAATTGCCATGGCAGAGGACTTGCTAGAAGCCAGTAGTCCTCTTGGTCTCATGGTTACTGAAATAAATTGTGATGTGTTCTGGACTTTGGTTTCTCATATAGCACAAAATAGATACCAACTAGTTCCCTTTTGTTTGCTTCCAGAATTTCTTCAGTTTTATTATTTACTGCAGGTCTTTGTTACAGAGTCGAATGGGCGAATAGTGATGCAGAGAAGGAAAGCATAAAATCAGTGGAGATTCCCAGTGCATCTTTGTTTGTCTAACCTGGAGCAATGTGTATTCTGCAGAACCAGAGGCCGAGGTCGCGGGCGAGGAAAGAGGAGGTTTGGACCAGGCAGACGCCCGGGGCGCCCTCCCAAATTCATGCGTATGGAAGTAACCAGTGAAAATGGGGAAAAGTGTGAAGAAGGGACACAGGTATATTTTGGGAGATGGGGAGGAGGGAAAAAAATAAACATGTGGGACATAAATTCATGACTAAAAGAATTTGGAGCATCAGTGCAAATTGCAGGTGTGCTGTGGATTGATACTCAAGTAATTCTTGGGTTTGCAGCTGTGATTCTCTGCCGGGGAGCACACTACTTAGCTTCTATAAAAACTGTAGAATCACTTGCATTTCTACAGCTACTTTCATCTCAAAGCACTTAGCAGTGAGATAGGTTATTGCGGCAGTTTAGCAGCATCACAGAAGTAATTTAGACAGTAAAACTGTAATGGGAATTTAGGTTCCTATCTCTCCTTTCTGGAATGTGAGGTCAGAGTCTACTCTTGTAACTGTTGCTGTTAGAATTAAATCAGTTGAGCTATGATTCTTTATAACTTGTTAATATTAACGGAAGGGCCTCCTGTAGGCATACTTATTGCAAAACGTTCTTTTGCTTGTGGCTATAGGTTGTGTTCTGTAGGGACCTAATGTGATGCACTTATATGACTGAAATGCTAAATTCTCTTTGCTGACCATGCTTAAGTTAACACCAAGTCCTTTTATGAAAGGTGTCACAATGCATCAGTCGCTCTGTTTTATGACTTTGCTGGAAGTTGATATCTGGAGTGGTAATTTTCCTCTGGCACTGCGCTGGGTCACGGTTCGGTGCTGACTCAGAGGGAGGAATGTATACATTGTCTATTACGAGTGCCCGCTGCTCATTTTCAGAGCATGCAGAATTGCCCTGCACATTGCATTAAGTGCAGACAGTTGTGAGAACACCCTCTTTGCAGGCTGACCTGACAGAAGCCGGCTACATTTAGAGAAGTAAGCACAATGCTGTTCCCAAACTCTTCAGTCCAGCGAGACAGAGCTTACTGGGCTCCGTCCCATGCCAATGTGTCTGAATGGCCTCTGGACTGGTGGTGGCTCCCATCCTGCCACTTTGGAACATGGCCTGGAGCTAGTTCACATCTCTACAGAGCAGAGCAGAGCTGTGGTTGTGTCCCAGGCCTTTGGAGGTCTGCCTGCTTTCCTTTTGACTAGACACGAGTTCATCTGCCTGAGAACTTGAGACTTGAGATACTGTGAGCTCGGTTTAGTGTCAGCAGGTGTGGAAACTTGCCACTTAAACTAGGACTGGTCATTTGGCTCATGTGTTGCTGTGCTAAG
This sequence comes from Cuculus canorus, assembly GCF_017976375.1. Taxonomy (NCBI): domain Eukaryota; kingdom Metazoa; phylum Chordata; class Aves; order Cuculiformes; family Cuculidae; genus Cuculus; species Cuculus canorus. The sequence goes on from NC_071423.1 coordinate 2,153,104, forward strand.
TGTCTCCCCGGTGAGCATTCCCATTTGTAACAGCTGCGCTCCTGGCATCTCCCTGGGTTTCTTCTCCCACGCTGTTTTTGCACTCTGACAATACCTGCCTGGAGCTCTCATGTACTTACGGTGCTCTGTTTCCTAGCTCATGCTTTTCAGTTTCCTTGGTTGCATTAAGTGATGTCAACTAAGGATCTGTGTCTTTTTTTTCTTGTAATATGAAAGAGTCCCATCCCAGAGGAGCTACTGAACTTACACCAAAAGAATGTGGATTTTTGGCATGTCCTTCCAAATCCCAACACCCTCCCTCTTCTTTGATGCTGATGCAAAAGAGGAGGAAAACAGCTTTGTGTTATAAATCATAGAATAGTTTGGGTTGGAAGGGATCTTAAAACCCATCCAGTTCCACCCCACTGCCATGGTCAGGGACACCTCCCACTGGATCAGGGGCTCCAAGACCCATCCAACCCTGTCTTGAACACCTCCAGGGATGGGACAGCCACAACTTTCCTGGACAACCTGTTCCAGTGTCTCACCACTCTCATGGTGAAGAAATTCCTCCTTATGTCCAGTCTAAATCTGCCCCTCTCCAGTTTATACCCATCGCCCCTCATCTTACACAAGCCTTTGTAAACAGCCCCTCCCCAGCTTTCCTGTAGCCCCTTCGGGTACTGGAAGGTCACTATAAGGTCTCCTCAGAGCCTTCTCTTCTCCAGGCTGAACAACCTCCATTCTCTCAGCCAGTCCTTGTAATGTAGGTGATGTATGCTGCTGGGCAGGTGAAAGCATGCAGAGCCTGGAAACTGGATAGCAGAATGCAGTGCACAGTATCATCGCCTCGTTTGTCACTCTGCAGTTCAGCACTTCAGCCAGTTTGTTAGAGAGGAGAGGACAGGACACTGCATAATGTGATAGTAGTTCAAAGTGACAACAGTTTCAGCGAGACAGAAGTTCTCTGATTTCGCTGGTCTGTGCCAGTCACTATGGTCATAACATTGCTCACAGGTCACCCTACGGCACCTTTGGTTAAAGCAGCAATAGGGTCACAAGTGCAGAAAAATTTGCTTGGCATTTCACAGCAGGGTTGTTTAAATTGTCTGTGTCTGATCACACATTACGATAGCCAAGAGTGTCCTACCTGCAGCTGTGAATATTGTTGCTGTAGGTGGTGATATGCTGAGAGCATCAGTGGAACACAGCAAGAAAGCGTTAGTAGAGAGACATTTCATTTATAGCTTCTGATAAAATATGTAGAAATCATGTTGTCTGCTGAGTATTATCAAAGCATTTTTCAGTGGGTGGGGGGAATAATCACTGGTTGTATGATTTGCGATTTCAGGACTTGCTGCATTTTTCCAGCAAGGGGCAGTTTGATGAGGCCGGACAAGCCACACTGAATGGGTTGGAGCAGCAGGAACAGACTCCAGTGCCATCAGAGACACAGTCGGCACTGGAGCAGCAGTCAGAAAATCACCCGCTACAAATCCAGCCGCAGCATGATGAGAGCACGGTGCCTACGCAGAGCACCATGACAGCAGATGACATGAGGCGAGCAAAGCGTATCAGGGTAAGCAAAGAGGATGTCGGATCGTGGCTTCTCTCACCCTCTCCATTTGCTGTAGCCCGGGGAATGCTGGCTCTGCCTGCAGGACCAGCTGGTCTCTTTCTCTCACTGTTGTGTCCATTTCCAAATCCTCAGTAAAGCATCTCATTCCTAGCAATTTGCTTTGCACTGAGAGGAAGACAAATCTCATGTAAAGAACTAGTATCTCATAAATGCTGATCACCGATTGGAGCTGATTAAATTCCAGCACAGTAATTCTTTCATAGAAACGCAGTCCATCCAAGCTGGCAAGCAGGAATGCTTCAAGCAGCCAGCTGAATCATGGTGCTGTGGCACAGAGTAATGACTTGCTCACAGCACCATCTGCGTCTCTCAGAACTCTTGTCTTGCAAATAGTTGCCAAAGAAGAACCTCAGTTTAGATCCGCGTAGTGGATGATGATGGTGATATTTAGTGATAAAGTACTTTCCTGGGGTAGAAAAACCTGCCTGTCTTTGTGAGAGTAAAACAGGTGCTAAGACCTTTGTGTACTGACAGCAAATACTTTGAGCCTGAGCTTTGTGTCAGCTGAGTGAGCTGTTTTTTCTCCACTATGTGTGGGAGGGAAATGATTCAAGCAAATAATCCTTCAAGCCATGTAACTGTGAGATTGGATTATTTAGCCTAAAATCTTTTTCTTTCTCTTCCATGTGTAAAATTTTGATTACAGAAAGGAACAGCTGCGATTGGGGTAAGACTTCATTTTTAGGGGATGAGAAAGGATTAGAAAAGAGTTGAGTAACTGTTCCATACAGGAAGATGCCGAGCCAAATATTGCTCTAGGTTTATAACAATGTGTGTGTGACCAGCAGTGCTGTTACCCCCATAAATGCAGTGGCGTATCTTGAAGGAAGAATTTGTCTTGGATGCATTAAAACTGCAGAAGTTTCAACCCTGTAAAATGCTTGCACTCTCTCAATGACAAATGCCTACCAGTAATTTGATTTTCATGTGTTAAAAGCTTGGGGGATTTTTGCTGAATGCATTGAAGGGTGGATGACAGAGCACGAAGACAGATGTTGAGCTTTTGACAGTAAAGAGCATGGATATTTACTGCTTACCATATGCCACAGCTTCCTCGGCAGCAAGTTGAGACTTGGGTGTGATCGAAAGTGTTGCCTGTTTCCACGAACTTTTGAACCCAAGATGTGAACCCAAGACCTTAAACAGTAAATGTGGGAAGAAAGGGACAGAAATTCTGAAATTGCTTCTTTGTCTTGTGACTCAGATTTTGTTCCCTAGAAATTCAACACAAATGGATCACAACTAAGAGGAGAGCAGTGGTGGTTTAGTCCTCAGTGACATGTTTGTATCCTGAATCTCCCAAACTTCCCATGCGTCTGACAGCTTCTGTTCAGCAGAGTCCTGGAGATGTTTTGAGCTAGGGGCACTGGCAGAATGGCAGAGGGATGGCTGCACAGCACTTTTCTGTATTGCATCAGACTGTGAGCAATGAGAACCTGAGATAAGAGTAAACTAGCAAGTATTGTTTTCTTAAACACTGAAAAATCACAGCAAGCCCTTGCACCCTAGGAGTGATCGTTCAGTTCAGCCATTCACAGCACCTTCTTACAGCAACATGCACTTCATGATATAAGCAAGCAAATGTTTGGTTTGAAGATGTGTAGTACATCATTCACTTCCAAAGAACAGGCAGGAGTCTTGACTCCTGATTATGATCTGGAGACCTGTGTAGCTCCACTTCCTGCTTATTACTCAAGTAGGCATTTTGCTTTCAAACCCAGTAATTCTTTGTGAGTGTCTTAAACTCTTCTAAGGTTTAAGGCAGTGACGCTCTGTTAGTGCTTTCATTCCAGCTGGAAGCACTGATCTCTGGTGCCCCAGGGCTGAAGTCCTGGTAGGATCAATTCATTTTTCATCATCTGCTTTAGAGCCTGTGGAATTACCTTGGAGATCAGACCTTGAATGTGGCAGTCATGTCCTTAGTGCTGGAAAGAAAGGCACATACCCTCCAACGTACTCTGGTAACAGATTAGAGGGATGTTTGGTCCACAGCCAAAATGAATATTTGTGTTTAATTCAGTTCTGGGCTGTGTCCATGGGCTGATCCCAGAAACATCTGCATTTCCAAATTATTTTTATTTTTTGCATACAGACCTGATCTTAAAATGTCCTTTGTGTAGGTGAGTGCTTTACCCAGAGGACCCAAGTGCCAGGGACAGGGATATGATTTGGAAAGCACATTTTCTTCATGCTGAAAGAAAGGCAAACAGTTCTATTACAAAGGAGGTTAAAAAAAAGTCCCTGCTCCTTAACTTTTCCACTCTTGCGATCTTTGCGCTGTTGTCATCCTGCCCAAACTATTCCTTTCTGCTAAAAGTGTTTCATCCTCACCGTGGCTCTGTAATACGCATTACGTCATTATTAATCAGCTCTCAGAAAGCATGAAAGTTCACAAAACACCTTCAAGATTATCTGTAGTTTTTATCTTTGGCCTTTAACTCCCTTGGGCAGTTATTAACCACAGAGTAAACCTTGAAGATCTGCTTAGTGTTTCCTGAGGCAAAAACCTCCAAGGAGTTTTGCCTAAGTAAAGAGTAAACTCCAGTTAGAAGAGCTGCCCTCATAGTGACCCACAGAGGCGTGACTGTTGCAGCAGTCAAGGCTTCTGTTTTGAAGTCCATTGCATAACACAAGTATTTTTCTCTCCCTCCATGCTGCCTGCTCAGCTGGAGCTGCAGGTAGGTTTGGTTTGGTTTTTTGTTTCGTTGGCTTTTTGCTGTATCTAATTGAATGGTACGTAACAACATCACCTTCCATGCTGTTTTGTCCAGCTTCCGTTTGGTGTTTCCTGATCGACCCCACATCATACATGTCACATTTGTTCTTTAAACAACCAGCATCCAGAACCAAGTGTTATCTGAGTAACAATTTGCGTTCTTCTAGTTCTTTTCATAATAATTGATTGCAAACTTGAGGTGAATGTTATAGGAGTGAAAATAATATCCATCTTAAAGTGTTGGAGGATTTGTTTATGCATTTGTTTGCACTGAATCAGTGTTATCAGTTAATGAGACAACGCTTAGTTCTCTATTTCTGCAATTCGTAGTGGATAGTTTTTCTAACCAAAGAGCAGTAAAAGGTTTTGCCTCTCTGCAGCCTTTGAGACAGCAGTGGGACCATGTTGATTTATCTGGTTTAGAGGTCTAGCCCACTGCCTTACCCCTTAGATTGTTGTGAGTTGCAGGCAGCAAAACATGGTAACTGTGTGGCTAAGAACTTGAAGTGCATCTCTGCAATTGTTTGGTTTGTTAACATATCCCTGTAGTTAAGGGGAAAATTATTGACTCCTGACTCCAAGCAACTTGTTAATTTTCACACAGCACACGTCTACCTTTCCAGCTCATGGTGTGACTTACAGCGCATCCCTGTATTTCCCATTGCCTCCACTTCTCCATATGTCAAATGGAGATTATGACAATCCATGAGAGGGCCCGTCTGGGGCTCCTGTAGGAAACTTAGCCGGTTTACGGCAAAATAGTTGCTCTCATGTTCCTTTTCCTGGAATGAAAGCGTAGGTTTCCCTCTGCAGTTCGGATTGTGAAAAGGATCATTCAGGCTCACTAATTTAATCCCTACCATAGCATTTCACAGGATTCCCCAGCTGTTCCTTCATTCCAGCAGAAGAAGAACTAACTTTACTTCCTCAGTGACAGCTGCTGGTGCACACTTAAAGGACACAGCAGATGTGAGCCCTGACATTACCAGAAGAAAAGGAGAGAAGACACCAGGGAAGTCTTGAAAGTATCTCCTGGAGAACATGTGTGAGCGTAGGTGTCAGCCGTGTTCTAGTGCCATTTCTCTAACTGTTGTGACGTAGGAGCTGTGTGTAATGTCTAAAAAGAGAAGACATCAATAACTGCTGGCATATAGATCTTATTTTGGAGAAGACTAAATATTTGTTGGGCTTCTTGCAGAGAAATGGCAATATTGCAGTGCACTTTCAGAGCACAGTGTGGGTGATGGCATGCCGTGGGGTTTGATACGTGCTGAGGTACGATTGACCTCCAGCTTTGCAACTACCCAACAGAGACGTTCTCATCCAATATTGAAACACAGATGCAGGGCACGCTTGCCTGTTCCTCCAGGCAGCGCATCGAGTGGCTTCTGTCCCTCCAGCCAGACACCAGGCTGGGATGGTTCTGAAACATTGATCCGAAGGGGAAGAGGAAGAAGGGAAGAGATAGCAATTAATTACAAATGCTGCGGAAAAGGCAGACTGAAAGAAAACACACTCCAAGCAAAGCAGGGACTGAGGAGATAAATTGTGCATGGTAGGAGTGGAGAAAAAGAGAACTGCAGCCCAGTATATTAAATTTAAAACGAATGTTTGCACAACACACATTATGCTTAATTCATAATATTCTTAGTTTCTTACAATATCAAGCAAAGCAGCTTCAGGTTTCTGTGTACCATCAACTGCCCTTTAAGCAGACAACAAAATCTATCAGAATTTCTCTTGATTTAGCACCAGTGTGTTTTGTCTTTCATCTTTCTACTTCATTTTCAGGCTCTCACACATGGTATGTGCTAAGTGGCAAAGACAGGCCAATTGCTCACAAGTCCGTACGTAAACCTGCCATTCTGCCCCTGCCATCATGTTTTGAAACTCTGTCTTCTCTGTGATAATAAAGGTTGAAGGTGTGTTCCACCAGAAGTTTTCCAGGCAATGCTAAACCACTGCTGCACGCCTCTGGTGATCTTTGGTGCAGCAGCTGATTTTGTAAAGGACCGTGCAGTGTCATAAGCCCTACTCCTGCATGGAAGACAGGGCATTAGCTTGCCCTTCTTTATATGGTAGCTGAATTTTTGACCCAACCTCTGAAAAGCAAATGGAATTGCAGCTTTTCTCAGGCCCAGGTCTGTGCTTTGGAGAGGGCTTAGTTTTATTTTACAGAATAATGTCAGGCTAAAGACAAAAGTTAGCTAAATCAACAGAAAATAGGGACTGGAGAGAGAATTCCCACATTGTGTTCTCCTAACTGGGTGTGGAAGTGCGGATGTGTCTCTTAACTTCTGCCGGCCCAGCCTCTCCTTCTGTAAAATGGGGACACTATCTGTTAAACAAAAGCATTTTTTGAAGTTTAGGCTTACTGATCATCTGGTATATTTAATCTTGAAAATATTTGGATGTGGAATCTATTTAGAACAATAAAAGCCAATGGTCTCTTTGATGTTTCTTCCAGAACGCAGCTCTTCAGCACCTGTTCATACGGAAATCTTTCCGCCCGTTCAAATGCCTCCAGTGTGGGAAGGCCTTCCGTGAAAAGGACAAACTGGATCAGCATTTGCGGTTTCATGGACGGGAAGGAAACTGCCCTCTGACTTGTGACATCTGCAACAAGGGCTTCATCAACAGCGGCGCTCTCGAGAGCCACATGAAATTCCACATGGACCAGAAAACATACTCCTGCATTTTCTGTCCCGAGTCCTTTGACCGCTTGGATCTGCTTAAAGATCACGTGGCCATCCATGTCAACGATGGCTATTTTACCTGCCCTACCTGCAAAAAACGCTTTCCGGATTTTATCCAGGTGAGATGCCATACTGATTTGAAGCACTGCCATTCCCAGCACTCTTGCAAGCTCTCTGTTCATGGATTTTTCATTATTCCTCCTGCGTAACACAGCGTGCCGGTTCATTCTCACAAAAGAAGGGGATCCATGCCAGTTGGAAATTAAAATGGAAGAGTGACCTAGCATTGCTAGATGTTGTCTTATGCAACTGAAGTCCTCTTTCCACCAGATCATGAGATGAGGTACTTGAATCTGGCATTGGAAGGCACTGTATGGTGGAGGAGTGGTCCCTTAGCTCCAGAAAATGCCTAAAGCAGAGCTCCTGATTGCTTTTGGTACAAATCCATGGCACAAGAAGGGATTGCCTCTTGCTGTATGCAGCTTGAACTTGAATACACCTTGTCCTTTGTTGTTAAAACTCTGAACCGAAAAAAAAAAAAGGTGGTTTTACATGATCCGAATATCTTTTAGTGCCTTGACAGTTTTTGTCAGGATAATTCATTTGAGCACCTTGCAGAAATGCCAGAACAGATCAGGATACTCTGCTTCCTGACTTCCCCCCTGGGCTTCAGCTTGGTGCTTTATTCCTCCTTTTCTCTGCACACTGCTTTGGAGAGGTCGCACTGAAGCAGTGAATGATGTAATTACTTTGTGCAGTGCGAGGAGCCATTGCAGAAGATCGTTAATAGAATTTAAGGATGCTGTTTCGATGTTCAGTAAGAAAAAAACTGAGCTGTACCAGGTGCATGTTCTTTATTCATAGGGACAAAGAGGTTGATGTGTCTTGCTGAGCTGCCTGGCTGAAATTGAAATGTAGAAATCCAGTTTATACCAAGTAATAGGAACTGATAGACTATCCGATAGGCTAAAGGGGAAAGGATGGGAGAAAGTGATTTACTAATAGAATTCCACTGGGCAAAACCCCTTTGTCTTCTGCAAGTGTTGAACAAGGAATAATGTTGATTCAGAAATGCTGTGCTGCAACCTATTTCCCCATAAACATTCCCGTGAAAGAGTGCCACTCAGGTTCCACTTTTTTTCCTATTCAGCTCTATTTTGGAATTTAAAGGTGATTTTTTTTCATTTGATGCTATGTGAACAATCAAGTGTAGTCACCATAGGTTGCTGCCTGCTTAAATACTTCTGTATGGAGCAGATAAAGATACCAACTTGTTCCATGTGCCATCAGTGACAATTTCATTGCAGATCCATTCCTTGAGTCATGCTTGGATTTCAAATGTCAAGCCTCATTAAATACTTTATTGGGGGAAAAAGCCCACTAGATACTTGAAGAGGTCAAGGATAGTCTCAAAGTATGCAAAAGTGATTGCCGTTCAGGAATGGCCTGTAAATGCTTCTTTGTCGAAGTTGTTGTGTTGGTGAGTTTTTTGCCAGTTGTAGTTGCAAGCTCATTCTGTCCGTCTGAAAGGAGTTAGTGCCTGCATTTAGATTTCTTATCAATGAAGGAAAGATAATGAACCTCAGATAGAACTGTTAAGTCACGGATGTTCAATGAAACTGGTAACATCAGGGCCTTCTGCTGCCCATTAGATGTTCAACTATGCAGTAGCTGATGCCTTCGAGACTCAGTCTTGAGGAAATCAAATTGTCCATCAGATGGATGACAAAGATGTTACGGCTTTACAAAAAATATTGCCAAGACATTGACTGCTCTGGTAAAGTACTTTTTAAGACAAAGCAGTTTAGAGAACTCCTAGAATTTTTTTCCTCTCTTTTTTTTTTCCTTTTTGCCAAGAGTTTTTCCTAGACATTTTCACTGCACACTCTTCTCTTTTGGATAAATTCCATTGTTCTATGATCTGCAATTCTAGAGCAAGAAACACGTATGCAGTTTTCAGTCAGAAAAGATTTACCAGTTGTCTGGGTTTAGCCCCAACCCTGGCCAGGTCAGTAGCAAAACTGGGCAGCTCTTAGTCCCAATCCCCCCCCAGGAAAGGGAAAAGGGAGACAAGAGAGAGATTTGTGAGTTGGAATCTACACTAAAACAACTTTAATGCAACAACAATTATCAAAGGAATATAATATTAATAAGAAAAATTAATACATATGTTTAAGATGCTTCATGGCAGGCATGGGGAAGGTCCCAGGCTGGACTCAGGAACTGGATCCAGAAATTGGATTCAGGAAGAAGTGAGTGGGTTCAGGGGCAGACCGACAGGCGAGGTCCTCCCTGAACATCTGCCACCGAAGAAGAGAGCTGACTCTTGCGATCTCTAAGGTTTTATACTGAATATGATGTGTATGGCATGGAATACATCGTTGGCCAGGCTTGGTCACTTGTCGTACCCTCCCCTCTCAGCAGGTGTGACTCCCCTTGGCCACCAACTCTGAGATGGCCTTGATTTACACAGGTATAAGTGTAGCAGTGGCCTCTCTACACACAGAAGGCCCATTGCTGTGATGAGAACTATCAGGCTTAGCTGAAACGTCAGAGACGATGTTCTGCATTAGCCCAAACCAGCACTCTTCTGCTTTGAATAAATGCCATTTGCCTGTAGGTGTGGCACTTAGGGACATGGTTTAGTGGTGGATTTGGCAGTGTTAGGTTTATGGTTGGACTCCATGATCTTAAAAGTCTTTTCCAACCTAAACAATTCTTTGATTCTGTGATTCTAGGTCAAGAAACATGTACGCAGTTTCCATTCAGAAAAGATTTACCAGTGTACGGAATGTGACAAGGCTTTCTGCCGTCCTGACAAGCTACGACTCCATATGTTGCGACACTCAGACCGCAAAGATTTCCTGTGCTCCACATGCGGCAAGCAGTTCAAGGTAAGATGGCTCTTGGCTGGATCATTTCTGATGCAGGTAGAGAACACCATTCTTTATTCTCCTCAAGCAGATAAGCTCATGTTCTCAAAGGTAGAAGCTAATGTGTGTAAGCGTGCTAGATGTGCCTTCCAGTTGCATGCACTGCTTTGTGTCGCTATGGCATTAATTTCTGATGGACGAGGGGCAAGATCCACCCCAGCATGCTCGGCTGTAACAGCGTGTCTCATCTATCAGATGTCATTTCTGATAATTGAATAGCAAAGGAAGTTTCATCTTCTCATTACGAACTGAGTTGTTATACAGCTCGGTTGCCAGGTGCTCGGGTTGTATTGCTTTTGTCAGTTGAGTTAAGAAAACTTCTTGCTGATATCAGTGGTTTAATAATATTACTGGCTGAGGTGCTGGTGTCCATGGGATACATCTTGTCCACACATGACATGCAGATGCCTTTCCAGATCCCTCCAGAATGGATGGAGCAGGCTGTGAGCCAGGTAAGCTGTGGCAGCAGCAGCCTGCTCCTTGTCACCTAGTTTCCTGCTTGATGTTTGTGGGTGAAGGAGCACATTCTGGACAGTGCGTGCCAGCGAGGCTGCATTGCAGCTGGGCAGTAGGTTCAGTGCCGTTGTAGGACGTGAGATCCTCCTCAGCCAAGAGCATTATTTGATTGAGTTTCCAGGTGTACAGAGTTGAGCATTAATATTTTAGATCATTCCAAAGAAAAGCCAGAGCAGAGGCATTGGTTCTCACGGATGCTGCTAGGTTAGCATTACTTTGGCTCCTGCTTTTGTAGCTGAGCAACCTCAGCGTGGTTTGAAGGATAAACCTTGGTCCAAAGGGTTTCTGCTGAGGTTCCAGCACTGATGAGCGTGCAACTCTGTCTCACCAGAGAGGAAAAGCTGGAGCAAGACCTCTGAACAACTTACAGAGTGGCTTTTCCTTGTAACAGGTAAGTGGTGCTGATATTTTTCTTCCCGATTTGGTCTTTACTTAGAGGAAAGACAAACTGCGAGAGCACATGCAGAGGATGCACAACCCAGAGAGGGAGGCCAAGAAAGCTGATCGAATCAGCCGCTCAAAGACTTTCAAACCTCGGATAGCTTCCACTGACTATGAAAGCTTCATGTTCAAGTGCCGCCTCTGTATGATGGGTTTCCGCCGGAGGGGCATGTTGGTGAGTGGCTGTGTGCTGCAGCGTCTCTTACATCTTATGTACTCAATTCTGATGAATAGTTAAGGGATAAAGGTGTAATTCCAATCGTTGGAACACAGGGATGCTGTGAAACTGAGAATTTTGTAGCTGAGTTTAGATTATATATGTTTTTTATAGAACGGTGTGTCTTGTCTCTTCAGCAGACGTGTGTGTCTGTGTATTTTGTTGCCTGTGCTGTATGTCTGGCTGTCACTACCCTATCTCCACACGAATGCTGATTGATGTGTAACGTGTTTAGCAGAACACGAGATTAATGTGTTGCCTAGTTCAGCCTCACTGACTCAGTTTTCCTGACTGTCTTTCCTGGTTTTCTGTTTCTTCTCCTCCTCGAGGGGCCTCTCCTGGCTGTGCCCTGTAACTGCCGCTGTGTACAGATTTATGCAGCGAGAGATCTTATTTGCAAACATTTCATGAGGGTTGTTATCTCTGCTAGCAAAGGCCTCCCTGGGCAGAGGTCCTTTACGTTACTTCACTCTCAGCTGCAGGAGGGCGCTGCCAAGCTATTTTACCCTTCCCCATCTTATTTTGATTAGAGAAACTGTAAACGAGATCTGGCAATTACCTTCAGCTGCCTGTGAGTGCATGAATAACCCTTGCAGCAGCAAAAGCTTCCGGTGCTGCTAGGCTAGGCTCATTACAGTTTTGGTTTGGCTGTTATCCATGTCCAGGAAAAGAAGAAAATGCTTGGCTTCCTTCTTAATGTGCTCTCTTGTTCTCTTTTTTTTTTCATTCTCCTAAGGTGAATCATTTATCAAAGAGACACCCAGACATGAAAATAGAAGAGGTGCCAGAACTCACATTGCCCATCATCAAACCCAACAGAGATTACTTCTGTCAGTACTGTGATAAGGTTTGTAAGGAAGTCACCCCTCAGAGGGTAGCTTCATCCTACACCTTTATGCAACCAATTTTTCTTAGCAAAGAAACATCTGGCAGGGTTTGGAGCCTTTTTTGAGGTGCCTGCCAGCAACGTTTCTGCAGCACTATGCAAAAGAAAGACAAAATGTGCTCAGGTTGAAGCAGCTGAATGCTAACTGAAAACTGCAGTTCTCCTTTTCTGCTGTCTTTGGAGTTGGTAAAACTTCAGTTCTGTGATCTAGCCAGCAGTCACCCACCCTTAGCAGCCCAGGACTGAGCGTCCAATCTGTAATCCTTGAGCACTGATGAGTTTTGGTTTCTGTATTGCTTCTAAAGGTTAGTCTTTAACCACTTTAGCTGCTTACTTAGTCACATGCCAGTGATTCCCAGTGTTCAGTGGAGCCTGAAGCCCCTTCTGCTCTGCCTTTGGGTTCCTGGCTTTTGCTTTTAATGCATATGGGCGTTACCGGGGAGTGTATTTTGACTCCCCGTTCTTATCCTCAGTACATCATTCCGTGATGCCTCCTTCTGTTTGTTTAAAGGGGAAAAAAAATTAGTTTTAAATAAATTACAGAAGATTTGTTTCATGTTCCTAAAAAGAACTAAAACATATGTTGATTGCTGAAGGTTATTAAAACAGTTTGATGCCTCGTGCGAGAGTGGCGGCATCAGCCCTTGTGACAAACAAACATTGGGCAAGTTGCAGCTTGGGTGATTGGTGGCTTCTCTGACATTTGACCTTTAAATATCAGGCAAAAATGGTTTTTCTCTTACCTTTCTGTTCTGCTTTGATGTTTTGTTGTGGCATGCACTGTGTTCTCAAATGGTGTCTGCATGCTGCACAAGGAGTTGCTTTTAGAGGCTGACGCCACACTGGAAGGTGTGCATACATCATGTGGTCATTTTGGGGGGATTTAACTACACGTATTGTCTAAAGCAACACATAGACCTTCCAAGCAAAGGTAACAGGTAGCTGTTTTCGGTGCTGACATCACATTTACACATTATCATTCCAAATCTTTACCCTGCAGGTGTACAAGAGTGCTAGTAAACGCAAAGCACACATCCTGAAGAACCATCCTGGTGCTGAGCTACCTCCAAGCATCCGGAAACTGCGCCCTGCGGGTCCAGGAGAGCCAGATCCCATGCTGAGCACCCACACCCAGCTGACAGGCACTATAGCCACTCCTCCGGTCTGCTGTCCGCACTGTTCCAAGCAGTACAGCAGCAAGGTACAGAGGCTGTTCCATTGCCTGAGAGCCCAGCCTCTCCCTGGTGATCCTCTTCCACCACGGTCTCTGGCCTCTGTCAGTCCGCCAGCAGGGCTCTTTTAGGCTGAGTCAGAGCACTGATTTTGTGCTGCATGCTGATAAAACAGGCCAAACCTGCTCATTTTATGGCAGAAAGGTTCCCTAAATAGAGAGGGCATCAGCTTGAAAGAAGAAATGGAAATGTTATCAGAGTGTGGTCACAAATGGAAAAGCTTGGAAGCTGCTCAGTGGCAGTAGTGAGGAAGAGGAATAGGGAAAAAAAATGCAGGCTTATAGTGATAGGACTATGGGCAATGGCTGTAAACTGGTGAGGGGCAGATTTAGGCTAGACGTCGGGAAGAATTTCTTCACCATGAGAGTGGTGAGACACTGGAACAAGTTGTCCAGGAACATGATGGCTGCCCCATCCCTGGAGGTGTTCAAGGCCAGGTTGGATGGGCCTTGGGCAGTCTGAGCCAGTGGGAGGTGTCCCTGCCCATAGTAGGGGGGTTGGAACTGGATGATCTTTAAGATGCCTTCCAACCCAAACTATTCTATGATTCTATGAAACAATGACCTGGAATAGGTCCCCAAAACACTTGACTCTGTTAGGGTAAAAGTCTTACAGGTTGTGACGCAGGGGGCAATATCTCTATATTGGATAGCTCTAATTAGCAGCAAGTTTGTGATCCTTGTTGCCTTCTTGCTGACCAGAGCATCCCATAGTGTGAATCTTGATGCTGCCTTACTGAGGGAAACTTAAAAGCTGCATTCTGTAGGGCTGTCTGGTTGCAGTTGGCCCGAAGCAGAGTTGCTGAGCATCTTTCTAATGCTGTTTTACATCTCTCTGCAGACAAAGATGGTCCAGCACATTCGCAAGAAGCACCCAGAGTTTGCTCAACTCCCTAACACCATCCATGCCCCGCTAGCGACTGCGGTCATCAGTTCCACTCCTGCCGTTCTAACCACTGACAGCACTACCGGAGAGACCGTCGTGGTAAGGGTTCAAGACCTATTAGATCAGTGAAACAGTGAAACAAACAGAACAGAAACCCTCTGGTGTAGTAGTCTCAGTGTTTATGTGGCAGACAGTATTTTAAAGTGTATGTAAGACATTATTTGAAATCACTTCTGTTCCTGAATCTGTGTGTTGTAGTTTTGCTCTGCCAGGAGCTGTGCATTTCTCTTTTTTGGAGCTGTAAGAAGGTGTCTTTTTTCCTGCTCCATTCCCTTCTTTGATTCAGACCCATATACTACAAACTCACATAATATTTCCACACATGCGCCTGATTATCTCAGGAATACACAGCCCGGGAATTTTCTCTGGGACTGCTCTCTTGAGGTGCTTGCTGTCCTTAGGTTCAAGAAGGCATGCTGGGCAGTAACTGGAGACCAAACCATTCAGAGGAGCCAAAATCTTTCTGTAATCCTTTGGACTGCTCAGAACCAAGCGATGTGAACCTCAGCAGCTGATCTCTCCACTGTTAACGCATCAGCTGCTATGGAGGTGCAAGCTGAGACTAGAAAATCAGTCTTGTATCTTTTAGTGGTGCTCGAGACTGCATAGTTTTAAAAATCTTAATAATCACGGTTTGAAACTTCCTATTTGAAGACTGAAAGTGGACTGTTTTGCTTGAAAATGGGCAGATTCAATCAGGATGCTGTTGGTTTCATAAACCTGGTTAGTTTGGTGCTGAATGTCTTTACACACTTTAGAAATAGAGTTGTCGAGGAAAGTAACAGCCTGGTAGGTGAGGAGGAAAGGTAGAATGCATCCAAGAAGCACTTTTTGACTTGGTAACCAAGTCAGCTCTGTACAAATGCAGGGAGTTGATGCTAAATAGAATACCGTTAAGCCAAAAGATTAAAATCACTGTATTACTACTGTACGTTAAGTTAGCCCTTAATGGTCCCGGCCGGCATCTAGAGAGAAGAGAGCAATCCTTCTGGGCGATCCCTGGCGATCGCTTATGACCCCACCTCTCTACGTATTCAACTTGTGCAAATAAATGGCTGGGCCCAGTGATTTCAGTGTAGATGCAGCGTCAGTGGAAGAACAACAGCCCTGCAAAAGTATCCGATCCAGTAGACCATAGGTGGTGATGGTCTGTATCTCTCTACCTGCTCAGACAACAGATTTACTGACACAAGCGATGACGGAGATATCCCAGACCCTCACAACGGACTATCGAACTCCCCAGGGAGATTACCAGCGAATCCAGTACATCCCTGTGTCGCAGTCCACAACCGGCTTGCAGCAGCCCCAGCACATACAGCTGCAGGTCGTTCAAGTGGCCCAGGTGAGTAACCTGCTGCCGGGCTTGATGTGCTTCTGACTCCCTCCGTACCGAGCCTGCGCTTTCTTTAGGCTGTACTGCTGGCAAGTGGGTTAAGGAGTAGTTACAAAAAGCAGTACAGACCATTTTTACAGATAAATTGATTGATAATGCCTAGCGGTCCCACTGTAAGCATCGCGTACTGGCCATAAATAGTCCTGCCAGTCTTGATCAGCTTGCTGGAGGTATACAACACAGTCCTAATTTAGTTCTACCCATCTGGGCCCCTTCGCTCGAGTCTGCTCTAGGAAGGTTTTCCAGCAACTGGGAAAGTGGGTCAGTGGGTGACCTGTTTTGCAGTTGAGAAGACTAATTTTTACTTCCTTATTCTCAGTGAGCCACAGCCAAAATTTGGAAGTACGGAAAGCATTTGCTTTTTCCCTTCATGTGATCTATTAGAATATTCATTCTCTGTGACACTCAACAGCTCCTAAAAATGAAAACGGAGTGTAACTAGAGTAACTGAGCTGAGGAAAATAACTTGGGCAGCTGTAAGAACTTGCCGTCAAATCTGTTACCCACTGGGTAAAGATGAAACTACCACATATTTGTATTTGAATCTGAAATTCCGTGTTCCCATTGCAAATTAGGTTATGAATTTGGTTAATGAAGGCCTGAACAATGGCCCTGGCTAATATTGACTGTGGCTGTTCAAATGATCCCAGAGCGTGAAAACCAATTCCTGCAGGTAATACTAATTTTATCAAGATCTGAGAGTTGTAATTAACTTACTCCAGTTGATATCATTAATAGGTTTTGCTCAAAAAGTAGCCTGAGCACTGGTCTTGATAGTGTAAAACTACAGTACTGGATGTGCAGATATTGAGTATGTGTACATTTTATAGAAAGATGCTCACAAAGGAGAGTGGTTCAGCAGTTGCCACTAATCCTGGTTTTCAGACCCTTTGATTTGAGTCCAGCCTCTGCCACAGGCAGCTTGTATGACCTTAGGCAATTTTTTTCCATTGATATCGCTGAGATGTAACCATCCCAATGCCGTTATATCCACTAAACGTACTTCCTTATCTCCCAGGAGTGCAAAGAGGGTAAACATCACCTTGAACAAGGGGTGCTCATGGCCTCACTAATACTTCGTTGTTCCAGACCTTGTAGCACAGAAGAGGTTTACACGACTCCTTCTGCAAAGAATTTGAAGTCTATGCCTCTACTCTGATTTTTTTCTCCAGGCTACCTCACCTCATCAGTCCCAGCACTCCACAGTGGACGTTGGGCAGCTGCATGACCCCCAGACGTACACCCAACATGCCATCCAGGTGCAGCACATCCAGGTCACGGAGCCATCGCCAGCAGCTCAGCCGTCTTCGCAGGTACTGCCTTCTTCTCTTGCAGGAAATGTTTTCCCCACCAGTCTGCGCCGCTGGCATATTACATGTCGTGATGATGCAGAAGATAGTCTTTTCTGTGTCAGGTGAATGGCCACGTGTGCAGTGTCTGTCACATGAACATCTCTGAGATTGTCAGGTAGCTCCCAGATGTTCCTTGGGTGTATGGGATGTTTTGCTATGGGTTGGGTTTTTCATATACAGGGTTAGAGAGAAATGGCTTGGGAACAGACAAATTTGCAGCTTAAATGAAGTCAGCCAGCTGAAAGGTGTAAATTGAAACTGGCATCCCTCAAATATTTGAGGTTCAGCTCTTCATGCTGTTGGGTCGTATTTAGCCTCTTTTCTCAGCTCTCTGCCACAGACTCACTCTGTAACCTTCAGCAAGCAGCACCTCCGTTTCTGTTTCCTGATCTTTGCTTGCCCAACAGTAAAGCAAAGCAGGTTGTAGAAGGAGGACATTTGCAGTTCTTGTGCTCAATAAGCTCAATAACCCACTGCCCACCCCTGTGTTTTCCCTTAAATAGAAGGATGTTTCTAAGAGTAGAGGGGTGCAATCCCAAGTACACTGAGAACACTTACCTTCTTTTTCCCTAGGTGGGGGCTCAGCCTTTGAGTCCCTCCTCACAACAACCTCAGCAGGAACTCAGCCCCTCGCAGATGCAGACAAATACATCTACACCAAACCAAGCCCTCCAGCAGCAGCAGCAAGGGGCTCCAGTTCAGCACACGTATCTTCCCAGCACATGGAACTCATTTCGGAGTTACTGTAAGTAGCATAGCTCTCACTCGAGGTCTGTCTCATGTATGGGACTAATAAGTGCTCCATTCCTCCAGCTACCGACTGGGATAGTATTTTCGTAGCTTATTAAGCTTCATGGTTAATATTCATAAAGCTCTAAGAAGATGAATGGTTTTATACAAATGACAATGGTTGTACTAGCTTTTCTCCTGTACGTCTGTAACTATCTGATACGTGTTTTGGGCAGGGCAGACTGGCCTCCTTTCTTCCAAAGAACTTGTATTCAGCAAGAATCCATGTGTTGCCTAGCAGGTTGTTCAAATTTGGATGGATGCCTGAAAGAATCTTACAGAAGATGAGGGTGACATGAAATGATTTCTCATGTGCATGCAGCTCTAGATGGGCAAGAACAGGACATGTTGTCGATGCATGAATTGCCAGATCTGCGTCTGATGTTAGCTGGCATAATTCCATCGAGGCCTGTAGGGTTTTACCAGGCTTCACCTGAATTTCTATTCAACAGCCACTGTTTCAGGCTTCAAATCTTACTGACATAAGAAATTATCTTTCAAGGGGATCTTCGAGTTTGACTGAAAGTCTTGATTCTCCCATTTCCGTGTTTTAGCATCCGAGATTCAGATGATGACCATTCCCCAAGGCCAGTACGTGATCACAGAGACCGCTGTGGGTACACCGGTCACCACTGTCAACACAGGGCAAGTGAAAGCGGTTACTCAGGTAAGGAAGCAATCATGGACCTTTTTTCTATCCTGAATCATGTATCACATTTAAAGTCTTCAGTTTGAAGGTTAAAGGGTTGCCAAATTGATTACTGAGGCAGAGAGTAGAGAATAACAATGTGCCAAAAGAGGGTCCAGGATATATAGTCCAAAAGGGCATTATTTGCTTTCTGTAACAATTATAGGGAGTTCCACACTGGGCAGAATCTGTAGGCAAAGCAGATAAGATACGATGTGTTGTGGCATAAGCAAAGGAAAAAAGTGCTACTGTTCAAACTTAGGAATGTTGTAAACTCCAGGTTACAAAAGGCAGAAAATAATCTCATGAGCTTCAAGGAAAAGATCTGATTTCTTTCCTTGAAGTAGCATCATATGCCTCTACATGGTGATCACAGGTTTCTGCATCTGGCCGTTTGCAAGGCCAACGCTGTCTGGCTTCTGCATGTACGGCTTTTTCGAATTCAAGTGTTCACTCAGTCACATTTGCAGGACAAAGATGACTTAGTGGTATCAATTAGTATTAGAAATCATAGAATCATAGCATAGTTTGGGTTGGAAGGGACCTTAAAGATCATCTAGTTCCAACCCCCCTGCCATGGGAAGGGACACATCCTAGTAGATCAGGCTGCCCAAGGCCCATCTGACCTGGCTTTGAACACCTTCAGGGATGGGGCAGCCACAACCTCCTTTGGCAACCTGTGCCAGTGTCTCACCACCCTCATGGTGACGAAATTCCATTTTAATTTGTACTGATGTGTTAATTGTGTAATTATTTTAACCATTTGTAAGTTAACCAAATGTAAAGTAGTCCAACGTACTTCAACCCAAGAATTATGTTGCTCTCAAATTCATTTAAATGAAATACTAATGAAATTCCAAATACTTTGTTCCTACTGAAGTATCTTCCAGCACAGCCGCAGGAAAGTTATAGGCTGTTGGAACAGAAATGTTACAGAGGATGCAGCAATTCTTACTTATGTTTTATATTCCCCATGCAGACTCACTACGTGATATCTGAAGGTCAGCCTGATCTGGACATCAAACAAAACTCTTCACTCTCCAGCGAGGTACCGGTTGGCGTTTCCCAGCCACCAGCCCACACGGATACTTTGGAATCGCAAACGAGCAATCAGCAGCAAACCACCCAGTACATAATCACTACAACCACCAATGGGAACGGTGGCAGTGAAGTGCACATCACTAAACCAAGAACTTTCTCCGCAGAACACGAATGAAGAAGCCTCGTGATGTCACTTGCTTGTACTTGTCTCTTCCCCGCAAAAGCCCAGATGCGCGGCTACCCAGGAGCTCAGTTTGTTTTAAAGTAAAGGCTCACTTAAATTCAACTAAAATCTTGGAGCTCTTGTTAATGCTTTAAGTGGGTTTAAGTCCCCAGTGACCATGAAGTACACTCAAAATCCTTCTTGGCGTGCCATTTTATGCAGCTTTGAACGAAAAGAACGAGAGGAGAAGTGAAACTTCTGCTTGCTCTGAACTTAATTTTTGGCATGTCTGCTGACCCTTATTTTTCCTTTTTGGAAGTGTCTCCAGTAAACAACTTCTTATTTCAATTGTATGGGGGCAAGCTTGCCTGCCTGAAGGTGAACTGGCAGACTAGGTTGTGTGTATATTTTTAACAGGAGCTGTTCAACAGGAAAACGTTGTGTAAATTGCCAGAACGTGGCATAACTGCTTCTGGGGGTCTTGGTTTCAGCAGCCGAGGTGAAAGGGCATAAACCAGCTCAATGCAAGCAGACTGCCTGGAGTAACAGAGCAGGAGCGAAGCAGTGGCTCCTGCCTACGTGTGCAGGGATGGACATAACAATGAAGCTGTGAAGATGTGCCGAAGCAGTCCATTAAATTATTATTTTTCCAACCCTTGGGAAGTGTTTACATGCTGTCTGCCCTGCCCTATTTTACCAAGCAGTTCCAGAAAGGAGAGATAGTGCAGTCTTAAACCCGTGTTGTTTGGAATAAACTGATCAAAGTCACGGTAGCACGTGACCATGGAATGGAGATGCTGTTATCCCTTTTCCCCCTCCAGTGGTTGCAGGGAAAATGACCTTTTTGCCTGTAAACACAGTTTAGCCTGCATAGCCTGTGATCTAAAGAGTTGTGCCAGGAGAAAGTAAGGGTACAGGAGCGCACCTTGGGGAAGATGCAGGGTAGTCGTCTCTGCCACCTCAAAGTGGATGTGTTTCCCCCTTGAAGACTGGATGGAGAGTTGTTACTGTGATTTCCAGACTGGATGGAGAGTTGTTATTCTGATTTCCAAATACCTTGTTAACAATGCACTGTAATTCCTTTGGATAGTTCCTTGTGGGACAGATGAGGAACATGCTCGTGGACCACTGTTTATGGGACGCAGAAAGCTGTCTGTGAGGGTTGCCTGCTTGGTCGACCTGGTCTGTGGACAGATTTTGTGTTACTTTTAGGGACCAGGAGAAGGGGGAAAAAGAAGGTTTATCTTTTCAGGCAGTATATTTTTTTCTTTTCTTAAATAATTCTTCTTCACGAGTCTGGTTGGTTATTTAATATATTCTGGTACCTGCAAGAATACGACCACAACTCCATTGCCTCCCGACGGGATATACTATGTATGTCTAATCCTCCTTTCTCTCTGCTTGAAAACTCATCCCAGAATGTCTATGCATACCAGGATACATTTATTTATAAAACAAAGCAAAGAAGGACGTATTCTCTTAATGGCCCCTGAGACTGAAAAACTGGAAGAGGTTTTTTTGATTCATTCTCTCTTGTGCTGCTTGTCTGAATGCAGGACTATTTGCACAAATCCTCCCACAGACTGAGATGAGGGTTAACTGGGTGAGTAAATGCTACAGATTTTATAGGTTGTGGTATCAGGCCTTATGGAGCTCTTAGGCGTGAGAGAACTTCACACTTGGACTGGACAAGAAGAAGTCTGGATCCTTGAAAGCAAAGCCTTGTGTTGCTTTGGTAATTAACATATCTGCTAATACGATGTGGAAATAGTCACTGTGCGTGGTAAAATAAACCAGACTGAAAAGAGCAGCCAGCTCAGAACTGTTTTCAGGTGGCTTTGAAGTGACTTGCCAAAAAGTGGATGAACGTGTTGCTGGGATTTGGCTTCTCGAGGTGTACTGGGGCATTCACGAGGTGGGTCAGTTAATGAGGACCAGAGCTCCTGTTTAGTGATGAGTGTCTTTCAATTCAGTGGATTTGGGAGCCCATTGACTTCAGCAGTGCTGCCATGCAGTTCCCACCAATTCCCTTCAAGTCATGTTGCTGACAGCAAATCAATTACGACGTCGGGTGCTGTCACGCTTTTGGTGTTAGAGAAGAGAAGGGAGATTTGTCTTGGCCATCTTCAGGCTGCTGGAGGGTTTGATAGTAAGTCAAAAATTGTATGAGCAATAGGAAACAGGAGACTTGGAAACAGGATATTCCAGGTGGATGCTGCCCTACAGGAGCGAGGTTTAAAGTCTTAAAAGGCCTGCAGCCTGTCTAGATGAACATCAAGATTTTTCCCCTTTAATGATATTGCAGATACGGGGTTTAAAAATAGAATCATAGAATCACAGAATCATAGAATGGTTTGGGTTGGAAGGGACCTTAAAGCCAATCCAGTTCCACCCCCTGCCATGGGCAGGGACACCTCCCATTGGATCAGGAGCTCCAAGCCCCATCCAACCTGGCCTGGAACCCCTCCAGGGATGGGGCAGCCACAACTTCCCTGGGCACCCTGAGCCAGGGCCTCCCCACTCTCATGGGGAAGAAGTTCTTCCTTATGTCCAGTCTAAATCTGCCCCTCTCCAGTTTGTACCCATTGCCCCATGTCCTATCACTCCAGGCCTCTGTAAACAGTCCCTCTCCAGCTTTCCTGTAGCCCCTTCAGGTACTGGAAGGTCACTATAAGGTCTCCCTGGAGCCTTCTCTTCTCCAGGCTGAACAACCCCAACTCTCTCAGCCTGTCCTCATATGGGAGGTGCTCCATCCCTCCGATCATCTTTGTAGCCTCTTCTGGACCTGTTCCAACAGCTCCATCTCCTTCTTACGTTGAAGATTCCAGAACTGGACACAGGATTCCAGCTGAGGTCTCCCAAGAGAGGAATAGAGGGGCAGAATCCCCTCCCTCCCTGCTGGCCACGCTGCTTTGGATGCAGCCCAGGACATGGTTGGTTTCTGGGCTGTGAGTGCACGTTGCCGGCTCATGTCGAGCTTCTCATTGACCAGCACCCCAAGTCCTTCTCTGCAGGGCAGCTCTCAATCGCATCATCCCCCATCATGTACTGAAACCAGGGATTGCCCCGACCCAGGCGCAAGACCTCGCCCTCAGCCTTGTTGAACCTCATGAGGTTCTCACAGCCCCTTCTCCAGCCTGTCTAGGTCCCTCTGGATGACATCCCATCCTTCTGGCGTGACACCTGCCCCGCACAGCTTGGTGCCACCTGAAAACTTGCTGAGGGTGCCCTCGATCTCGCCGTCTATAGCATCGATGAAGATATTAAACAGCAAATAGTTTGTTCCATTCACCTTTGATGGGAAAGATCACAGGATGGACACTTGTCCTGATTAAAGCTGGACACCATCAAGGTGTTCTGGGAAATGATGACCTCTTGGAACTGAAATCTTCCTTATTGATGTTTCTTCTCCGTCTCGTGTGAACGACACTGTCTGAGTTTATCAAATGCCTCGGTGTGAGAGCAGCATCCGTGGGAATCACCTTCCCAAGCAAGGAACAGCAATCGCACGAAACCGAGGCAAGTTTGCATGGATTTTCCCTGTTTCTGCAGTGCAGAAGGCGTAGGATTCGCTGTCGTTGATGTTTCTCAACCCAAAGATCTGTCCCTGAGGAGCGTCCCCAGCTCAGCCCTGGCTGCCACAAGGGCCTCGTTGGGGCTCCTGGGCGGCCTCTGGGCCGGGAATCAGCAGAGCGCACCCTCGCCCCATCCCGCTGTGCCCGTGTGTCTGTGCCGTCACCGTGTTCATCGTGTACAAACGGGAACAATAAACGTTTTCCTCTTTTATATAAAAATATCCACAGCTATTGTAGGTGGACATTGTGCTGGGGGCGGGGGGGGGAAGAGAAGAGGGGCGGGGCAAAGGGGCGGGGCCAGTGCGAGTGGGCGGGGCAAGAGAGCGGGTGAGGTTAGGCGGGGGCCCAAAGCGAGTGGGTGGGGCAAAGGGGAGGGGGCAGCTTGGAGGGGGCGTGGCCAAAAGCGAGGAGGCGGGACCTGAGAGGGCGGGGTCAGAGGAGGGACGAGGCTGAAGGGGCGGGGCCAGCGCGAGAGGCGTGGTTAGTGCGGGGCGGGGGTTATGAGGGTGGGATCACTGCCTCATGGCCAGGGCGCAGGCGTGGGGGCGGGGCTTAATATAAGGGGCGTGGCCAGAGACGGGCCGGCTCTCGTGGTCTGAAGGGGCGGGGCCAGAGACGAGGGCGTGGTCAGTGCGCGAAAACGGGCTAGTGCGCATGCGCAGGGCGGGGCCGAGGCGCCGGGTGGGGCCATTGCGCAGGCGCGGGCAGCGCCGCTTCCGGGTCGGGGCGTGCGGGCCCTGGTAGCCCTGCGGGGCTGCGGTCTCTGTTGTGGCCTTCGGTCCCGCGGGCCCCGGGCACCGGCCCCGCCGTCGAGTGCCGCCCGGAGCCGGCGGAGCCGGTAGGAAATGCACTTTGTGTGTCATTGCAGGGGTTGTCCACGTGGTTGGTGCGTTTCCCTCCCCGCACGGGCCGGGCGCAGCGGGACTCTAAGGGCCGAGGCCCCTCAGGGGTCCGTGCTGCGGCCGGCGCTGGTTCATAAGTTCATTGATGCTATAGGCAACGAGATCGGCGGCATACTCAGAGAGTTTTCAGGTGGCAGTAAGATGAGTGGGGCAGTTGCCACACCAGAAGGATGGGATGTCATCCAGAGAGACCTGGACAGGCTGGAGAAGTTGGGCTGGGAGAACCTCATGAGGTTCAACGAGGCCAAGGTCCTGCACCTGGGTCGCGGGAATACCCGGTTTCAGTAAAGGGGCGGCAATGATGGAATAGAGACCTGCCCTCAGGAGAAGGACTTCGGGTGCTGGGGATGAGAAGCTCAACGTGACACCAACGGTGTCATGGGCTGAACAAAAAGAAGTGTAGCCGGTAGGGAGGGAGCGGATTCTGCCCCTCTATTCCTCACTTGTGAGACCTCATCTGGAGTATTGTGTCCTTCTGGAATCCTCAGCATAAGAAGGAGGTGCAGCTGTTGGAACGGGTCCAGTGGAGGCTACAAGGATGATCTGAGGGCTGGAGCACCTCCCATATGAGGACAGGCTGAGAGAGTTGGGGTTGTTCAGCCTGGAGAAGAGAAGGCTCCAGGGAGACCTTAGAGCAGCTTCTAGTACCAAAAGGGACTCCAGGAAAGCTGCAGAGGGGCTCTTGATCAGGAGTGCAGAGAGAGGACAAGGGGGACTGGGGTGAATCTGAAAGAGGGGAGATTGAGATGGGATCTTACGGAGAATTGTTTTTCTGTGAGAGTGGTGAGGCCCTGGCCCAGGTTGCCCAGAGCAGTGGTGGCTGCCCCATCCCTGGAAGGGTTCCAGGCCAGGTTGGATGGGGCTTGGAGCCCCTGATCCAGTGGGAGGTGTCCCTGCCCATGGCAGGGGTGGGACTGGATGGGCTTTGAGGTTCCTTCCAACCCAAACCATTCCATGGTTCTATGATCTTGCATATCTCATGGCAGCCTGCGATTGAACAACCACATCATTGAGCACAGTGTCTCGGCCATTGCTTAGCTGGGAACATATCTGGGTTTGGGATTCGGGGTTGTTGAGGGCTTTGCTGCTCTTGTGTAGGTGCAGGAGAGGGTGAGGAATGGATTCCCTGGATCACATGCTCACGGATCCGCTGGAGCTGGGACCTTGTGGGGATGGACATGGGGCACGCATCATGGAGGACTGCATGCTGGGGACCACCAGGGTGAGCCTGCCCGAGGACCTTCTGGAGGATGTGAGTAGTGCCCAGATACCTCACCTTTTCAGAGCCTTGACAAAATCGTGTTTGGCTCCCTTTGTGGGACTTACAGAGCAAACGAAAAAAGAGAGGAAATGTTCCTGACTGTCAAAAGGGCCTTGATTAATCTCAGGAAAACGTCTTTTTAAGCCAATCCGTCATATTTATTTTCTGGATAACATTCTCTCTTATTTTAAAAATGCCTTTGAAAACAAGTTTTGAATTTATTTTCTTGTTGCCAGTACTGTTATTAATTTCCTCACCATTCCTCTTTACGCTTTGTTTTCTGCACTTGGTGAGGCACTGTCCCGTCACTTGTGTAATTTAACCGCAGAAAATGTTCAGGACTAGAAAATTTCCAAGGATGCAGATGCGTTTTCTTCACTATTGTTTTTCGCTTTCTTTAGCCTGAGATCTTCTTTGAAGTCATCAGCTTGTCTACGTGGCAGGAGGTGCTAACGGAAGCGCAGCGAGAACACCTAAAGAAATTCCTGCCTCACTTTCCTGAAAACAACCGAGAGCATCAGAACAAACTCATCTCCATGTTGTTCTGCGGTGAAAACTTCCGTTTTGGAAATCCATTGCACATCGCCCAGAAACTTTTCCGAGGTCAGTGAGTGTAATAAACATGTGTGGGTTTGGGGAGTTAAGTTCTCAGTTAGCGTTGATAAGAACTCGAGTGGTTTTTACCTTTCTCTTATAGATGGACACTTCAATCCAGAGGTTGTGAAGTACCGGCAGCTCTGTTTCAAGTCGCAGTACAAACGCTATCTGAGCTCTCAGCAGCAGTACTTCTACCGACTGCTCAAGCAGATCCTTGCATCGCGCAATGTGAGTGTCTTCGGGGTGTGGTCATGGCTTTCTTGTGTTCTTTAATGATATTTGTGCATTCACAATTCTCAGAGGTCTTTCCTTTAATGATTGTTGTATTCCCAGTTTTCCAGTGACCCTTATAACATGAGAACACTGGAAACATGTTTGCGGATTTCAGGTTTTGAAGCTCTGATAGCTCTCACTTCTGCGTAGTGTCTTCTTTCCCTGCCCACCTTGCCCGTCCTTCCATGTATTTACTGCTTTACACCTTGCTGTCCTTTTAACAAGTTATTTTGCCTTC
Organism: Cuculus canorus; assembly: GCF_017976375.1. Classification (NCBI taxonomy): domain Eukaryota; kingdom Metazoa; phylum Chordata; class Aves; order Cuculiformes; family Cuculidae; genus Cuculus; species Cuculus canorus. The sequence goes on from NC_071423.1 coordinate 2,179,576, forward strand.
ATTTTCTACCATTTCTGTCACTGTGAAACAAGAAAGGTTGCTAAACACATAGGTGTGTGAATTCCCCAGCTTCATTAGATACAAAACCCGTTCTAATTATGTCTGTCCCTGATGAACTCTTCCTCTGTGGATACTGTTCTTGGCGAATTGCTGACAACTGAAACGTGTTCGTTACTTGCTCGCTGAGTATTTTGTGAAGCTTAGGCATTGAAATATGTGGGGTATATGGATAAAGAGGAATATCTGTTTTTATAATAGGAACAGAAGAATACACAATTGCGTAGGAAGTAAATTTTTCTGTAACTGTAAGGGATAAAATGTTTTCTTCAAGAGAGACAGTCTTCTGTGTTTGTATTACGTATTTGGCACAGAAAATGCACAAGTATATCTCAGAACAATGGTTAATTCCCTCAACAGCCCCCATAAAATAGCTGTGAGGTGTTTTACGTGGAGATTAAGATGCAGAAATGTCTGATTGGATCCATCTTTGCTTTCCTCCACTTTATATGGTGGTCTAAAATGCTGGGTTTAAAATCACATCTGTGACATTTACTAGTACTTGGTAAAGGTTACTTTATAAAGAACAGAGATGCTTACGACACCAGCTCCAAACATTAAACTCGCTGGAAGTGCGTGCAACGAGCTTGTCCGTTCAGAGCTGTGGCTGAGACAGCTCACGTCACACATATTTCATCTTCCAGCACTTGCTGGATTTAGCTCGGAAGGGAGGCCCTGATATGACCCTGAGGAGAAAGCACATCTCACCGACATATGACACGGAGGAACGAGAAAGACGAGCACATCGGCGCTACTTGAAGATTCTGAGGGAGGTGAAAGAGGAGTGTGGAGACACCACCTTGTCGTCTGATGAAGAAGGTAATGCCTTGAACTGAGCTGAATGCTGGAGGTGCGAATGGAGAAAGGTTATTTTTGATGTGAGGACAGTGTCTTTGCTAGAAGAATGGAAACTGGACTCCAGTCTTATTAGCTGTGTGCTAATGAATGTGGCAGAATAGAATTCAGTAGATTTGTGCTGGGTCTTGCAGGACTACTTATTTGTATGTTTGTTTTAGATCTAAGCTCCTGGCCTCCAAGTTCTCCGGCACATTGTCCAAGTCCACCAGTTCCCCTGAGAGTGATCCCCACATTGTCAACCTTGGACATGAAAACAGCAGGTGAGAACCAGGCTAGGGATTGAAGTGGATTTTGAGATGAGAATTACTTTAAGACCTTGCAAGAAATCAGTTTGAATATTTGTTTCACGGGAAATCTTGTGGTGCTTCAACTTTGCAATCCCAAAAATCAGTTGGCTTTTCTGCCAGTTTATTTAATCTCCTCCTCCTTGGAAGGCTAGTATTTTAGCACAGGGGCCTACAGTTTGTGTAATACCACTGATTTCTCTGTTATATTTTGCCTTTAATGGTTGAAGCGTTGCCATAGTCTACATAATTTGGTGTAGGTGCCGAGGGAATCCCTCCGGAGGTTACTGCACTCGAGCCTGCAAACCCTTTGTGCAGCACAGCTGGTTCTCACTCCTCTTCACTTCCATACTTGCATCAGCAATGAAATCTGATGACCCAAGGAGAACAGTATTGAAATAAGTTGGTTGTTTAAAAGAATTAAATTCAAATAAGGAAAATTTGGTTTCTGAAATCTGGAGAATGTTGAAAATGGGAACAGATAGAAAACACTGTTCTAAGAAGTCTTTCACGTAACAGCTGTGGAAAAATGGAAATAATCTCCGAATATTTTTCATTGCAGACAAAATAGAACTTGGGGAAAGTGATTTGAAGATGATGTTGAGGAAGCACCATGAGAAACGAAAACGTCAACCTGTAAGAAGTCAAGTCTAGGGACTGGGGCTGTGTTTTATCTATTAATCTTCTGTCTGTTAGCTGTAAAGTTCAGGCTGTTGCTGTGTGACAGTGGCCACTGCTTTGTTTGTGTGCATCCACCCTTCAGCCCTTTCTCACAACCCGTATTTAATTGTCAGTGTATATGTGCAACTCCTGTCTGTGCTGATCTGTTTAGAAGGATTTTGTGATTTTAGTGATGTGTTTTGGAGAGACAGAATTTTGGATTTCAGCATTAGAAGACTGTCTGACTTCCTTTCTAGTTAAAAACTGTATGAGCTGATCCCAGATTAGTTTGGGGCATTTCAGTGCTTGGGTTATCTTCTGAACCCCTATTGCCACCTTAACGCAGTCCTTTCCCAATTCTAATTTCTATCCCGTTGCTCTGCCTAGGATCACCCTGACCTGGTGACAACAGACTTGACTCTTGAGGACATTATGACTCGAGTGAACGCTGGCAGGAAAGGCTCCTTAGCAGGTCAGTGGCTTGGACATGGTACTCATGCCCAATGTGAATATTGGGATCCCATGTGTGTGAGACGCTAAGGATGAAGGTGATCTGGATAGATTATGTCCTTTTTTTTCTTCCCAGAGCTGGCTGACCGCTCTGGGTTATGAGTTGTTCCATCTTGGTTGCTCACCGACAACTCCACTTCCCACTGAAGGTGCTTCCAATGCATTAATGGAAGTTAATTTCTGTCTCTGCTCTAAGCAGTCACTTTTGCCTTTCTAATTTCCTATACCTTGTTTTAAAAACAAGACGTTTTCTATTAAAACTTTAAAGAGAAAAATAAAGATTCCTGGAAATGACTGGGAAGGCACGGTGAGCTGGTGGTGGATGAGTGTGCACTACCCAGATTTCTGAACCTATGCTGAAATGCATATGAGCCTCTGATTTTCAATGGAATATAGTAAGAAATTTTCTCATCCTTCTTCACTTTTATCATATCTAAAGCCTTATATGACCTGGCAACCCTCAAGAAAAAGGTGAAGGAAAAGGAAGATAAGAAGAAAAAAAAACTGAAGATGATTAAATCTGAGGTGGAAGATTTGGCTGACTCTCTTAGCAACGCAGATGGAATCCCATCAATGTCTCGGGATCATTCTCCCATCCCTCTGTCATCTGTCAAAGACGAGTAAGTGCTTCAAAGGGCTCTGAGCCCTTACACGGGTGGAGAGAGGAAGCAGCACAGATATTGCAGCACAGCTTTTTAGGTACGTGTGGGACATTTGCAGAGCTGTGCAGTCAGCTCTGCCTTTGCTGGGTCTGCTTCTTTCACCCTGGATGGGGTGAAACAGCTTAGCTGTGAGCTGCTGTTGTGAAATCCTGCTGCTGCCTGAGACTGGAAGGCGTACACAGAGGCCATTGGCTTTGGTTTTGCACAGTTTGGGGGGTGTGAAGTGTGTGGTGTTCGTCTTTGGTGAATATTTACTCGGGGAACTTACTCTGCTTGTGGTCTCTTTCTTCTGAAGACCTCTTGAAGATGTGAAGCCGTGCCTTGGGATAAATGAAATATCTTCCAGCTTCTTTTTCCTTCTTTTGGAGATCCTGTTTCTGGAAGGACCTGCTACTCTTTCTGTGGTAAGGAACCACCCGCTTACCTAGGAATATTAACAGAAAGTGACATTAGAGGGTTTTGGAGCTCTGTAATGGTGATTTTTCTCCGGAGTTGTCCTGCTGTAAGTTATATCAAGATGTAGATTACATTACTCCCTTTGGCAGTGCGTAACACGCTGTGGTTTTCATGTTGCATAAATTGAATTGGTTGAATCTGTAAGTCCTTTCCATACCTGTTCTTTTGGTGATAGATATGTGCTATGTACTAGGGACTGAGATGGTAGGGAGGTGGGTTTTCTCCCCTTTTTGGTGTCCGTTATCTGAAATATCACCTTATGGTTACTTGAAAAAGTCAGACAATTTTATTTTCCATCTATCTAAAACCCTTTTTTCCGCTGGATACATTTAGTTGTTTTGTTTTCTTCTTTATTACAACAGTCACAGTTTAAAGCATGAGGTCTTTAATAGAATGTTTCGTTTTCTCTTCAGCTTGAAGATAAAGTCCTAGATTGGCAATCGTCTCCTGCCAGCGCACTAAATAACTGGTTCTCCTTTGCCACTAACTGGTCTGAGCTGGTTTTGCCTGCCTTGCAGTACTTGACTGGCGACAGCAGAGGTAAGGATGGCTGTTAAAAACACTAATGGTGCTTGTACAGAGCTCATTTATGTTGTAGCTCAAATCAACTTCTAATTTATCACTACAATAAGTTATTGTATTCCTGTCAGCGTTTCTATTACAGGCATTATGGCTGACTTCTTGATTGCAGTAGACTTGTTTTGCATGTGGATAGTAGATTAGACTCAGTTTGATTCTAGAGTATGTGAAAATGTGTGTGAAATTGCCTCTAGACAGGCAGTTTCTCCCGTTTAGATCATGTACTTCAGGCAGGATTTTTGAGGCAGGACGAAATTGGAGTCTCTCTGGTGTGAAGACATTGTGATTGTCTTCAGAGATAATAGAAAATAAACTAGATGATGCCCTGAACATTCCACTGGAAATGTGAAGTTGGCCCAGCTTTGACTGGGGCCTTAGGCTAGCGAAGCTCGAGAGCTTTCTTTCAAGCTAGATTATTTTGTGGTTCATGTGCTTAGTGGGACGTTGTAAAGGTACAGGTAGTGTAGATCATAGCAGCCTTTGCAGCATGGATATGTTATGTTCCCACGATGCTGGTGAATACTGTCAATCCCGAGTTCCCTTTCCATGAGCCCAGAATAGTCCCTTTCCAGTAACAGTTCCAGGTGCCTCACAATATGAACAGGACCTCATCTGGCAGCCTGGAGACAAGACTTATTATCCTGTTCTGTTCTCGTGCTTGCACTGTGATTCCGAGATGCTTACCTTCCCTTTGGGCAAGTACAAATTCAGAGGGGTGCTTACACCGTCACTTAAAATGCTTTATCTGCCATCATGAGTCTGACTCAACAGTTTGCACTGCAGCAGTAGGGTTCTGGGGGTTGGACGATGGCGTCATGTCTTTGACATAGACATTTTTTCTCATTGTAGATATTCCTTCCAGCTTCTCACCTTTTGTTGAATTCAAGGAAAAAACTCAGCAGTGGAAATTGCTTGGTGAGTGTCTTTTGCCCTTTTGTGATTTCTGCTACAGGAAAGATTGGTTGTTTTCTCTAGAACTTTACTTTTCAGTTTGCTGCAGCCCAGAAAGAAGTTCAGACAGAGCTGTTAATTAGTTAGGCCTTTTCCTTTCTTTTAGCTGAGCAAAGACACGGTTTGGATTTGGGGTTTTCACAAGATGTTAGCAGCAGCAGCAAGGAATAAGTGAGCAAAGGCACTGGGCTGTATTTCTCCGTGTTGCTGACCAAACTGTGTTTATGTCACCCTTCAGAGCTGTCTGAACAGCTTCATATTTTCCCTTCTGTAGAGCGTGCCTTCTGATTATTCAGAATAATTGTTAGTTATTACAACTGTAAATGAATTTAGCTTCTCTGTGGAGCAAAGTGATACTGTTCCCCTTTTTAAAAGTGGGAGCCAGAGAGCAAATTGGCAGTCAATGTGCCCAGGCTCCTGCTGACTTAATTAGATTCTTTGTTCATTCATTTTGCTACTAGGCAGAATTTGCCATCCTTACCTATAGTGATTCTAGCGATTGTGTTTGGATTTGGAGTCAGAAAGCTATTTTCCTGGTCCCTTTCACCTCCCTCTGGTGGAGGTTAGGTACGCGCAAGCAGAAGCTCGGGGACTTGATGGCTGGGATTACTTGGAGAGTGGGAATGGTATCCAAATATTGGGTGGCTGTACTTTAAACACAGCCTTGCCTGCTGTGCCAGGAGTTGAGGCACTGTCCTTCAGACCAACACAGGGGCCTGACTGTGTTTTAGCACTGTTCGAAGCCTGGATGTGTTCAAGCATTGAAACTGGAGCATCTGTAGAGTGTGGAAGATGCCTTGTGACTGGTGATGCATAGAGCTGGGAAGGGAGTAGGAGATGACTGAGAAGTTTCATAACAAATAAAGGACTTCTGCCTCCCATTTTTCCTGATTTCTTCAACTAGGTTCTTACCAAGATCATGAGAAGGAACTGGCAGCACTGTTTCAGCTCTGGTTGGAGACCAAAGACCAGACATTTTTCAAAGTGAGTCAGAAAAAAAATCACCTTCTAGGAGCACAAAAGCTGACCGAGTTGTATCCAACACTGACTCTTCTCTGGTTTTCTGTAGGAAAATGAAGACAGCTCGGATGCCACGACACCAATTCCCAGGGTGTAAGTGTGATATATAATACTGCTTGAACGCTTTCATAGTGCATGCTAAAGCTGTGAGGCTTGGTCCTTGCACCTCTGGGTCTGAATGGTGCTTAAAATGGAAAGATTTTACGTAGTGGGGCAGGAGGGAACTTGAGACTCTGATTTTATAAGTGCAGTAACTAGACTTCACAAAGCCAGCTGATTTTTCTCCACGTTCACATATTTTATCAGAGAAAACCTTTAATCTAACTTATGTTGTGATAACTGGATTATTTACAGTCCTAGCTGACCTTCAGGTAGTGTACAGAGCAGATTTTAAGATCCCTGCAGGATTTATTTGTATCATCAAATGCTTTTAGAATCTGTTCAGAATAACTTACAGAAAGGTGAGGTGACTGAGCTTTGGGATGTTCTTTGGGACTTTTGTGTGCTTGGTGTTGCTCAGAACTGATGGTGAGCCTTTGTTTCAGAAGGACTGACTACGTAGTCCGACCTAGCACTGGAGAGGAGAAACGTGTGTTTCAAGAGCAAGTAAGAATCTTCTTAAACACACATGTTGAAACGGTTGATGGTCACTAAAACAAGATGATTTGTATGGGGTGGCAGCTTTATACTCTGCACAAACTTTGGTACTGTAAAGAATTCATATGTTTCTTCTGCCTTGAAGCAGGTATTTTGGCCTTTCATAAAACTTGCTAACAATACAGCCTAGCTGCTTACTTCACAAACACCTGTATTGAGCAAATTTAATTGAAATTGGTAGTGCTTTCTATCTCCTCTGCTCTCCCCCAGCGTATGAGGATGATTATATCTGTATTTTTGGGGCCACGTATGAGTACAGGCAGAAGGCAGGTGGCAATAAGGTCACCCATACACTGGGGTACCTTCTCTGTAGTAGATGGAAGTGTGTTTTATGGGGTAAAAACATGATGATGATTATTCCCCTTGGGTACATGTGCTGTGTGCGTGGTAGAATATCCATGTTAAAGTTTGGAGGTATCTTTTTTGCCAGATTACAGGAGGAAGGGGCTTTGGTGGAAGGGCTGTTTGCTGGGCAGAAGGTCTGTCTCTGGCACCTCTCTAGTCTGTGCAGCTGCTTAACAGTTAGCCTAAGGTATTGCACCTGCACACTTTGGTTAGATGGTGCTTAATGTTCTGTTTGGAGTAGTTTGTGCTTGTCTTCATCCAAAATAAGCGTTATTTTAACCTCTAATTTAAAAAACCCTTTCTCTAAAGAATGATAATAATAGGCTTATAACATAGCACAAGCCTTAAGATTTCGCTTTGTTTCCTGCTAAATTCAATCCTCTTGTTTCCAAATACAGGAACGTTACCGTTACAGCCAGCCCCACAAAGCTTTCACTTTCCGTATGCATGGCTTTGAGTCAGTTGTGGGTCCTGTGAAGGGGGTGTTTGACAAGGAAACCTCGTTAAACAAAGCCCGAGAGCATTCCCTGCTGCGCTCAGACAGACCAGCCTATGTCACCATCTTGTCCCTCGGTAAGGTGATGGCCAAAAAAAGTGTTCTTAAAAAGCATCCTAAGCAATGACTTTAGGCCGAGGCATCTTAAAGGGAAAGGGTGGGCAGACTGGGATGACATAAGAGAGGAAGAGATAAATCCAATGGAGCAGAGGTGATGGAATGCTGGGAGCAGGAATAACTAGAAAAGGTGGCATCTGTGCATTGCTGTTCATCTGAGACAAAAGGGGAAATGCAGCAGAGATTGTGCAGGGCCTGGCTAAAGCTTGTTCATGGGGGTTGGATTTCATTGAGCAACTGTCAGGACAGGGATAAGAGAGCAATACCAAGAGGTATCTGCTGAAGTACTTGAATTAAACTACCTAGTTACGGCTGGAAGTTTTGACCTCTGATTTTGTATTTCAGTTCGTGATGCTGCTGCTCGCCTTCCTAATGGAGAAGGAACTCGTGCTGAAATCTGTGAGCTGCTTAAAGATTCCCAGTTCCTGGCTCCCGATGTCACAAGTGCTCAAGTAAGTTGGTTGTCATGTCTGGCTTCAAACAGGTTCTCTTAGAGGCGCACTGCACAGATGCGGGCAGCGTTCAGTGCCTGTGATCCAGTAAGTTTTTATGCCACTCTGACTAGCGATGAGAGCTATGTTCTACTCTGAGCTGCTGCAAATTTGCACCAAACTCCAATTGATGAAAAAAGCAGTTAGAAAAGCCACAGAATTTACGCAGTGTTGATATCTGCTTGCTTTGTAAAGTCAGGAACAGTCAGTTTTCTGAGCCCTCAGCTTTGGCAGAAGCTTTGTTTAATCCAAACAGCATCCTGTGCTGCAATGTCTGCTCTCAGTCAGTTCTTACTCCAGTGAAGGTTTCTAGCAGCTTACTCAGGTGTTATGCCAAATAGGACTACTTTTCTATTCGTGACCTTTGGCCAGCCCAGCCAGGAACATCTTGTAATTCTGTGAATTCTCAATTTTCAGGTTAATACTGTTGTTAGCGGTGCTTTGGATCGATTACATTATGAGAAAGATCCCTGTGTGAAATACGATATTGGACGCAAGTTGTGGATCTACCTGCACCGGGACAGGAGTGAGGAAGAATTTGGTAAGTCTGGCTTGGTATTACCTAGTGAATTGAAAATGCTTATAACTCTCTCTTTTTGTTTTTCACTTTCCATGCTCTTGAGCTCCATCGGTCCAGCTGGAGAATGAGCAATAATTTGTTGGCCTAGCTTTTTTCTCTAGTCAGTTAGCTAATGTTAGCCCATTGGCACTTATATCCAATGTCTTGCAGAGCAGTGTTAGTTGGAAGTATTTGTTAGAAAATAGCACCCTGTGTACAGGAACTGCAGGTGTCGTGAGTAGATTCATATCTTGCACTCTTTGTTTTAGCTTTTTTGGCTGATTTTACTTGGTATTTTCTTTGCATGATTACATGACAACCTGTGTTAGATTTATTGTCTGAAGATGAACTTGCAGTTCTGAATTGGCCTCTTTCTTAAATCCGTCTCCTGGTGTTTGGGAGCTCTAACCATTAATTTGTATTTGCAGAACGGATCCACCAGGCTCAAGCTGCTGCAGCGAAGGCCAAAAAAGCTCTGCAGCAAAAGCCAAAGCCTCCAGCTAAAATGGTAAATTTCCTTGTGAAATTTTTGGGATTGGGGAGGAAGTATGGGCTTCATCCATAAATTCTGCATTCATAGTGGCTGATGAAACTCAGCTATTTGAGTTATCACTTCATCAGGTATACAAATGTCAGTGCTGGTCTGGCACCAGTGCACAAAATGAAGAGGGAAAGGGGGAACTTCTGCTCCTCCCAGCTTCCACTGTTATCCTTGTTGATCTCAGCAGAAGGGTCAATGGAATTCGCCTGTGCTCCCCATCTTGGGGATTGTCTTTCAGATCTAGTTTGAGGTTAATCTGTAGCAGAGTGTGCGTAAGACGTCTTCAGCTCTCCCCTTGCTGTCCTGAAGCTGTCAGCGTTTGGATGTCTTTTTGTTGTCGTCTTTATTGGTATCAGAAATCTCTGAAGTCAGTGCTGTTGGTGAATTAACCAAGGTAGAAATCTGCGCCTTTTGAAAGTTTGTCGTTGCCGAGATGCCCTTTGCCTGAGAGCAGCAGCAGCTAAAGGCACCAGCCCGCTCGGGGCTGCAGCTGGGGACAGCAGTCACTCGTCTGTGACTTCAGGACTTGGCGCTGAGGTGTTGTTTGTAACTCTATGGAACTCTGCCTGAAGAGCTCAGCCCACTCTCCAGAGCGTAGCAATCAAAACCAGGTTTTTGTTAAGCCCTCCATGCTCGATGTGGTTTCTTTGCAGAAGTCCAGTAGCAAGGAGAGTTCTGTGAAAGCGCTGCCCAGCGGCACATCAGAACCCAGCCAGCTGAGCCTTAGTGACTCCAGCATGCCACCAACTCCTGTGACCCCTGTGACACCGACTGCACAGGCATTACCAGCAACACCTATTTCGCCCCCGCCAGTGTCTGTGGTTAGCAAGAGTGTTTCAGAGCCAGCAAAACCCAGCCAAAGGTATTTCTGTCTCGTACATCGCTCGTGAATGTAACTGGTAACTCATTTCCTACATCTTTGACCTACTGGCTTTGTCTTTTCCGTAGTGTTCTTCTGGTATCATCCCCTACCATGCCACAGCTCGGGACGTTGCTTTCCACAGCGCAGAGCTCACAGGCACAGCCGGGGCCGCAGCCGCCTCCCACCCGGGTGGTAAGTCACACCACCTCCTCGGGACTGCCGCAAGTCCGGGTGGTCACTGCCCAGTCCAGCCTGCCAGCCGTGTCGCAGCAGGCCCCAGTGGTAACGCAGCAGCAGCAACCCACGACGGTGCCTCAAATCCGTGTCCCAGCTACATCCACACAGACCAAAGTGCTTCCTCAGGTGGGTTTGGCTGCAGGGAAATGGGGCAGTAGCTCTGACTTCTAGCATTCGTCTGATAGGATGAGGGAGAACAGGTATAAACTGGGGAGAGGCAGATTTAGGCTAGACATAAGGAAGAATTTCTTCAGCGTGAGAGTGGTGAGACACTGGCCCAGGTTGCCCAGAGCAGTCGTGGGTGCCCCATCCCTGGAGGTGTTCAAGGCCAGGTTGGATGGGCCTTAGGCAACCTGAGCCAGTGGGATGTCCCTGCCCGTGGCAGGAGGGTTGGAACTGGATGGTCTTTAAGGTCCCTTCCAACTCAAACTATTCTATGATTCTATAATTTCAATATGGTGCTCAGGGATGACTTGCTCACTTGAAACATGCAGTAACTGCAGGGCAGGAGCATAGAATCAGTTGTGCATGAATAATATTGCTCAGTGCTCCATTTTTGCTCCCTGTTGCCTGCTTATGTGGCACCATTAAATTGTGTCTTAACAGTAAAAAGTCCATAGAGCTTGCAAGCTATAAGGCATGAGACAAAAAGAGTGAATTATTAGTCTGTTAGTATTGTGTTAGCCTCCTCATAGGCTGCCTCTATGTCTTGCTGTAGGCTGTGATGACTCTGCCAGTAAAAGCTCAAACCAGCCCAGTGCAGATGCAGAGACCAGGAAGCTCCGTGGCGGGACAGACGGGCATCACTGTGACAGGGCTGTCTGCAGCACCCAGTCCTGCTGTAAAGCCAGTAACCAGCTCTCCGGGCAGTTCTGCTACAAGCACCTCCTCTACCACTGTCATCCAGAACGTAGCTGGCCAGAACATCATCAAGCAGGTGAGAGAGAGGAAGAGACAAGGAACCGGGCTCCATGACCTCGTTGTTTCCTGTTGTGGTGACTGATGTGGAGTGTAGATGCGAAAAGGCAGTGAAAACTATATAGTGAGCTGCAATGCTGTATGAGTTATGGACCATACAGGTCCAGGCAGTTGCTAGTGTGGTATCTTTGAACCCTGTTTTCACATCCAGGTAAGAGATTTGTTAGTCCCAAGTTAACCATCCTCAGGTGTTGATCTCATTTTCATTCATCTTGTTTGATAAAGCAGCTCCACAGTATTTCATACTTTACGTGGTTTCGGAAACGCCATCTGGTACGCAAGCAAAATTGTTTTCAGCAGCGTATCAAACGCTAGCATCGTGTTACTTCAGTTCTGGTGGGAGCGAACGTCCTGTTGTATGTGCCTTGGACTGTGTCCTGGTCTGATATAGTCATTCTCCCATCTCCTCCAGGTGGCTATTACAGGACAACTTGGCATGAAGACCCAGCCTGGAAGTGGCATCCCACTCACAGCGACCAATTTTCGGATCCAAGGGAAGGATGTGTTGCGCCTGCCCCCATCCTCCATCACCACTGACGCGAAAGGGCAGACCGTGCTGCGCATCACCCCAGACATGATGGCCACCCTGGCCAAATCTCAAGTCACGACTGTCAAACTGACTCAGGACCTGTTCACAGCGGCTGCGGGAAGCAGCGCCAGTGGGAAAGGCATCTCGGCAACTTTGCACGTGACATCTAATCCTGTCCAGACTGCTGATTCTCCAGCCAAGACTAGCACGGCTACTTCTGCTTCTTCCAGCCCGGCTGGGAACACAGTGGTTAAAGTGACTCCTGACATAAAGACTGTGGAACCAACCAGCTCCGCTTTCCGACTGATGCCTGCTCTGGGTATGACTGTGGCAGATCAGAAGAGCAAAGCCGTAACCACGGTGGCATCCACGGAGGCCAAGCCGGCTGCTACTATAAGAATCGTTCAGGGGCTGGGGGTGATGCCGCCCAAAGCTGGGCAGACTATTACTGTAGCTACACATGCCAAGCAAGTGCCCTCTTCCTCGGCAGTGAGCGTGGCCGGCACAGCCCATACCTCGGCTGTCTCTTTACCAACCATGAGCGCCACAGTGTCGAAAGCAGTTGCTGTGGCCTCGGGAGCCACTGGGACTCCCATAACGATAGGCACAGGAGCCACTGCCGTGCGGCAGGTACCAGTCAGCACCACAGTGGTTTCCACATCGCAGGCAGTAAGTAACGCTAAGCTTCTTCTGGAGGGGGGTGAGAAAGGGAATGCTGAAATACACTGATGTCTGAAAACTTCGCTTCACATCCACAAAGGCTGCAGTGAAGTCCAGTAGGATACGGGTCTGCAACTCATTTCATGGTGTTGGAATTATAGCTACATAACCAGAAAAGTCAGATATGTCTTCCCTTACCTCCTGTTTTGAGTGAATGAAATAAACTTTGCTTATCTGAAGTTCTGCCTTGTACAGCTCAGCGTCTTGCCCCACACACCTCTGAAATAATCTCCCTTGGAATGGTGTCAGAGCTAGGAACCATTGTCGGGGATTAACTTTTAGACAGAATTCCCTGTTTAATGCTATTTTAAAGCCCAAAGCTGAGGGCTCTGTAAACTGTACTGTGAAAATTGGGTAGGCTGACTGACATCAGCAGAGCTTTCTAAGGAGAAAAGTCATGGAGGTATGCGATGATCCTTCCCAGGAAAATACTGTGGTGCAAAGATGATGTGAGTTTTCAGGGCGGAGGCAGCTGTGAAGCGAGTGAGATGGAGGTGAATTTTGATGAGCCTGACATGGAGCACAGTTTTCATCAGCAAAGCTGCTGTTGGTTTCTATTCCCAGAACTGAAAAGCAAGCTGAGTAGTAATTGCATGTTGTCAAGCAGTTTCTCTGCTGAACTCCCCGCGGCTCCTCATGTGTTCTTCAACTTCTTTAGGGTAAACTGCCAGCACGAATAACGGTGCCTCTGTCAGTGATCAGCCAGCCCGTGAAAGGCAAGAGTGTGGTGACAGCCCCCATCATCAAGGGCAACCTCGGGGCCAAGTGAGTACTTTGTATCTGGTAGTTTTGCTTTAGAAATAGGCTGAGGAAGGCCTGAGTTCCACAGGTTCCTGGGCAGCTGGCAAGCAGAGGGCAGAATAGACCTGCAGCCCATTGATAGCTGCAATAAGCTGAATGAATACAGTGACTGGTCTTAGGCACGCTGAGGTGTAGGTTCAAGCAAATAAACTGAAGAAAAAACTGTTCTTAGCCTTGAAGCAGCTATTAGGTTAGTTCTGTGTGTTTGAGCAAGAGTTAACCTGCTGACATACCTTAAGAATGTGTAATCTGAGGTCATCTCTCCATTAAAGAAACCAGAGAGGTGTTAACTGCCTCGTTGGAACTCCTCTGGCATTCAGATATTGAAGTCCTTTTGTTTATTCTTCCATGAATTCTGGTAGTGTCTCCTGTAGTTAATATTTGAAGGTGGAGCACCGTGCTTGACTGTTTGCTGTGTTCCTTGAGAAGTGTTCAGGTTTGATCAGACCCCACCCGGTGATATGCACAAGCCAGAATTAGAGGGTTTAATTTGTGTGATAAAGCAATTCTCTATCATAGTGATAAATGTTGGCATAAACTTATGTATTTGCCAGTTTTATGGGGAAAAAGCCCCACTATTTAGGATCGTTAGTAAATTAGATAAGTAACTTTAATCTCCTAGCAATTGAAAAACCATTTGTGAGCCTGAAAGCCCTCGCCTGCTGTGCTGTTTACTAACCTTCCAATAATTCTATTTTCTCAGCATCAGTGGATTAGGTAGAAATATCATCCTGACTACAATGCCGGCAGGAACAAAACTGATCGCTGGGAACAAGCCAGTGAGTTTTCTGACTGCACAGCAACTGCAGCAGCTGCAGCAGCAAGGCCAGGCCACACAGGTAACGGCACCGAGAATGATAATATTGTTTGCTTTTTTATGGCTTAATGTCTCCCTGGCTGCTTTACACTTGATACACAGGGTTCCCTGTAAAGCACAGGTACACCGCTCAGCTGTGGTGTTTGCGTTAAGCACAGGCACTGCTTCATCTCCTTCACCTTTCCTCCATCCAGGTTTTAGAAGCCCTGACAGTGTAATGAATATTAACCCAAAAACCCTGTTGGGAAATATTCCCAGCTGCTTGAAGGATTGTTTCTGTACACTTTGCTCTTTCTGGAGTGCTTTGTACTTTGGCTTCTGTGGGCCACTGTTTCTGGACGAAATCGCATCGCTTCTTTGCATGTCCATCTTTTTGTCTGGAAACTTAAATATTCTATAATTCCAAAGAGTTAATTTGCATTCAGAGCTGCCAGTAACAAGGCTGTTGAATTTGGGTATCCTATGGATCCAAGTCCTTCTTCTGAAAACTTGTAAAAGCAGCTGACACGTAGGTTTTTATCCAAACTCATTTTTCCTACTTACTTTCTAATCTTGACATCTCTTGCCACCATCCCACGTGAACAGTGGATTGAGTGATCTTCTGACAGATTCTGTTCTCGATGTGTTTTGATGCTTGATCTTGTTCATATAACTGAATTTTGATTGGCAGCAGAAACAGAGTACGATGAGTGATGGGTTGTTCTTGACATGAGCTGAGTTTTGTTTCTTTTCATTTCACGCAGGTGCGGATTCAAACAGTACCAGCCTCCCATCTCCAGCAGGGAACAGTATCTGGCTCTACTAAAGCAGTTTCCACTGTGGTTGTGACAACAGCTCCATCTCCAAAACAGACCCAAGATCAGCTATGAACACTGGTTTGAAAATGGATCGCTTTCGCAGAGCCTTGGTCATCCTCCATCCAACCACCCAAGGCTGCGTAATCACAGTTGTGGCGAGGGGTTGGACTGGATTCTGTCCCGTTGCTTGTCTGGAGTCAGCATTGTGGTGTGCCTAGGTAGAAATTCAGCAGCAAATGCTGTTGTACCTGCAAAACGAAGTTTTTCAGTCCAGATCTGTAAAGCCAGGTGCTGTGGCATTGATCGGTTAAGAATAGTCTTAACGCTTCTTGGCTCTGTTCCCATCCAAAGGGCTTTTTGCGAATATCGTTTCAGTACATTTTGAGTTGTAAACGAAGCAGTTGATCTTAGGTCTTCTTTAACAAGGGAAACTTGCTTGGAAAGGGTGATTTAGACTTCAAAGTCATGAAGAAGATGCCTCCTTTTGCTGGAGCCTCTCTGTCACTACTTTTACATAGGATGAATTAGGATGGTGACTTAGACAACAGATTTTGTAACATAGCCTGGAAGTAGATCCATAACACATGCGGTAAACTATTTATAGACTTTTTAAATACCTCTTCCCCTATCTCTGAGCTCAAACTTCTTTTGAACCACTTCCATGTCAGACTCTGTCAAAGGCAGGGTGACAGTCAGGATGTTTTTTGCTGTAAAATAGCTAGAAATCGTGGGGAAGAGCGAGAAGTGGAGGAGGTAACAAAAGTCATTGTGTGAACAAGTCTGTCAGTATATGGGAATACACTGGAAAGCAAAAAGGAAGTGTTCCCTAGGAGGACCCTCTAGTTTTCCTCAACAAATTAACCTTTTTTATGAGTGAAAGAAGACTGTAGCTTGTTTGGAACGTGTTTTCAGCTGTACCCAAACTAGTTGCTTGGATGCAGAGGAATTATTTTAACCCATGATTCTGGCCTTTAGTTTCGTTTTTACCTTTGCAACTTTATCTCTTTATATAAATTCGTTTGAATTTTGCACATACTGGAGATGGCTGTTATGGCACAGCTTTGAAGCTTTCTTGGAAAGAGATCAGAAAACGTGTTGTACCAGGAGAAGAATAAAAGTCCAGAAAAGCCTTATAGCTCCTTTCAGTTTTGTACAGCATGTGGATTTGTGTGTAGCGATTGTCTAGCTTGTCAAGGGCTAATAGATTGTCCATCTCATAGAATCGTTTGGTTGGAAAAGACCTTTGAGATCACTGAGTCCAAACGTACCTGTCCACTACTAAACCAGATCCCTGAGCACCTCCTCTACCTGTCTTTTAAATCCTTCCAGTGCCTGAGAACCCTTGCAGGGAAGTGAAGAAGTTTTTTCTAATATCCCATCTAAACCTTCCCTGGCACAACTTGAGGCTGTTTCCTCTCATCCTATGACTTCTTGGAAAAAGAGCCCAGCACCCACCTCACCACAACCTCCTTTCTGGGAGCTGCAGAGAGCGATGAGGTCTCCCTTCAGCCTCTTCTTCTCCAGACTAAAGAGAGCGAAAAAGCTGTGACCTGGGAGGGAGGCGAGGACATTCTTAAGTTGTTTAGTTGTGAAGCTAAAATTGGAAATGAAAGAGACACCAAGTCCATGCCCGGTTTTGTAGAAGTCCCTTTTATGTAAAAGAGCCTCTAAATTCAAAACCTAATCAAGATAACCCGAATTCGGTTCGTAATGAAGAAAGTTCTTCCATGTCAAACCCTACAGTCACGCTCTGAAAGGTGGTCACAGCGTGGTGCCCCTCACATTTCTGTGAATCCTCTCGCAGGTAACTGTGAACTTGTCACCGGACGCAGGAGGCTTTGGCAGTATTAAGAACAAGAAACCTGCGTCTGATCCGTGAGTTTAGTGTGTCTGATTGTTCTGGCTGCTGAGTATTTAGGATCTTGCAGCTCAGGTCATAGAATCAATCACCAGGTTGGGAAGGACCCACTGGATCGAGTCCAACTATTCCTAACAATCCCTAAAAGGTCAATGCCATTTCCTTCCTTCCACATCTGCCTTTGCTAATCCTGTTGTTAACCTGTCAGCAACCTTTGCTTTCCGTGCTGCTCTGCTGAACCCTGGCTGTTTGAAGTGGGTGATCTTTGGGGAGAGAGCCTGAGTTGCTTTGTGGGGGCTCCTTTCAAAGGACCATGTGCTGGATTAAATAGTATCGGTTTACACCCAACTTTCAGGAACAAAGTACAGCCTGTCCTGCGGTTCAGCTGCCGCCTGGCTGATGGGTTTCATCCACTCTGGTTGAAAAATAACCCTTAAGCTACTGCAAATAATGAGCCCACGTTTTTAATAAGTAACCTTTCCTTCTTCGCAGTGGGCTGAAGGGCAGAGAGGGGCTCGGGATATTTTTTGGTGTGTGTTGGGGCTGAGTGTATTTAAGCCAGACTGTATTCCAGGTGGGATTGGCTCCTGTGTCCTTGGAAGGCTGAAAGCTGTTTGGGCTGAGCGCGGCAGTCGGAGCTGCCCAGGGGAGCAGGCGTTCAAAGGAGGAAGGCATAGGAAATGTATTACGCTGATAGGACCCGTTTTCCATCTGTCTTGCCTGAAACTAAAGGGGTTTTCAGCCTGATGCATCGTTGCTGTTGCCTTTTTTTAGTTCAGAAATGGAAGCACAGCGTCATGGTGTTTCCTCATGGTGAGCTGCTTTGGAGTTATCCAAGAGCCTCAATTATTTCTTTCACGCTGTGGGTTAGGTGTTTATTTGCAGCAAAAGAATATTGTGTCGTCATTGCTTACAGAAACCAAGTGTGCTACGCAAACTGCCAAAGGCTGTTTAGAGCCTTTCTAACCTTTATTTTTAGAATTGCTCTGTTTTATTTAACTCCAGGTGGAAATCTCCATTTCTGTACCTCGGCAGGGTGCCCTCGTAACCCAATGAACTCACCGTGGGGTTACTTCAAGTATTCCTTTTCAAAAGGAAGCAGTTAATTGGACATCAACCTGTATATTTATAACGGTCGCTCTTCCTTTTCCAAATGCCTTGAAGTCACTGGCACAGTTCTTAGGTAAATACAAACGCCTTAGCACTTGTTTTTCACCTGGTGAACCTGAACCACAGAAACTATGGCAAAGTTGCAGTAGATGTTGTGCCAATGGCTGAGGGTAGAGCTGTGGGGAAAGAGAATGTGGTTTTGTGTCCTCAGTGGAAAGTGGCTCCAAAATAAATGAGGTTTAATATCATTGCCCCATAGCAAGTAATTTGTCTCAGCCTGAGATTTACTCGAGTCGTAGCTATGTGGGTAGGTCAGGTGTGTTGTACGTTAAAGGGGATCCTTAGTTCTACCTTGGACCATTCTACAGTGCCCTAATAGGTTGTTCATTGACTTGATAGAAGCTTTAGGGTCGCATCGCTGGAGCTGATGGAGCTTTTTGAATACAAATTTAGCATCATCATTGGGTCCAGTGGAGGCCACGAAGATGATCCAAGGGCTGGAGAACCTTCTGTATGAGGACAGGCTGGGAGAGTTGGGGTTGTTCAGCCTGGAGAAGAGAAGGTTCTGGGGAGACCTTAGAGCAGCTTCCAGTGCTGAAAGGGGCTCCAGGAAAGCTGGGGAGGGGCTCTGGATCAGGGAGGGCAGAGAGAGGATGAGGGGGAATGGGTTTGAGCTGAAAGAGGGGAGATTGAGATGAGATCTTAGGGAGAAATATTTTGCTGTGAGGGTTTCTGGAGGTCCTGGCCCAGGTTGCCCAGAGCAGTGGTGGCTGCCCCATCCCTGGAGGGGTTCCAGGCCAGGTTGGATGGGGCTTGGAGCCCCTGATCCAGTAGGAGGTGTCCCTGCCCATGGCAGGGGGTGGAACTGGATGGGTTTTAATGTCCCTTCCAACCCAAACCATTCTATGAGTCAAAAAACCTTGAGTCACCACGGCGTTCCGAATTACCGATCTCCCTTTGCACTGCTTTGCTTGTGTAAAGAAATAAGTTCTGTTTCATAGCTGGAGCAGCCCAAGTAGCTTAAAGGAGAAGCAATAACTTGATAAGCCATGGACACAGTCTCGTCTTTAGCTGTGTCCCTCTACTGAAGTGCAGTAACTTGGGTTGGTCTCTGTAATGGCTCTGTGGCTCTCAAAGCTGAGGGATAGCAGAGACCCAGGCCGTCAGCTTTATTGTCACAATATTTTGTGTGGGAAGCTGATAACTTATCAAAAATCATGAACTTATCTGGGTGGTTGTTCCAAACATGGTCTAGGAGAGCTGGGCAGGCGGGGAGGTGTTAATGTGCAAAGCTGAGGGCCTCTCCTAACGCCCAAAGTGCTTCATTGTCACAAAATTAGCACCTATTCCAATGAAAGGTGTGTTTTTAGATAGCTGAGACCAAGCGAGAGAGCCCCTGGTCAGGGGGGTGGGTCCTTTGGTCATCCATTTGGTCCTTTGGCTGATAGGATTTATTCCATTTTTATTGTTCAGCTGCTGTTGTGGAGGTGAGTCGAAGAGAGACGAGCATGCTGGAACGGAACTGTGTTCAGAGCCAGCAAACCCAGGAGCTCCTCCCGCAGGGAGAAACCTTCCATTGGCTACATCCACGTGCCTGGATTTTAGCCATTTCATCAAGAAGTTTACAGTAGGGCTGGATTTAATCCCTGTTTATGTTTTCTCTGCTTTTTTTTTTTGTGATACAAGCCGAGCGTCCCAGAGAGCAACAACTACTTGGCTAAGAACCTCTGTTCCCAACTCCCTGATTCTTCAGGAGAAGTGCTCTCTTCTCTCCCATGGGTTGCAAGGTGAGGCAGGTGGTGGAAGGAATCTGAGGGCTCTCCTCCAGCCCAGGCACAGCCTTTTCCCCACAAGTACTTGTGAGCCAGCAACAAATGTCTGAGCATCATAGAACTGGGAGAAGAGCACTGGGAGATAGGTCAGAGCTCACCAGTTTTCACGCCGTGAGGGAGATCTAGGTTGGATGTGATGAAAACTCACAGAAATTAAGGACACCTTGACGCTAGAATAGATCGTATCGGGGGGAATAGATTGTGTTGGGGAGTTTCCAGACAAACATTATAGGTAGCAATCCTACTTTTGGGGTGGGGAATTGACCAGAGCAAATCTGTGAGCCTGATCCAGCCAGCAGGGTGTCTCATCCATCCTGCCACCTCATCCCAAGAGTCCGGCGTCATCTACGAGAGCAGGTATTGTTTTTTCACCTCTGACAGACTGAACTCCGTGGAAGAGTTCGCAGCTGGGTTTCTGCTTTAGGGGGGGCAAAGCAGCAGCGTGTGTGGTCCGCTCATACCCCACAAGAAGGACAGCTGGAAGACCATCAGGCAATCGGTTGTCTGAATAACAGTGGGAGCTGGACCATAAACCAGCAAAGAACCCTCCGCCACATCCTACTGACCTCTGCACCAACAAAAGGAGGGACGCAAGGGGAGTAAGTGAGACTTTAAAGCTGTGTCTTTTTTGTTTTGGTTGTAAACAGCTGGAGTAATGCCAACACAAAGCCTGACCTTCTATTTTCTGTGGAAAATAAGGTGGCCAGGCAGGTGAGCGTGGGTCATCTCTACTTTGGTAATAAACCAAAGAGAAATTCCGAGGCATTGTCTCTGTCTCTCCCCAGCAAAGTCACAGCCTCAGCTTACACCTCTGCGGCTTGTTAGGCAGACAGACCTGAACTGACTTTGAATCTTGGGCGTGCCTGAGCGCACAGCCGGGTTTCAAAATACCCAATGCCAGAAACCGGGCAGTCAAGCCCGTCCGCTCAGTTACACTTACAGCTTGGCTGATGAACGCTGCTCCTGCTGATTCAGAGCTCCAAAAAAAAAAAAGAGATTCTCTGCTTTCATGAGCCACGGAGGAGATCAGGAGACCCAGGTAATAGCACAGTCCCGGGAGCAAGCTTCCATCCTATGGTGTGTTTCCTAGGGCTTTGGATTCCCTTCAGAGTTCCATGAGCAACAGAGGGACTGGAGGTGAAACCCTTTCGTTTTGAAAGCTGTCAGAGCTTTCTGGGAGGTGCTGAGGGCTCAGGGCAGGCTTTCTTCTGGCCAGCTGGTTGCAGATTGTCGCATCCCTTTCCTGTCGCTTATATCCATACCTTCCACAGGATGGAGCTGGGCAGTAGGGCCCTTTGTGTGATCTCAGGAGGGAGAAGCTCCTTGTGATCCATGCCCAAATCATGTTTTGGAAGCGGGACTCTCACTCCAGAGCTCTTGAGGGCAGCATTTTGAGATCAAAAGAGAAGCTCCCATCCAAACCACACCTGAACAGCTTTCTGGAAGGCAGCAGGACCTCCAGGCTCTGCCTCAGAGCAGCACGTGTGGCCACCTGAGGGCAACTCACTGCACTTCCGCAGGTCCCGTTCTCCAAAGGCAGTCGTTATTCTTGCATATACACATGGAGAGAATGAATCCTGCCCCGGATGATACTGAAAACGGCAGCAAATCAACTCTCTAAGGCTCATTTCAGTAAAGCAAGGATCCTTTATCAGGGCTGGGCAACAGCAGGGAGCGATCTCCATCAATCACGCAGTGAGATGAGAGCTCTGTATAGAATCTATTTCCCACTTACATGCATATGTATAAACTTTCCCAGGAATTTTATGCATATTCTATTACCATCCAAGGTCTGGTTTTAATGTTGTTATCAACTTCGCACTAGTCAAAGCTCTTGCTCAGGTGGAGCTTTGGCTCCAGCTCTGCCTGACTTTGCCTTTGAGCGGAGGGAAGACTGCAGAGGGGATTAGAGAAGAAGAGACAACTGTTCAGCACAGATCAGACTGAACACAAGAATGAACAGTGCCTGGAAAGACACTTTGAAAGAAAAGATGCTGTCAGAGGGACATCGTGTCCGAGTTAAAGGCGGGGGAAAAAGGGATTACTTGGATAAAACTTTACTCTACTTTAGCTTAAATCAAAATTATCCCATTTTTTTTTGTAATAGTAATGACTTCTATAGCCCGGGAAGAGCTCTTTGTGCGGGTGATGGAGCAGTCCCCGTGTTCACCTTTGCTCTGGGGCTGCTGGTCCAGCTGGAAACCTCAGGGCTCCTGGATGACGTTTTCCTCTCCTCCCATTGAATCAGCCTTTTATTTACTCTTTGGAATGCAAAGTAACACGACACCCCGCGGGGTTTTTATCTCTCCCCATCTCTCCTATCGCTGCCGAAGTTGCTGAACCGGATTGGAGGCTTTGGCAGCCGCAGGGATGGGGTTGGTTTCGGGCTGTCTGGCAGGAATCCGGGTGGGAGGGCACTGCCAGGGCTTTGAATTCAGGAGGCTGCAAACAGAGCTCAGGGGCGCTCCGCAGGGAGCAGAGCCTTTGTCCCTGCCCGCAGGGTGGATGGGTGGTGGGATCCCTTGGCCAGAAGACGCTTCCCTGCAGGCAGCCTGCCCTCCTCCCTTGTGTAAGCAGCTGCCTTTTCCCTCTTTCCCGTGGATGCCCTTTCCCAGGGCTGGGAGCTGATGTGGAAGCGCTCTGCCTGCTCAGCTGCCTTTGCTGCTCCAGCCCAGAAGCTCCGTCTCCTTTGGGATCCTCCTGGGAATCCAACTCAAGGCTCTTTACCTCTTCCAACTCGCTCGTCTGACAAAGACGGGTTTGGTTCTCCCACTTCCAGGCGTGTTGCATCTTGGATCTCTGCTCTCATGATGCTGCTGTGGCCTCACTGAGACCAAGGGACAACGTCAGGAGGAGGTGACGGCTTCCAGCGAAGGATTGATCCGAGTGGGGACAAACAGAGGCTCGGTTTCTGTCTGACTGCTGCCACCACACCAGGGTAAGTGTCCTGGTCTTTCAGCTTTCCTCACAGTGACTTGGCTGAGCTCAGCAGCCCAAAACTGGAGGCACACATGGGAAAGCACATGGCAGGTTGCTTACAGGGCCGCTTGGATGGTTTGGGACGATGCTGTGCTCGGTGTCTGCCCTGGCGACTGAGCCACGAAACACATCACTGCGCTCCAGCGGCACAGGAACGAGAATCCTATCGTTGGGGCTCTAGAGCAGCTGCCTCCCAGCTATGTAATAATTTCTATTTCTGTATTGCTTTCTCTTTTCCCCTTGTTTAAAGACCCAGTTGGGCTAATGAATCAGTTTGTTCGATGTCGGTGGCTGGAATGGCAGGAAACCCATGGCGTTCGCAGCTCGGTGTGAAACCAAGAGCTGTGGATCCTTGCAGGAGAAGCCTTCGGCCTCAAAGAGCCAGCCTGCAGCTCTCTCTCCTTATAGAATCATTAAGATTGGAAAAGACCTCTAAGGTCATCCAGTCCAACCATTAACACAACCCCGATATCCCTTGTAAAGCCATATCCCGGAGCATGGCTGTTCGCCCGGCCGAGATGGGTTGATGTGCAGAAGAGGAGGAACTGCAGAGGCCAAAGGCTGTGGTTCAGCTCGGAGTAGCTGCTTTATACCTAAAATATGGTGTTTGACAGGGGATGAAGTCAGGCTGGAGCACCTAGAGTCTGCCAGGTAGGGAGTGGCTGGAAAAGTGGAGCGCTGGGCAGGGCTGGGCATCAGCTGGAGGGCTGAGAGCAGCTCCTGACATCAGCCGGGTGGTTTCACCACGCTGACTAACAGAGGCACTTTTTGAAGGGGAATACCTTAAATCCCGAGATACTTCCTGCTGTTGGATGATGCTCAGCAAGCGGATGGGATTCTGGTAGCTGGGAAGTGGTGGTACTTCTGTAGGAGCACAGGAGTTATATTTTTCACTTTAAGAAGAAAGAACAGGGTCAGAGACTGGATATCATCTCTTTTTTTTCCCCCAGAGAAACACTAGCAAAAGGGATGTAAAGTCTGTGCTCTGCAAGAGGTGTTTTAGAGCAAGGGGGGACATAAAGGTGACCCTGTGGCGTGGGAAGCGGTGGGCAATGTCTGTTACCCCACAAACAGCTTTCTGGGAGATGAAAACATTTGGGTGTGGAGAAAATCAGTTTCAAAGTTTGGTGTAAAGGGCTCCAGATCAGCATCGAGATGGCCGGTTCAGCCTTCAAATAGGTTGATGGCCACCTGTAAGACAGAGAAGCAAAGCTGCTTTCCAAGAAAGATGCTGTTGGACCGGCTTTCTTTAATCTTGCCTTATTCCTGAATGGGAGAAATCTAAATATTGGAGGGAGTGAGGAGTCATCTTTCCAAGAATGAGAAAGAATAGGTTAACACTGTGTCAGTGATGCAGATTTCAGTGTTACAAGCCTTCTTTCAAACCTGCTTTTGAGCATCCTCAGAATCCAGGGCTTTGCTCCTTTTCTTCTCTGCAGGCACTGTTTAATATTAGACCATATGGTCGATATGTGAGTAACGCTGTGAGAGACGGATTTGAATACACACAGTTACTGCTGCGCTGCTCACTTTGCATCAGGTCTCCTCTCTTTGTTAAGAGGTGGCTCCTTCCTGAAGTGCTGTAGCCTCACTGAGAGGAGGTTTCAGGCTGGGATAAAGGGAATATTTTACTTTAGCAGCACCCAGTGCACCAAATGTCTTTGGGAACACCAGTCTTGTCCTAGGGGCTAAAGCGCCGACGCACACTCTGCGGCATGGTAGTTGTCCCTAGAGAAGGAATAAGACCTTGAAAACACAAAGATTTACCCTGGGAACCACTGTGTCCACAAGCGCCAGCAAACCCTCCTGCCTACCGCAGAGTGGCCGGTGGTGGAAAAAGGTTTCTCTGGTTTCATTTATTCAAGCAAAGCGCGTGGCAGAAGGGATGATGCGGAGTTTGCACGGGGTTTTGGGGCGCGATGTTTTCCTTGGTTTTCCCACAAACGCCTGTGACGTGGGAGAGGCGGGAGCTGCAGCCGGACACGGGAGCGTTCAGGGACCCACAGCGTGTTTCCGTCTTGCCGCACCTGCCAGGAGCACGGAGAGGAGGAGCTGGGCACGGAGCCGAGCCCAGGGGAGCAGCACCCACGCCATGGCAGCCTGAGCCGGCAGCCGCCCTCGCCATGGAGCGGGGCCCTGCGGCCGGTGGGGTTGGCATGAGGTACAGCGCCCAACCTCAGGTGAGAGCAGCGCCCGGCGCTGGGAGGACGGTGGGGCTCTCCCAGGGACCTTTCACCCGTCTGCCTCGTCCTTCGCTCGCTCTGGTTCCGTTGAGCCTCACGGGTCATGAACGACCGGGGCAGCTCTTGGTCCCTTGAGAAGCTTGAGAGATTCCTGCTCCACCTTCACCATCAAGTAGGGTCAGGAGAACCCGTCTGGGAGACGCTGCTGAGCCCAGTGGAGCAGGAAAAGAAAAACTGGGAATGCAGCAGGTTGATGTCAGCGCTACCATCACTCTGACGGGTTTGATTTCGGGTTAAACTCGGCACTGGAGCTGTGAGTAAACTTTGACTGCGTGGAGAAGAACTTTTTGGAGTGCGTGGGTCCGTGTTGTTTAGCAACAGATCGCACTAAACCTGTTCAAACCAACTGAAGGTCTGAGTTTAACCGAGGGCTTTGGGGCTTTGTGAATTAACCCGTGCGTTATCAATGTGCTTTGAAATGGGGGTGAGTTTCAGCTGCGGTCGTGATTTTCTGTGTGCGCCTTCAAGGCTGAGGGTCGGGCAGGGGCTGGTGTTTGTGGGTTCCACCTCCAGCCCCGTGCTGTGCCTCAGAGCCTTAGAAGCTCACCTGCAGGCTGTCGAGCGTGGGTCTCTGAGGCTGTAGCGGTTGTTACCCGGCAGCGGCAAAGGAGGTACCGGTATTAGACTACTCAAGGAGTTGTTTGCCTCTCCTCCAGCCCCGCTGTCCTGCGTGTGTCGGGGCTGCGGTGGCTGCCAAGAGTAGGAAGGAGATGCTCTCACTGATACCATTCAGCTGGAGCTCCTTGTTCCCTGGCTGGGTCAGGGTGACACTGTGGTGGGACGTTGTGTGCAGTGTGATCTCCCTTGCCCCGTGTTCCTCTTGGCAGAAGGCAGGTTCACACACTGCTGTGTCTTTACGGCAGGGCTGGGTGCTTGAGTGAGTCCCTTCACGCCAGGGCAGCGATGAGCCAGGTACTTTCCCCTGGTTCTGGATCAGTTTTCCCTCTGCGTCAGTCCGAAAGGAGCTGATCTGATCGAGAAGGGTTCCCCCAAAGATGGCATCTGCTCTCCTGGAAGTAAAGAGCCTGAGGAGTTTGTCCCTCATGGCCCAACAGTTGTTGGACTTGGCTCCCTATAAATATGATGAGTGGTTTTGCAACGACTGCGTCTGCGACAGAGAAGGAGCTGCCACAGTTCTTGGGCACAGTGAGGAGAAACTACTCCTCTTCCTTGGAAAGAGATTTTCTCTCGGGTAGTGGCTGGTGGATCGGCTGCTGCTCAGGCCAGTTTTGCTGCTGTTGGTGCCAAAAGCAAACGGGGACAAGGAAGGCACGGTGAGAAAAAGGCTGAGGCTCATCGTGAGCACGCCAGACCTTTGCTCAGCAAACAAAAGATCACTTTGTAAAAGCATTGAGGGAGCAGCAAGAGCGGTTTTGAGGGCCTGACTGCAGAGGAGGTATCAGACCAAAGGTTCTTGCCTTGCCGTTTCCATCCAAAGGCCACCAAGGCTAATGTACCGCAATATCTGAGCGATAGACTTGGGCGGAGGAGGGAACAGCTAATAGAGAGCCAGACAAAGGCTTCACCGGGTCAGAGATGTTGGTGTTTCCCTTTCTGTTGACTCTAAACATTCAAATGTCGTGGGCCAGATCCACCTCAAAGCTATAAGAGTCGGTCAAGAGCGTGGGCGAAATGTCATGATGAGCGTGGAGTGTTTGATGGAGGTCTGGAGCACAGCTGTTTGTGTTAGGCTGCTGGAGGGCGTTTTTATTGCACAGACAGTACTTTCTGTACCAGGAAAGACATAAGAGTGTTTTAAGTAAGCTGTTTGCAGTGGTGGCATTCTTCCTTCCTGGTAGGCTGGAGGGAGGAATTCATTGCTCGTAGCTACACATATAGAATCATAGAATCATGGTTTGGGATGAAAGGGAACTCAAAGCCCATCCAGTCCCACCCCCTGCCATGGGCAGGGACACCTCCCACTGGATCAGGGGCTCCAAGCCCCATCCAACCTGGCCTGGAACCCCTCCAGGGATGGGGCAGCCACCACTGCTCTGGGCAACCTGGGCCAGGGCCTCCCCACCCTCACAGCAAAACATTTCTCCCTAAGATCTCATCTCAATCTCCCCTCTTGCAGATGAAAACCATTCGTGCTCATCCTGTCCCTGCCCTCCCCAATCCAGAGCCCCTCCCCAGCTTTCCTGGAGCCCCTTTCAGCACTGGAAGCTGCTCTAAGGTCTCCCCACAGCCTTCTCTTCTCCAGGCTGAACAACCCCAACTCTCTCAGCCTGGCCTCGTACAGGAGGTTCTCCAGCCCTCAGACCATCTCCGTGGCCTCCTCAGGGCCTGCGTCAGACCTGTAACACAGCTTTATTTCTGACTTCTCCCCAAGAATTGCTGTCTTATATGTAAAAGGTTCTGCTGCAGCAGAAACACCATCAGAGACGTGGTCGCCCGTTCCGAGCCGTCTTGCGTGACGCAGCCGCAGCGGTAAGCCCGGAGCGGGGCAGTGGGCCAAGCCCGTGCTGTCCTGTGCAAACATTAACTTCAGTTTCTTCTGTAATAAACCTAAAGGAATTTGGTTTCTTGTATGACTCAGGATGGTCACAAGACGATTGAATGCTGCGGAGGATTGAGCTCGAAATTGGTGTGTGAGAAATAGGTGTGTGTGAATTGTGCCTTTCCCTGTTGGCTTTGCCTTCTGTGCCTGGAAGGCAGACGGTCTCGAGGACTCTGTGTCCCTTATTTCCTGCTCTATATTCTCTCGTTAGTTCGGATACCATTGTTTTATAGTGTCATTGCCCTTAATAAGGAACTGAAAATGAAAAATAATACGCTGGGAAAGTTTCCTCAGTGTTTTACTGCCTATGATGGGGCAACGCAGTGTGAATATGCCTTACGGAAACATAGCTTGTATGTGTGCTGTTCCATGTGTTTCCTTACTAAGAGTAAGAAGGAAAGTGAGAAGATTATTCTTATATCCAAAGCAGTGTGGCCAGCAGAGCGAGGGAGGGGATTCTGCCCCTCTACTCTGCTGTCATGAGACCTCATCTGCATCCAGTTCTGGAGTCCTCAGCACAGGAAGGACATGGAGCTGTTGGAGCGAGTGCGGAGGAGGTCACGGAGATGATCTGAGGGCTGGAGAGCCTCCTGTACGAGGACAGGCTGAGAGAGTTGGGGTTGTTCAGCCTGGAGGCTTTGGGGAGATCTTAGAGCAGCTTTGGTACTGAAGGGGCTCCAGGAAAGCTGGGGAGGGGCTCTGGATCAGGGAGGGCAGAGAGAGGACAAGGGGGAAGAGTTTGAAGCTGAAAGAGGGGAGATTGAGATGAGATCTTAGGGAGAAATGTTTTGCTGTGAGGGTGGGGAGGCCCTGGCCCAGGTTGCCCAGAGCAGTGGTGGCTGCCCCATCCCTGGAGGGGTTCCAGGCCAGGTTGGATGGGGCTTGGAGCCCCTGATCCAGTGGGAGGTGTCCCTGCCCATGGCAGGGGGTAGGACTAGATGGGCTTTGAGGTCCCTTCCAATCCAAACCATTCTATGATTGCACGATCAGATCTCTTCCTGGAGCAGTATCGGGGTTTGCAGCAAGAGTCGGTGCCGGAGTTGATCTCAAAAGTTGTGTAGCTGTGCAGGAGCTGCCCGTTGGAGCTGTGCACATCGTGCATCAGGAGCTGTCAGGGCTTTTTGCTTTTCCTTGTGGGAAGGCTCTTTCCCCTTATTCCAGTGCCTCAAAGCTGGGGTTGTCTTTCAGTACCTCAGGTTTGAATATACAGCTTTATTGGCTCTTTCTGCACTCAGAAGCTCTCTCTGTAGATGTCAAAGGCGGGAGTGTCCCAAGCTCTGAGCCTGGCCTGCTGGCAGTGTCCTCGGTTGGTTGATGAGTCAATGGATTTAATTCCTCTTATTTCTCACGTGATATTTCATAGAATCATAGAATACTGACTTGGAAGGGACCTCATTATTTGGTCCAAGCATTCCAGGCAAAACCACGGTCTAGACCAGGTATCCCATCGCCCTGTTCAGCTAAACCTTAGAAGTGTCCAATATTGGGGAGAAAATTGTTTTAGTTTCGGTTTTTATTGATCCTACCTGAGGCAGGTGTGGCTGGAAAAGGGGAAGTGGGAATCGCCTCTTGGATACACAGGCCGGGATCTGCAGGGTGTAATTACCTGGCAAGAGTCTAACCGCGTAGTTTGATGACTCTTCTTCATCTGAGACCTCCCCAGGCCACCTCCACATTTGCATTTTGTGGGTTCCCTTCCTTGGCTGACAGTGGGTGTTTCTCAGGGTTGCACGCCTGCTCGTACCATCCGTGGTCTGTTGAGCCCGCTGTCAGGCCAGCTGAGGCTGGAATGTGATAAACATCCAGGGAAGCTGCTGAATTTCATAGCCACCTTGTGCCGGACAAACAAATTTAAGCAGCAGCGACGAGGGACGGGTGGCACTAATGGCCAGGGGCGTGGTCCTCCTGTGGGTCAGGGTCCAACAAACCAGCCGCAGGCACAGGGTGAGAGATGAGGCAACTGGTTTGGAGGAGAGGGGAGCAGCGAGGGCTTTTGACGCCCAGGTCACATCAAGCCATCTTGCTGGAACTGCCAAACGGGTCAGAAATCAGCCTCGGTGGGAGACGCTGATCCCAGCTGGACCCCACTTTGTATGCAT
Organism: Cuculus canorus; assembly: GCF_017976375.1. NCBI lineage: Eukaryota > Metazoa > Chordata > Aves > Cuculiformes > Cuculidae > Cuculus > Cuculus canorus. The sequence continues at coordinate 2,209,181 of NC_071423.1, forward strand.
CCCAGAAATCTTCTTAGTGGAGAGTTATACTCTTTGACCCGTCCCAGACTTTCTGCAATCCCCCTTTGCAGGAGATCTTTGCTTTCCAGTAAGCATCACCAGGACAGGGTTGACTGTGGCAGTTCCCACCATCTCCATGTGCCTGCTGCACCCATGGTCTAAGGCCAATTGTATGAGATTCAACAATGGCCAGCGGCAGGTCCTGCACTTGGGTCACAACAACCTCATGCGGCTCCAGGCTTGGGGAAGAGTGCCCAAAGGACCTGAGGGCGCTGGTCTACAGAGACTCAACATAAGCCAGCAGTGGCCCAGGTGGCCAAGAAGGCCAGTAGCATCCTGGCTTGGATCAGCCATGGTGCGGCCAGCAGGAGCGGGGAAGGGATCGTCCCCCTGGACTCAGCACTGTGAGGCTGCACCTCGAATCCTGAGTTCAGTTTTGGGCCCCTCACTCCAAGAGGGACATTGAGGGGCTGGAGTGTGTCCAGAGAAGGAAATGGAGCTGGGGAAGGGGTTGGAGAACAAGGGTTATGAGAGCAGCTGAGGGTCCTGGGGCTGTTTAGTCTGGAGAAGAGGAGGCTGAGGGGAGACCTCATTGCTGTCTAAAATTGCCTGAATGGAGGTTGTAGAGAGGTGAGTGTTGGTCTCTTCTCCCAAGTAACAAGTGATAGGATGAGAGGGAATGGCCTTAAGTTCCACCAGGGGAGGTTCAGATTGGATATTAGGAAAAATTTCTTCCCTGAAAGGGTTCTCAGGCACCGGCAGAGGCTGCCCAGGGAGGTGGTGGGGTCTCCATCCCTGCAGGTCTCAGAAAGGAGGATGTGGTGAGGTGGATACTGGGCTCTTCTTCCAAGTAACAAAGGATAGGATGAGAAGAAAGGGCTTCAAGTTGCATGCGGGGAGGTTTAGATGGGATGTTAGGAAAACTTTCTTTACTGAGAGAGTGATGAAGCAGAGGCTGCCCAGGACAGTGGTGGAGTCTCCATTCCTGGAGGGGTTCAAAGAACATGCAGATGTGGCACTTTGGGACACGGATTAGCAGGCACGGTGGGGTTGGGCCGACAGCTGGACTGGATGAGCTTAGAGGTCTTTTCCAACCTTAATGATTCTATGATTCTGTGATTTCCTGCTGACAGAATTAGTCACTTTTGCATCTGGTTTGTCCAGTCTGACGGAGTACAGCTAAAAATAAATGGTGTAGCTGCCTTCCAGAGGAGGAGCGGGAGAGTTTGCTTATGTGCAGGACTTCTCTGCACTCTCTGCATGGAGCAGTTGCGTGCAGGAGACTGTATAAATCCGTGCACTTTTCTTTTCCAAGGTTCCTCATGGAGCCGGTACTCCAGGGGAAACCGAGGCATGGAAGAAATTGAGCAACGTCGTTCTGACCCATTCACTTGTGGCTTTTCTGTCAGGGCATGGGGTGGCTGCAGAAAACCTTGGGTGCTGCTCTGACGGTGAGGGCTGAGCGAGGAGAAGCACGAGGAAGTAACCGAACCTGTGACTAAGGCGGAGAGAATATCAAGGAAGGGTTTCTGTTAGTAATGTTTATTGGAGTAGTTTCCTCGAGAAGGGCGAGAGAGTCAGACTTTGAGTCTCTTTGGGCCAGAGACTCTTTCTCAGAGAATTGTGGACAAGGTGAGAGCAGGAGGAGCATTCAGATCCTCCCCGGTTGACATCTGCTGTTGCGGTGTACCTGCGAGGGGAATGCATGGCAACCATCAGCTAAAGGAGATGAAAAGCATAGTTATCTTTCTCTTGCTTTAACTACGACCTTGCTTTTGATTCCATGTGGTTTCTGCCAACCTCAGAGGATAGTGACCATCCAGAAGAAGTGTTTTTCCCCGACAGGCAGGAATGGGAGCAGGGAAAGGGTGTGCAGCACAGCGAGGGAGCGGAGGCTGAGCCGTGCTCTCTGGCCCGAACAACTCCGATGCCGAGGTCAAATGGGTGATTTTCGTGCGGAGTGTGGGCAGAGAAGCTTCAGTCTCTTACTCAGAGGTCAGAACACGGGGCCTTGTCTGAAATCTTCCCAACATGACCAACTTGGCATTCCTGTAGTGCTTGGGGGATGCTTCAGAGCCTTTGCCTCGTAGAGAAAAGATGGTTTGCAGGGTTCTTCAACTCTTCAAAGCAGCTTCCCACGAGGGTCAGAGCCGGTTGGGAATGTGATGGGACACACGAGGTATGAGGGTGGGAGAGGACAAGATCTGGAATACAAAACAGTGGGCAGGGGGGAAACCTCTTTGAATCCAGGTCATATCTGCCTCTAATCACTGGGTGACAGCATCAGGGGCTGCTTCAGCACATTGTGCAGGAGTGATAATGAATATCCCCTCGGAGCCTCCCACTCCTTTGATTTCTATGACTGTCACTGCTGTCTCGGCTTCAGAGCAAGAACAGACTGACAAAGGCGTGCTGTAAACTCTCACAGGTTCAAGATCTTTCATCCTTTTTTCCCCCAAGAAGAGCAGAGAAACAGTCTGAAGGAAGATCTGCTGGTGAGTTTCCTTAACTAACTTTCATGCTGTGGCCGCAGGAGCGGGTCTGCGTGTGTCGGAGGTGGGAAGAGCTGTGTTTGCCTTTGGATCTCATCACAGGGATTTGTTGGTCCTATCTAAGAGTTTTCTCGCTGTAAAGACCAGCCTTTAGCTCGTAGAGGATGTTAAAACACATCAGCCACAGGGTTGTGCGGTCTGGCAAGCATGAGATGTTGGCTCCAGCACTGTCTCCTCAAGGCAGCTAAGCCCCGTTTTTTTCTGGCAGACTGGTGAAACTGCATCTTGGGAATTTTGCAGAGGGATGAAGGTACTCCTAGCTGAAGGTTTTGCTGCTGGAAAATAGGGTTTTCTTTGCTCTCCTGGTAGCTATTCTGCCATTGTGACATTTTACTTCTGCTGCTCCCCTGTAACGTGACATCTCTCCTGCAAGAAGTGTGCGAACCCTCCTCTTTCAAGGAAGAAATGCCATCTACTTGAATTCCGGCTGCCAGGGGAGCATGTTATTCAGCCCAAGGTTTAACTGCTTGTGTCCAAAAATCCTTTCTTAAAACACAGAGATGTTATCTTCCCACCACGAGCTCTTCCCCAGGTAGCCTGGGAAAGCTGCTTCTGTGAACATAGAGATAATTTCATCCCCTGAGGTTGGTTTTTTTTCCCCACAGGGTCCTGCAGACATTAGAAAAGAATTAAATACTATTTTTTCTGCTAGCAGCAGCAACATAGCAGAACTCCTGGGAAGGCTCGGTGTTGGGAAGGCTCAGTGTTGTTGGGAAGGCTCTGTTGTTAGGAAGGCTCAGTGTTGTTGGGAAGCTTCGGTGTTGGGAAGGCTCAGTGTTGTTGGGAAGCTTCGGTGTTGGGAAGGCTCGATGTTGTTGGGAAGGCTCGGTGGTGTTGGGAAGGCTCGGTGTTGTTGGGAAGGCTCGATGTTGTTGGGAAGGCTCGGTGATGTTGGGAAGGCTCGGTGGTGTTGGGAAGGCTCGGTGGTGTTGGGAAGGCTCGGTGTTGGGAAGGCTCGGTGTTGTTGGGAAGACTCGGTGTTGTTGGGAAGGCTCGATGTTGTTGGGAAGGCTCGGTGTTGGGAAGGCTCGGTGTTGGGAAGGCTCGGTGTTGTTGGGAAGGCTCGGTGTTGTTGGGAAGGCTCAATGTTGGGAAGGCTCGGTGTTGTTGGGAAGGCTCGGTGTTGTTGGGAAGGCTCAATGTTGTTGGGAAGGCTCAATGTTGGGAAGGCTCGGTGTTGTTGGGAAGGCTCGGTGTTGTTGGGAAGGCTCAATGTTGTTGGGAAGGCTCAATGTTGGGAAGGCTCGGTGTTGTTGGGAAGGCTCGGTGTTGTTGGGAAGGCTCAATGTTGTTGGGAAGGCTCGGTGTTGTTGGGAAGGCTCAATGTTGTTGGGAAGGCTCGGTGTTGGGAAGGCTTGGTGTCGTTGGGAAGGCTTGATGTTGGGAAGGCTCAGTGTTGTTGGGAAGGCTCGGTGTTGGGAAGGCTCAGTGTCGTTGGGAAGGCTCGGTGTCGTTGGGAAGGCTTGGTGTCATGAGCAGCCCTGTGGTGGGAGAAGGGAGGTGCTTGCAAGACTTGAGGCTAGTTCTTTCTCTTTACCTGCTTTGGGGGTATTTCTTGCATGATTTGGAAATTGATGGGAGGCAGATGGCTGTTTCAGAGATGGTGCCTCAAACTTTGGGCACTCTTGACTTTGATTGAAGAGTTTCTTGATTTAGGATGTCTCTATGCATTTAAGCCTTATTTTGTGTCTTCTGTTTCAAAGTTTCCTTGGTTTACATTTTCAAGTTGATTTGAGCCCCCTGATCCAGAGGGAGGTGACTCTGCCTATGGCAAAGGGTTGGAACCGGATGGACTTTGAGATCCCTTCCAACCCAAACCGTTCTATGATTCTGTTTGTTGAAGTGGAATGGGAATCAGCGCATCACCCATGGCATTGTTGTCTGTGTCTCTGCTAGGGCTTTTGTTTCTTCTGGTGGTCCTGGATGTTGGTGAGAGAAAAAGCCTGGCACCTCGGGGCTGGTGGGCTTCCTATTGGTTTCTTTTTGCCCAGCCTCGAGTAGTAAAATCTCACAGAGTCTTTCTTCCCCTTGCGATAGTAAAGAGCTGTCGAATGATAAACTCAGACTGTTCTGAGGACAGATGGTGTGAAGCTGGTAGGTCGCTCTGGCCCTGGTGCCCTCGCAGCAGGTGTTTGCAGAGGATTAAACTTACAGAGTCCCATACAAAAATGCAGGTGAAGGTGCCTCCCTGCCACCTCCCTTTCTTTTGTAAAGGGCCCCAGGCGAATACCGCAGGGAGGAGAGGCTTTGGGGAGGTGTGGAAGGTGGGAGGAGAGGACAGAGGCTGGGTGAAGAAAAGGGCAAAAGGAGTCGATGAAATGATGCAAGGAGGAGCTGGGAGGCTTGGGAATGATAAGACCATGAAGCCATTGGGAAGTGCAGTGAGAATGGCTCATCAGAAGACCACAGGGGCTCTCAGAGGTCCCTCTGTCAAAAGGCTGCCTTTAGCCGGTTGGTTTTCCTGACTTGGAGGGCTTGGTGACGTTTGCATCAAATTAGCCCAAGCTATTAGTGTCTTGTTTGTGTCAGGCATCATCTGACCTGGCATCATGTTTGTGGGACAACGTTACCCCTTCCGGAACGCAGGAATGCATTTGAATGCGGTGAATTTGTGCTGGTCAGCACTTTGTGTTGTGGCATCCTTGCTGTCATCCGGAGCCCTGTGCCTCTGCCCAGGAAGCGGCGAATTTGCGCTAGTTGGCATTTTGTGTTGTGTCATCTTTGGGAGCCCCAGGAAGCTGCCGGATGCCCAGTAAGGCTGGGGAATGGGGACAATGGGCAGGCGAGACATCGGCATGGTTTGAGAAGTTTGCAGCAGGCAGAGAGCTCTTCCTGCCTGAGGGAGGCACAAGAAGAAAGCAGATGTGGTCTGTGCTCCTGACGTGGGTTGGCCAGCTCTGGGGAGGAGAGGAAGTGCTGGGGTAGCGACTGCAGATCTGGGACCCCAAAATCTGGCTGCACTGAGGATGTTCTGGTCTGTGCAGCATCCTCTGCAAACAGGGCTGGAGGCACAGGTACCTGAGCAGGGCAAGGATGGAGGACGGCTAAGCCAAGGATGGAGGATTGCTAAGCCAAAGGTGCAGGAAGGTGAAACTCTGGCCACTGAGGGTTTTGCAGCTGATGCAGCACAGCGATGGAGATCTTTCTCTTCATCACCCTTCCTCTTCGTCACCCAACCTGGCACGGGGCAGGGACAGCAGTGAGAGCTGTGCACTGCAGGCATCATTCCTCCTTCCTGGGTGGCTGCTCTTCGTCAGCCAACACGTCTTGTCCTGAGAGTCTGCCAAGCCATGGGCTGCGGGGATGCCGTCTGCGTTCACTTTGGTTTATTTCTTTTGATCGATATTTGCTGGACGGGAGATGCCAAGCAGAAATACACAAGGGCTGCATTGGCCCCGGAGGTGTTCGGAGAGCTGGGCGAATGCAAACGGAGGAAGTAGCTTGGTTTCTTCTTTTACAGGAATGCTATTTATAGCGGCTGTGCCCCACGAGCTGCGGGTGACGCCCGCCACACAGCCCGAGCTTTGTACGCGTGACGTTTTGTCTCCAGTTTCATCTGCTGGCAGGCACAGATCTTGGAGGTTGTGGGCTTGTGCCTTGTCGCGATCACAGGGGTGTGTGGACTCACCCATGGGTTCTCATGAGCTGATCACCGGTGATTAGGTCCAAAGAGGGACTCGATGTGTGTGGAAAAGCAAAGCCAAAGCCTTTAGGGTCTGTCATGCCGTAGGGTGACTGTGGAGCCACCGATGCCAAGACATACCTTGAGCTCTCAGTGATGGGGAGCTGCCGCTCCACTCTAGACTGTGTCATGGTTGGATGTCTCCAAACCAGATTTTGGGAATGGCTTTCCCACCATCCTGCCTTCTCTCCTTTCCTAGGACATGGAGGAAGGGGTGGAGTTCCTCCCTGCCATGAACTCCAAGAAGGTGGAGAAGCGTGGCCCAAAGCGGCAGGTGGTCATCACTGTCCTGATCGTTGTTTTCCTGCTCATCTCCGTTGTCACCGGCCTCTTGGTTTGGCATTTCAAATGTGAGTATGACGTCTAATGGGTGGTGGCGTGTAGGATGGTATCCTGGGAGCATGTCCACATGGAAAAGCTTTGTTATCCTGTGTTGCTCACCTGTGCCCTCTCTCGATCTGGGAAGGCTCCAGGGCATGGAGGGGACAGCATTTCCACCCCTCTGTCCTGGATGCTGTTGCTGGGGACCTGCTGTGCTGTAATCCCAGCCCTCACTGCCCTTTCTGCCTCTGACCCATTGCCTTCCAGACAGGAACGTGCCCGTCCGGAAGGTTTTCAACGGCCACTTAAGGGTTCTGAACTGGGAATTCCTTGATGCTTATGAGAACTCCAGCTCTCCAGAGTTCATCATGCTGGCCAAGAAGGTGAAAGGCACGGTAAGGGCTTTCTTGCACCCCTCCCTCTGCGAGCAAGACTTTTTTCCTCTTGCCCCACGGCTGTGCGGATCTTGCATGTAAGTCTGCTTGGAGCTTTCTTGCTCTGCTCACCTCTCCCTGCTGTGACACCCTGGGCTGGGGACAGGGGTCTGTGCTTGGCACCCCAGCTCCAGCCCAGTGCCGCGGGGTGTCCCCACCTCTGCCACCCGGCGTGTGCCGTAAGAGGCTGCCTGGGAGAATCCCAGGATAAGCAGCCGAGTCAGGGCTGGGAGCTGAGGCAGGAGGGTGTCTGCCCTCTATGCTGAAACCACGGCTGGTCTTGCCTTTCCCCTCAGATTTGGGGACTCGTTATGCTTCCCTCGGGGAAGAGCGGGGTGAGCTGAGTCCGAACGGGCTGTGGTGTGCAGGTCTGGGCTCTTCTGGGACTCTCAACTCTTCCTCTCTTTGGCCCCTGCAGATTCCTGCAGCCAGGAATGCTGGGTATGTGCCCTGATTTTCCACAGCAGGCTTGAAGCTCTATCTGTCTTCAGCCTTTCCCCTTCCTCACCTCTACATGGGCTGCAAACATTTCTTTAAACCTTTCAGGTAGAAGAGATCTACAGGAACCACGCAGATATTGGCCCTTACCACAAGGAGACAGTGATAACTGCATTCAGGTGAGTGTTGGCTGTCTGAGCCCCATCTGGGGTGCTAAGGGTGATGCTGGGGTGTCACACAGACATATATCCTTGTTTCCAGGCTGTTGGGGATGGAGGTACCTCAGTAGTCACCCCGGGAGACACAGTGAAGGGTGGGCAGTGAAGAGCAACCTGAAAAATGCATATTGTTTTCTGCCAGTCCTCACCACTGTGTGCTGAGGGGAATGTCTTAGGCAAATGGCCTCAAATTGCACCAAGAGAGGGTCAGACTGCTTATCAGGAAGAAATTTTTCACAGCAAGGGTCATGGGGCACTGGCAGAGGCTGCCCAGGGAGGGGGTGGAGCCACCATCCCTGGAGGGGTATAAAAGATGAGTAGACAAAATGCTCAGGGATATGGTTTAGTGGCAGGTAGGAATGGTTGGACTCAATGATCTAAGAGGTCTTTTCCAACCTGGTGATTCTATGATTCTATGAAATCCAGGTGTGGTGCAGTAGAGCCCTGTGAGCCGCAGTGGGTGGCAGCTGTGAAAGGGACTCACTGGGCTGGCAAAGAGCTTTGCTGGCTGCAGTTTGCTTAACTTGTCATTGAGACTCTCCCTTCCCCATGGCCATCCTCCAGAAATGGCTCACCAAGTCACTTGGGCCTTCCTTCCGCTGATCCTTGAGCCTTCCTTGTCCTCACTCTGTAACCACCCTTCCCCGGCAGCGAAGGCAGCATCATTGCCTACTACTGGTCGGAGTTCCTTGTCCCCAAGTACCGGGAGCAGAGTCTGGACAGGGCGATGGCCGACAAGCAGAGCCTGGTCCAAAGCTGGAACCCTCGCCTGAGAAACCCAATGCTGAAGGTGGAGTCGGTCGTCGCTTTCCGTGAGTGCTGGCTTTGCCGTCCCCGGGGCTCTGCGTGGGACCTGGGGGGGACATTTCGCTGGTGGGGTGAGCTGCCAGCCGCAGCTTGGGTGCTTCGGGCTGCAGAGACCGCTCTAAGGTTGAGTTACAAACCCGGCTTTCATGGCACTGCTTTGATGGACCATGCAGACCAGGGGGGGCTGTGCCGACCCTCTCCCCTTAGCTTGAACACCCTGCATTCTCCTCTGAGCCCACCTGGAGGGGGCCAGGGCAGAATCCTGCAGAGGAAAAGCTTGGTCTCTCACCTCCCCAAAGCCCAAGGCCAAATCAAAGTGGGTTCCAGGGATCCCTTCAGCTTTGCACCCAGGGACTTTCTACAGTCCAAAGGATGACAACACCTCTGTTTTCTCCTGCAGCCGTCGACCCCAGCATAGCCTTCTCCTCTCGGGACAGTAAGTACAGTTCTTCAGTCTCATCACAGCCTCTGTGCACCCCCAGATGACTTTGGGGTGGTGATTTCCCTTGTGGGGTGGGGAAGGACCTGAGTAGGGATGCTTTAAATGCAGGGCAGACCTCCATGTGCTGCTTGGAGCTGGTTTGGGGGCGGACAGATTGTGGCCACCGTTATCTGGCAGTGGGTGGCCCGGGGTGTCCTCCCCCAGTCCCTCACTTTGTAGATTGACGTTAATGAGCATCGGTGCTTCCTGCAAGAGGTGTCCGCCTGGGGACAACCTGCAAGCGGAGGAGGAATTACAAGTAGAGCCTCCTCATTTGCCTTGTTAACACTTCCCTGCTCTCCTGGGCAGGTAGCTGCATCTTTGCCCTCCACGCCAAGGAAGGGGAGGTCACCAGTTTCACCACGCCGGGCTTCCCCAACAGCCCCTACCCCAACAATGCACTCTGCTACTGGGCACTGAGGGCAGACGCCAACTCCATCATCAGCCTGTCCTTCAAGACGCTGGAACTGGAGCAGTGCAGGGATGGGAGTGACTACATCAAGGTGTACGACTCTCTCAGCCCCGTGGAGCCCCACGCTTTGGTCAGGTGAGTGTTTTCTGTACAGCACCACATCATGGCACAAAGCGGGAGGGTGATACTGAGAAGTCCTGCTGGTAACTGAGCTCCTGTCCCAGCTCAGGAGTGATCTCTGCTGCTTGAGGCTCTCCATGCAGTTGTTTCTAATAGATTTTGCCCTTTCCTTCCTAGGCTCTGCGGGAATTACGCCCCTTCCTACAACCTGACCTTCCTGTCCTCCCAGAACGTCATGCTCGTCACGTTGGTTACCAACAAAGAGGGGAGATTCCCCGGCTTTAAGGCTGAGTTCTTCCAGCTCCCGAAGATGAAAGGTGAGCAGAGGCTTTGGCCCAGTTCCCCCCATCTCTCCCCGAGGACAGAGGTGCAGCTGTGGCTGCAGTCAGTTTGCCAGGGCTGTTTCCAGGGCTGGGAGACCTGGAAGCTCATCATATCTTGGCTCTTGGAGCTTGCCTTGCCCGTGGTGCTCTTGGCTGCTCTAATGATGTCCCTTGAGGAGGGCGAGATAAAAATTCTGTTGGATTAGACATGCAGATTGATATATGCAGGAAGCACCTAATTGAGCTCCTGGGTTCTCTCCAAGCCTTGGAGCAGAGCTGCTCTCTCCAGAGATTGATTTAACCTTGTTAGAGACTGTTGCATCTGCCTCTCGTCGTGCCCTGGGTGATAGACAGCTAAGGCTTGGGAAAACCCAAGTCCCTTTGTGTCGCTAATCTGGTTTTGTCTTCTTGCTTATCTTCTAGCTTGTGGCGGGACGCTGAGAGGACCAAGCGGCACTTTCATGACTCCCTATTACCCAGCACACTACCCACCTGCCATGGACTGTGTCTGGAACATAGAGGTAAGACGGGGTCCTCTCTTTGCCTTAATTCGCCTGTCAAACGAGCTGGGTTATGCGGGACACCGTGCAGCTGAGGTCACAGCAGATGCTGCCTGGAGACCTACAGTCTGCCATGACTGGAGGGAGGCTTCAGGAGCTGGAGCCAAAGGCAGAAGAGGCTACGAGGGGCCCAAACCCTGTGTGGCACTTATTGTGGCTCCCAATAACCATAGCTTTACAGAAAAAGCACTACAGCTACAGTGTGGGCTTTGGGACAGGCTGGTCACTTGCTGGTGATACTGATGGTGGGGGAACCCTTGTGCCCTGGAGAGCAGGCACTGCTGAGAGGGGTCTGGCGTCAGCCCTGCTCCGTGTGCCTCTTTGATCTGGCATCCTGGGGCCAGCGAGCCCGGCTAAAAGACAGAGCGAGCAGTAGTGGCTTCTCAGGAAGGTATTCCTTCTTCTGCTGGACTCCTTTCCAAGTGTCTTCTGTCCTCCTTCCAAACCCTTTACCCATAAAACATTCCTGTTTTCTGTTCTCCAGAAACCAGCATGCCACTGACTCTGCTTCCTTCGGCAGGTTCCCTCTAAAAAGAACGTGAAGGTGCGTTTCAACATGTTCTTCGTGCTAGAGCCCGGGATCCCGGTCACCTCCTGCACCAAGGACTACGTGCAGGTCAACAGCACGAAGTAGGTGTCAGGCACTCTGTTGCCCGTGGCTTTGGCCCTTCAGGTGCAAAGGGCTGTGTTTAACCTTGTGGGACCTCCTGCGCTCCTTAAACGTGCTGTGGGAACAAGTGTGCTGGTGGGTTTGGGGATGGGATGAGGCAGGAGGGTGCTTGAGTCTGACCTGCCCTCATAGCCCAACGCCCCGTGGTGGGAGGGTTCTGAGGGTTGGACCCTGGGTTTGCATCGCGTTGCATGCCTTGCGTGCAGAAGGGCAGGAACATCTGGCGTGGTTTTGCTAGAATGAGCAAATCTCCGTTGTTAGGGTGATTGCGTCGTGTTCTGTGATGCATTTCGTGTTGCATTCAGTGTTACATTTAACGTTTGCCTGATGTGAGCTGGGCCCAAGACCCAACTTGGTGCTACCTAGGGGAAGGGAGCAGGGCTGTTTGATAGTGCCCTGGACAAGGGAGCTGGCTCTTCCAAGGAGAGAGAAGGAATCAAAGTCAAGACCTGTACCTGTGGCCCTGGCTGGGTCCAGCAGTGATGTCTGTGTGATTCCCATGGTGGGACAGCATCCTATGGCTTTAGAGCCTCCACAGATCCAGAGGCACGGTGCATCTGAGGTCAGAGACATCGCTGTGTCAGGCAGGGATTTGGGTGAACTCAAACCCTATTGTTTCCAAGGTCACAACTTAGTGTTTGCAACTGGCCCCAAACATCTGCCAGTGGCAGCAAAATTCAGCTTTTCTGCGCAGACCTTGGTCCAGCAGCTCCTGCTGGAATCCAAACCGCCTCTCCTTTCTCCCACCCGCTCTCCGGGAGTGGGAGATGGCCCTTTGTGCTGATGGGCAGAGCAGGGACGGAAGAAGGTTTGCTCAGCACTGACCTACAGCGCTCCATTCATAGAATCATAGAATAGTTTGGGTTGGAAGGGACATTAAAGATCATCCAGTTCCTCCCACTGGCTCAGGCTGCCCAAGGCCCATCCAACCTGGCCTTGAACACCTCCAGGGATGGGGCAACCACGACCTGTCTGGGCAACATGTTGAAGAGTCTCACCACTCACATGGTGAAGAAATTCTTCCTAATATCCAGTCTAAATCTGCCCCTCATCCTATCACCACAAGCCTTTATGAATAGCCCCTCTCCAGGTTTCTTGTAGCCACTTCAGATATTGGAGGGTCGCTATAAGATCTCCTCAGAGCCTTCTCTTCTCCAGGCTGAACAAGCCCGAGTCTCTCAGCCTGTCCTCGTACAGGAGGTGCTCCAGCCCTCAGATCATCTTTGTAGCCTCCTCTGGACCCATTCCAACAGCTCCATATCCGTCTTATGTTGAAAATTCCACAACTGGACACAATACTCCAGATGAGGTCTTACAAGAGAGGAGTAGAGGGGGCAGAATCTCCTCCCTGCTGGCCACGCTGCTTTGGATGCAGCCCAGGACACAGTTTGGGCTGTGAGGGCACATTGCCGGCTCACGTCAAGCTTCCCACCAACCAGCACCCCAAGTCCTTCTCTGCAGGGCTGCTCTCAATCACATTATCCCCCATCCTGTTCTGAAATCGGGGATTGCCCCAACCCAGGTGTAGGACTTCGCCCTCAGCCTTGTTGAACCTCGTGAGGTTCTCACAGCCCCTTCTCCAGCCTGTCCAGGTCCCTCTGGATGACATTCTGTCTTTCTCTTTGCTTCCTCTCCCTGCAGGTACTGTGGGGAGCGCCCCCAGTTTGTGGTGGCCAGTACCACCAACAAAATCGAGGTCCGGTTCCACTCAGACCAGTCCTACACAGACACTGGCTTCCTCGCTGAGTTCCTGTCCTATGACTCCAGCGATCGTAAGTTGTAAACCCTGGGGCTGGGGGATAGAACTGATGTACCCGAGGTCTGGAGGCTCTCGTTCCTCCACATAAATTGGGAAGCACGCTTTTCCAGGGGAATAGGAGCACGTCTTATTTTCCTGCAGACTTCCTTTTATTCCTGTTCTGAGGAAAAGTTGGTTTTAACGCTGCATGCTATATGCAGGCTCAGAGAACGTTGTGTGCTTTGGGAAGGGTCAGAGAGGGGATGCCTGGAAGGTGCCCACATCGTTTTATCCCTTTCCCCACTCTCAGCCTGCCCTGGCAAGTTTACCTGCAACACCGGCCGCTGCATTGAAAGAAGCATGCGCTGCGACGGGTGGCTGGACTGCGTAGACGGCAGCGACGAGCGATCCTGCAGTAAGGCTTTTTCTTTCACCTTGTCTGCAGAAGGGCCTCCCTGCTCCGTGGTGGCCACAAGTGTTTGCTCTGGGCTTGTTCCTAGCACCAGCACTGCCTCACTGCTCCAGCGGGAGTGAGAGGCACTGGGGATGGGCATCACCCCGGCCCAGGTTGCCCAGAGCAGTGGTGGCTGCCCCATCCCTGGAGGGGTTCCAGGCCAGGTTGGATGGGGCTTGGAGCCCCTGATCCAGTGGGAGGTGTCCCTGCCCATGGCAGGGGGTGGGACTGGATGGGCTTGGAGGTCCCTTCTAACCCAAACCATTCTGTGTTTCTATTCTACGATCAATGTGGGATCCTTTCCCAGTGTAGGAGCCATGGATTCCTGCTAATCTAATCCCCTCCCAGTGGGATCTGCCTCCGTTTCCAGTCCCTCCCTACTGCAGATGTGTTTTTCCGTTTAATCCTGAAGGCTGTTGTGGGTTTGGCTGTGCCTGGCTGAGCTGGCTGCTACAAAGGGCTGTGTGTTGTTAATAAACCAGGCAGGAACTGGGGAGCGTGTCTGGAAAACCCTGTGATTCATGGGAGCTCTTTCTTTGTGCAAGAAGTTTTCCTCTTGGATTAGCAGAGGGCAATTGCCCAAGGTTTTACATTAATCAGAGAGAAGGAGATCCCCTGGTTTGGGATCTCATTTGCAAGTAAGGGGCTGTATGAGGATGAGTGTGCTGCTGGCCCAGCTGCCAGCACCCCGATTTGGGCATTTTGGGTGCTTCCCCACGAACTCTTTGCTTGGGTTGTTGCCTCTGTCTGTCCTGCTGCAGGGGTAACGTGAGCTTGAGCTTTATCTGCCTAAGACGTTGAAGTTCTTCAATCAGTTTTGTTCTCCAGAGCAGTGGAAACGCTGTGCTCTCCCCTAAACCCATTACGTTTTTACGTAGGCAGGCACGGCCCCGAGCTGCCGTGCTGCCTTCTGCCACCCTTATTCCCAAGGGCTTGCACACCCACCAAGAGAGCTGCCCTCTTGTTCCCATGGTACTGAGATAGACGGTGGCAGATGTGTCGCTGGGTGCCTTTGCCGTTCCCTCCCCTCATTCCTCGCTCTCTCTGTTCAGCCTGTACCGACCAGCAGTTCAAGTGCCACAACGGCTGGTGCAAACCCAAGTTCTGGGTCTGTGACAACGTGAACGACTGCGGCGACAACAGCGATGAGCTGCAGTGCAGTGAGTAGCTCGACCCGCGGGCGGGAGGGTGAGGGACTCGACGTGCCAGCCCGCTGCGGGGCACAGCAAAGCCTCGCCTGGGGCAGCTTCCTCGAGCCCCAAGTGAGAGCTGGGAGGAGGAAAATGAGGATGAGCAGAGGTGAGGAAAATGAGGATGAGCAGAGGTGTAGGAAACCTGGGCTTTTGGGAAAGAAAGAGCTGAATAAATCAGTGGTGGTGAGCATCACCGGGGCTCTGAGCAACCGTCTCCAGCGGGAGGTGTCCCTGCCCATGGCAGAGGGTGGGACTGGATGGGCTCTGAAGTCCCTTCTAACCCAAACCATACTGTGATTCTATTCTACAATCACATTGGGATCCTTTCCCAGTGTAGGAGCCATGGATTCCGTGGCAGGGAGGTGGAACTGGATGGGCTTTAAGGTCCCTTCCAACCCAAACCATTCTATGATTCTGTGGTGTGAGGCTCAGAGAAGACTGGGGACACAGGAAATAGGTGTTGGTGTGTTGGATCTTCAGAGGCTTTCCTTGGATTGGAGGGAAGGGAGACGGGTGTAGCCGTGTGCTGGAGGTGCTGTGGGATTTGTGCCCTGCTGTCACTCAGGAGTGGCTTTTCTTCCAGGCTGTGCAAATGACACCTTCAAGTGCAACAATGGGAAGTGCATTCCCAACGCACAACAGTGCGATGGCAAGGACGACTGCGGAGATGGGAGCGACGAGGGCAGCTGCAGCACTGGTGAGGATGGGCTGCGGAGGGCATCCCCATATGCGGCCCCTTATGGTTTTCCTCATGGATGGGCATCCCGGCATGCACTTTTTTGCGGGATGGCAATGTGCTAGGGTTGGGCAGAAGGGGTGAAGGACCTCCCCAGAGCTGGAGCTGACCCTTCTCCCTCTGTCCCACCTGCAGCGGTCCGCACGACTGTCCCCTGCAAGGAATACACCTACAAGTGCCGCAACGGGCGCTGCATCAGCAAGCAGAACCCGGAGTGCGACGGGGACCAGGACTGTGAAGACAACTCTGATGAGGACAACTGCAGTGAGTGCCCTGGGGAAGAGGGGACGTGGGTTTCTGCCTGAGCTCCTCACAGAAACCTTGAAGCGTGGTGGAGAGCACCCCCAGGCTTTCCTGGGATCTGAAGAGAGCCCAGCTGTTCTCTTCAGCAGCACGTTTCATGTCTGTGTGGTTCAAGAGGGCTTGCACAGATCATGCAGGGCTTTGTCTGCACATCTATGGACTTGGCCAGTAAATGTTTTAGCAAATCTAGCATTTGAGCTCCTGCGCTGATGGCATCAGCCATCCCTGACATGGGTAATGGGGCACTTGTGCTGTGCGAGACATCCCAGAGGAACAAAGAGGAGGAGCTGAATGCCAACACGCGTAACCAAGTGCTTCTTCTTCCCCAACACAGACTGTGGGATCCGCTCCTACATCAGGAAGTCCCGGATTGTCGGTGGGCAGGATTCAGACGTGGGAGAATGGCCGTGGCAGGTCAGCCTCCACGTCAAGGGCCAGGGCCACATCTGCGGAGCCTCGCTGGTCTCGGAGAGCTGGCTGGTGTCCGCTGCGCATTGCTTCCTGCAGCTACAGGGCATCAGGTAGGTGGGAGCCCCATCGGGGACAGGCAGGACACCCTGCTGGTCGTGCTTCCCTTTTCAGGCTGTTCTCTGAATAGGAAAAAGCAATTTTTACAGTCATTTCTTGAGGGAACTGTTTAAGATATAGCGAGGTATCACATCTGTGTGCGGTGACTCGTGTAGGTACTCGGACCCCAACCTGTGGACAGCCTACCTGGGCCTGACCAACCAAGGCAACCGCAATGACCCCAACGTGCAAACACGGAAGATCAAGCGTATCATCTCCCACCCCTACTTCAACGACTACACCTACGACTACGACATCGCCGTGCTGGAGCTGCAGACCTCTGCCACCTTCTCATCTGTCATCCAGCCCATCTGCCTGCCCGATGCCACCCACGACTTCCCCGTGGGCAAGGACCTGTGGGTGACTGGATGGGGAGCAACCTCAGAAGGAGGCGAGTGCTGACATTGCCTTCTTTTCACGTGTGGCTTTAGGGAAAAGGAGGACAGGCTGCATACAGTTTCAATGTATTAGCTTGCCTCAAGGCTGGAATCAAATGGGATTCCTGTGGGAGAGCACAAAGTTAATGGAAAACCAGTATTAGGACAAAGCAGGTTGTTGCAATGGGGATATAACCGGCTATTTGTCTGTCATTCAGAGCCCAAATGGAGTGTGCAGGAGAGGGAAGCGCTGCTTAAAAATGCTGTGTGCTTGTGCTTATGCCTCCCCTCCCTCCTCGCAGGCAGAGGAGCTTCCATCTTGCAGAAAGCAGAAATCCGGCTCATCAACCAGACGATGTGCAACCAGCTGCTGACCAACCAGCTGACGCCGCGCATGATGTGTGTGGGGATCCTGACCGGCGGCGTGGATGCCTGCCAGGTATGCCAGCGGCATGGCAGGGCTCGGGTTCGCTGCTGTTAGGCAGAGCTGCAATAGACCGTTTGTTCAGCCCTTTTTATTCCAGCACTTCCACACTTCGATGTAGAACAAATCTAAATGGCTCCTCTTTGATTTGGACAATTTAGAAGGGGTGTGAGCAGCAAATTGTGCTGATCCATGACAGTCTCAAACTGTCAACCACCAACGCATGGCGTGTAGAATCATAGAATCGTTTGGTTGGAGAAGACCTTTGAGATCATTGAGTCCAACCATAGCTGTCCGCTACTAAACCAGATCCCTGAGCACCTCCTCTACCCATCTTTTAAATCCCTGCAGGGATGGAGACTCCACCACAGCCCTGGGCAGCCTCTGCCGGTGCCTGAGAACCCTTTCAGGGAAGAAATTTTTCCTAATATCCAGTCTGAACCCGCCCTGGTGGAACTTGAGGCCATTCCCTCTCATCCTATCACTTGTTACTTGGGAGAAGAGACCAACACTCACCTCTCTACAACCTCCATTCAGGCAGTTTTAGACAGTGATGAGGTCTCCCCTCAGCCTCCTTTTCTCCAGGCTAAACAGCCCCAGGTCCCTCAGCTGCTCTCATAACCCCTGTTCTCCAGCCCCTTCCCCAGCTCCATTTCCTTCTCTGGACACATTCCAGCCCCTCATTGTCCTTCTTGGAGTGAGGGGCCCAAGACCGAACCCAGGATTTGAGGTGCAGCCTCACCAATGCGAAGGACAGCAGCACAATCCCTCCCCTGCTCCTGCTGGCATCCAAGCCAGGATGTTGTTGGACTTCTTGGCCATCTGGGCCATTGCTGGCTCATGTTCAGCCAGCTTAGACTCAAAAACCACCTCATGAGGTCGAAGAGTGTGACAACAGAGCACATTTTTAGCTTTTTATTCTGGAACTGTGACTCTTGTTGCCATACTTAAATATTTGTATCAGGTTTATGTACAATATTTTTTCTCTATTCAGGAAACTGCACAGGCAGGTGACGCACTCCTAAAAATAATTCTGCAGAGTTACTGATTATTTCTTGCTCTTTTTTGGGGATTTTTGCATTGAGACAATGTCCTGGGTCGGTGCTTACGGTGTTTGTCCATGCAGGGAGATTCCGGCGGGCCCCTGGTCAGCGTGGAGCTCAACAGTCGGATGTTCCTGGCCGGTGTAGTGAGCTGGGGCAACGGCTGCGCTCAGAGAAACAAGCCTGGAGTCTACACCCGCCTCACCAGCCTGCGAGAATGGATCGAAGAGCAGACAGGCCTTTAGGGACACACTCAACCCTCTGTGGTCACGGACACCTCCTGTACACAGCCGGCTGGAGAGCCACCCGAGGATGCTCAGGGTTGTCATTGCCTCCCGGCAGCGCAGAGCCTTTACTGTGAACTTCAACCCTCCCTCTACCTCGCCACGAGTGCCTGGGACTTGTCAGAGCCGATGGCCGAGTTCAGCCCTTAACGTTCCCACAGCTCAACTTTGGAATCAATATTTGGAGTAGAAGAGATTTCCCTTTGGGATGAGTTAGCAGAGTTCCCATCCCAGACACTTATTAAAATACACAATAAATTAAATGAAAAAGACAAAAAAAAAAAAAAGGACAAAAAAAAAAGACAAACACTTTGTGTGTTTAGAGGCAAACTTTATTGAGACAGGTTCAAAACCAAGCTTTCAGAATATATTCTAACCCCTGTCACTTGTTTTCAAACTGCCGTCCGCATCCCTTTCTCCGGTCTTCAGTCCTGGGTGGGGAGAGAAGTTCTTACCGTGGTTTTGGGGGGACCCTCCCTTGGTGTTGTCCCACTCTGTGCTCTCCTCCTTCCACCCTCTGGCTGAGCATTTGGTTGCTTCACATCGAGGACTGTGGGACTGGAAGAGAGAGGTTTGGCTGAAAGACGCTGTCCCTTAGCCCGAGGGACACAGTGTGCAGGTCATCCCCACCGTGTGCCCTCACACTACGCTGTAGTTTAGCTGACGCATCTTCCGAGCTCCATCTGCTACGCTCGGCGCCTTCCCCTCCCTCGTTGCAACGAGCAGAGGGGCTGTGCTGACCGCGATCCCACTCGTCCCTGCGCCGATGACACGGGTTGGCTGTGCCAGGCACCACTCAGACCCTCCTTACTTCTGTAACGAAAAATGCAGCGGTGTGACTTGTCGATGTGCTGATTTGATTTCTTTTTTCCCATGTAGCCTGTTCCTTGTCCTAGAAGAGCACACTCTGAGTTTAGTTAGCCTCTTCCTTGCCTGTAAATACATTGTTTTGTAAAACTCTCTACGAAGTGGAGATGCTGTAATAAATCGGGATATTTTCTACTACTCTGGTTGTGTGGTTCTTCCTCAGCGGCTGAGCAAGTGTTCCTGACGTGGGAAACCCGAGGCACAGCTGCCCAGTGCTGAGTAGGGGCTGAGCTCCACAAAGAAGAATACTTTAAGCCTCCCGCGTGTGGCCGCTCCGATGGGTGGTTTGGGGCGTCCTCAACAAAACGGCCAGGCTCCGGCATTGCCAGAGCCCAGCGAGACCAAGGACTGAAGCCAAATGTCGCACTATGCAGTTTCTGAGACTACTTCCCACCTGGAAACCTGTAGGAGTCATCCCTCCAGCCCAGCAGACTCATCCCACCTTGGCGTGGAGATCGGCGATGTGTCTCAGACGCCGCTTGAGATCGGCTCTACACCAAGTATCATCTGCCCTGAATTATGGAGGGGGGATTTCTTAAAAGCCTTTTTGGCTCAGGCCATAAAATCATCCTTGCTTTTGCCAGCACATTTCCTTTATGCCCCCACCACACAGACATAACCGGGATCCGATTACCCGGGAAGACTGCATTCCCTTCTGCTCTGAGAAACCTCTCAGTGAACTCGTGATGAAGGGCTCCTTCCTCCACCAGCACGGCCTTGGAACATCAACCCAGCTGGAGGGGATCGATTGCAAGCCTTGTGTAACATCATCTGGTCCATGAGGGAGGCAAACAGAGACAGAAAGGCCGTGCTCACTCTTGGCATCGCTTTGGATGTGTGTTTACCGTGCCGGTGACTCAAGAGGAATATTGTTTGGATTACAGCTCTTGAGGTCTCCAGTTTGGCAAAGGCGATATCGAAGAAACAGTCAGGAGAAGAGCAGAGAACATTAATGGATGTCTCAGCTATGACTGCAGTGTCACCTTCCCCTTGTCAGAGAAAGGCCAGCGCCCTTGAATCTGCCTCCAGGGTTTGATAACTTGATCCAGAGTATTTGTGTTGTACAGAGAAAGGAGTGAGCACAATTCTCCTGGAAGGGGGAAGAAACTGGCATCACAATGACCGCTCCACCCCAAAGCTTTGCAAGGACTCGATGCTTTAAAATGGTGCGATAACTGCGTTGGTTCCCTCCTTGCCCAGCTTTTGTGCTCACCGTCTCCCAAGGACTGGTATGTACCAACACGGAGCTGTGCCTCCTCCCCAGCTAAATCAAGACAATATTAGGGGTGTCTAAAATCTGCTGGTTTGTACAGGAGCCAAGAGAGAAGTAATGAAGCAGCAGAGCGCTTGGGTTTGCTCTGGTCCGCTGGAGATTATGGTGTTGGCGTGGGCTGGTCCTCCCAAGCCTCACCGTCCAGCATGTGCAAGGGAGGCACTTTGGCTTCCACAGACACAGCAGCACTTGCCTGTGTCCAAGTGCAAGAGAGTAGTCTGGTTATGGCCTTTCACAGCTGTCGTGGTCTTGGAAAAGGACGAGAACGGGCATGGATAAAAATAATCTTGCAACCAAGGCACAAATAAAAGCAGTGAGGGCTCTGACCGATTCTTTCCTGTTCACCTGCCCGTCTGCATCTGCCCTTTTGCTCAGCCCCTGTTTCTCCCTCCATACTCGACCTCTGTGGTGCAGGAACTGTTTTGTGGAATCTGTATACCCTCCTAGTAGAAAGGAAAAGATAACAGCAAGGCTTCTTTGCTTCCTTCTAGGAGGCACCTTGTAGGACCATAGACCTGAAGGCTCCAGGTTCCGTCATTTCTCCCCTGGACAAACCCCACTGTTCTCCAGCGGTGCATGAGGACACAGAAGTCTTTCCATTTACACGTTTTCTTCGCTGCTGCTCCCGCTGGCTTATTGCCCATGGCAGGGGGTGGAACTGGATGGGCTTTAAGGTCCCTTCCAACCCAAACTATTGTATGATTCTAAGATTAAGACAGAAAACACCTCCTTGTTGGAGGAGCAGCACCTCCAGAGAGTGTCAGGGGAGCCTTGACAAGATTCACAGAGCTCCAGGAGAGTGATAAACACCCGATGAACTGTCCCACCAAAGGTCTGCTTTGCCCTCGGGCGATCAATACAACAGATCTGCTCAGAAACATCGGTTCCTGCTCCTACAGAAACCAGGATGAAAAAGAAATAAACAAAACCGTGAGAAATAAGGTGGAAAAAACCCCAAACCATGCCAGGTCCCTGAGTTCAGACCCCACTAGATGTCTCCCTCGGCCAAGACACCACCAAGAAGAAGGTCCAGGAAAGCAGTGAGGGCTCAGGTCAGCAAGCTGCAAGCCTCAAACCCTTCTCCCTGAAAGCCAGAGAGGAGGGAGCCAAGAGGAGAGAGAAGGAGTGAGTGAGCAGGGAAGGGAAACAAGTGTAGGCAGCGCTGGATGGAGAAGGGAGCCTGGCAGCTCCAGCAGCTGGCCTGCCTGCAAGGTGCCCAGATGAGGCACTTTGGGGAAAAAGCAGCTCTGAATCAGCCTGGAAAGTCCCGTCTCTCAGGCTAAAGGTCCAAGTCGAAGCGTTCGTGGATGGTCATCAGCCCACTGGATTTTTTTTTCCCCTCCCGGTCCACCTGCAGTTCCAAAACTGTTCCACCTCTGCCTTGGCACTCGGAGGCAGTAGAGGAAACAGTCCTTTACGTTTCACGTTAGAACGAACCAGCTGTCAGACCTCAAATATTGCATTTCGTTTCAACACAGTGCATTTCCGATACCACTGGACTTAGGGAACGCAAACCCAGCTCTGGCTTTATGCCGGTAGGAGCGAAACGCCACGGAATCAAGGATGGGAACTGTTGACAGTCATACTGAGAAGGGGCAACGCCAGGGGTTTGTACAATCCAGCAGCAGCTTGGAGGTGGCGTTGAATTGGGTTTGGCCCCAGGCGCACAAACTGTAAGAAGGTCTGGCATTTGCGTCTCGTTGCATCGGTCGTCTTAGAAACTGTGAGAAAAGTAAAGAGATCGGGGAACGCAGCGCAGTCACTGCGGGCAACCTCTCACCCCAGGATGCCAACACAAACAGTGGGGTCAGGGAACGGGGAGCTGGGAGGATTTCATGCACTGGGAGCTCTCTAGATACCTACAAGGGGGCAGGAAGGGCTGCATCCCATGGAAGTGAACCCAGGCAAGGCTGCCTGGAGGTCACCACCCCAAACAGCCCATCCCAAGTGGGAAGAGATGACTTGCAGGAGGCAAACCACCAGGAAAGTACGCCAGGTCTTTGGGAAGAATTACAGCTGATGAATCAAAGGAAAACATCCCACACAATCACTTGGAAAGCCTTCTCAGGCAGCCCAGCTGCTCCCAGGGATGTGCACAGCAAGGGGACCGGGCTGGGGGGCTGCCTCTGAGCCCTGAGCTGCACGGACCATCCTGTTCATCAACCCTGCTCTCTTGGATGCCACACACTATTGCAGGCAGTTTCACACCCACAGAAGGCTTGAGTGCTTAAAAAGCCCTTTTGGGATCAAAGATGAATTGATCCAGGGCACATGAAGCACTTTCTTCTGCTCTTCTTCACCTAAGAGCTCTCAGTTTTCTCCAGACAAGGCATTAAAACTCAGTCTCGCTCAGAGACACCCTGCAGGGCACCAGACTGACCCACGGCCACAGGCAAGCTGTACAGAAATACTCTTTATGCCCCCCAGCCACGATTAATGGGTGCAGCAGCTGCACCCTACTCCGCTCTGTGCCCAGGCTACAATTCCCTTGATGACACGTGGCACAGCGCCTGCCACCCTCCCAGCCCTGGGTCTCGTGCCAGGTCTCCTTCCGCTTGGCCGAGCTGCTCCCCTGCCTCCTGTCCTTCTGCTTGGCAAGCCCCGGGCGTCGATGCACACCACGAGTGCCCGGCTCCCTCTTGGCTCGCCTTTCTGCCAGCAGATCTCCTTTGTGCTCACAAAGACCAGCTCCATACTGGGTTGTGTTCTTTACATCCATTGTGGCAGCAGCTTGCTCACTCCTGCAAGCGAGCGTGGCAAGGTTTGGAGGAGACCTTGCTTCCTTCTTGCCTGGCGTGTGCACAGCAAACCCATCGGGGATGGAGAGCCGGAATGTTGCCCAAGTAGAGCTGAAGGGTGGGAAACCTCTACAGAATATTAGGGCTTGTCTTATCTGGGAGATAACAGCCCTTGGCACAAACACACATGCTTGCCCGCCAGTAAAGCATCGGCTCACGCTGTCATGTGCTGTAACACTTGTCTGTCCCCACTGCGTATGAGCTTTGAGAAAATCAATTAGATAAAAAAGCAGCTGAGCAGCATCCGATATCCCTGACAAACTAGCACACTGCAGCTCTCACCTCCTTCCTCCAAACCATTTTAGGGCTTGCAAGCAAGAAAGCAGCAAGTTATCTTCGGCCTTCAAATCACCACTTGTATTATTGCTTTGCAATCACATCTGTGCCAGCAGGGAGAATCGCTTCACACGCCACTGTCTGTCTGCTGATTTGTTTTCCCACACGTATTCCCGGGCTTGCTGATGGGGAGATGAGCAGGGAGAGAAAGAAAAACCTAAATCCGGCACAGCAGAGGAGATGGTAAGTGGACTGTCTCAATAACATCCTTCAACAGTAATGATCTCAATCCACTAGGCAGGCTTTCCACCTCACAGTTACTCAGACTCTTATCTTATCAGGGCTGAGGGCTCGCGCTGAGTGCTGAATGCCTCAGCTCCACTTGGCTTCTCTGCCCAGCAGCTCCAGTCTAGACTGTGCCGATGAACTGGGGCTCTGCAGCCTGGAAGGGCAGGTTCAGGCTGGACCGCTGGGCCGAGACCAATGGGATGAGGTTCAACAAGGCCAAATGCCGGGTCCTGCACTTGGGGCACAACAACCCTATGCAGTGCTACAGACTGGGGGAAGAATGGCTGGAGAGCTGCACAGAAGAGAAGGACCTGGGGGTGCTGGTTGACAGCCGACTGAACATGAGCCAGCAGTGTGCCCAGGTGGCCAAGAAGGCCAATGGCATCTTGGCTTGTATCAGAAATGGGGTCACCAGCAGGGCCAGGGAGGGGATTCTCCCTCTGTACTCAGCACTGGTGAGACCGCACCTCAAATACTGTGTTCAGTTCTGGGCCCCTCACCACAAGAAGGATGTTGAGGCTCTGGAGTGTGTCCAGAGAAGAACAACAAAGCTGGTGAGGGGCTGGAGAACGTCTGACGAGGAGCGGCTGAGAGAGCTGGGGTTGTTTAGCCTGGAGAAGAGGAGGCTGAGGGGAGACCTTATTGCTCTCTACAACTGCCTGAAAGGAGGTTGTGGAGAGGAGGGAGCTGGGCTCTTCTCCCAAGTGACAGAGGACAGGACAAGAGGGAATGGCCTGAAGCTCCGCCAGGGGAGGTTCAGGTTGGATATCAGGAAAAAATTCTTCACAGTAAGAGTCATTGGGTACTGGAACAGCTGCCCAGGGAGGTGGTAGAGTCGCCTTCCCTGGAGGTGTTTAAGGAATGGGTGGATGAAGTGCTGAGGGACATGGTTTAGGGAGTGTTGGGAATGGTTGGACTCGATGATCCAATGGGTCCTTTCCAACCTTGTGATTCTGTGATTCTGTGATTCTCCCCTCCCTCTCCAGGCCCTGATGTGGCACACACCGGGCAAACCATCGGCCACCTCCCGAGCAGTGCAGCATCACCCTGAGAGCAAGAGGGAAACAACTGTTCTCCCCTTCGTCCCTTGGGAAATGTCAAGTGACACTATATGAAACCACTGCGGAGTTCCTGGAAAGCGCCTGGCTGAGCACACACCGGCTCCGAAGGGAAAGGGAAAGGGAAAGGGAAAGGGAAAGGGAAAGGGAAAGGGAAAGGGAAAGGGAAAGGGAAAGGGAAAGGGAAAGGGAAAGGAAAGAAGGGAAAGGGAAAGGGAAAGGGAAAGGGAAAGGGAAAGGGAAAGGGAAAGGGAAAGGGAAAGGGAAAGGGAAAGGGAAAGGGAAAGGGAAAGGGAAAGGAAAGAAGGGAAAGGGAAAGGGAAAGGGAAAGGGAAAGGGAAAGGGAAAGGGAAAGGGAAAGGGAAAGGGAAAGGGAAAGGGAAAGGGAAAGGGAAAGGGAAAGGGAAAGGGAAAGGGAAAGGGAAAGGGAAAGGGAAAGGGAAAGGAAAGGAAAGGAAAGGAAAGGAAAGGAAAGGAAAGGAAAGGAAAGGAAAGGAAAGGAAAGGAAAGGAAAGGAAAGGAAAGGAAAGGAAAGGAAAGGAAAGGAAAGGAAAGGAAAGGAAAGGAAAGGAAAGGAAAGGAAAGGAAAGGAAAGGAAAGGAAAGGAAAGGAAAGGAAAGGAAAGGAAAGGAAAGGAAAGGAAAGGAAAGGAAAAGAAGGAAGCTCCAGGGGAGCGCGTTCCCAGCAGCTGCCACTTGACACGGAGCAGGCAAGAAAACCACCTGTGCAGTGAACCGGAGCTTGCACCTAATCCAACGGTTTCCCTCGCAGGGCTCACGGTGGGGGACAAGAGTGACAGAGCTTTTAGGAGCACAGTGTCACCCACAGGGAACACGAGATGCTTTGGCTCAGCCAGCTCTTACCATCCTCTCAGTTAACTCCAGCTGTCGGAGGGCTCAGCTTCTCTGAAACAGCGGCTTTGGCTTTCTTCAAAGAGATGAGAATCTCTCCCTACACACAGATGACACCAAGGTCAAGAATGCAGGCTAAATGCCCCTTTTTAAGCAGAAGAAGCTGGACAAAGCCCTGTGGTCTCAGGTCCGTGTACAGTCTAGCAGGGGGTTCTTCACACAAAGAGCATAAGGAGTCTTGCTCACCCCAACACAGCATAACCCCAGACCCCCTTTTCTGCATTACCAATAGATGAACCTGAAAAGGAAAGACAAGAACAGCCCTCCGTAAGCTGCAGGAGATGGAACACAAGCCTCAAGCTTTGCAGTTCCAGACTGAGCTATAGCAGAGGTGAGCGTCACACCAATAGCGCTCTTTTCTACCGAGCATTGAGTATTTATTAGATGGTTAGAAGACAAAGCATCCACCCTACTTGATTTACAGCCTCTGGGAGCCATCCACAGGACTTCTTTATGGGACACAGAAGGCAGATAATTGCCCGTCTAAACTGTCAGGTTGAACATCTAAAACAGAGAGCTGGCTGTTCCTCCAGAGCAATACAACCACAGCTTCTGCTCAAGAGAAGCTCAGAGAAGCCACTACGGGACGGAACGGTGAGCTGCAGCTCTGTTGTTTCCCTACCAAGAGCAAACAACTGCAGGACTGGGAAATCCACCTTGGGACTCGTCGCCTGGTGCTGCAGCTCAGCCTCTTCACGCTAGCACAGCATTGCATGAACACCGACGGAGCAGCCGGCTCGCGGCGCTTGCGGAGAGGGTAACAGCAGGAGAGAACCGAATTTTATGACGCAGTGAGTGGACAGACAGCATCTTTCAGCAGGAAGCACTCTACCCAAGGTAGTATTGCTCCTTGGAGCAACAGAGTTATTGGCACAGGTAAAATCTTTCACATCTGCTGCACTTACTGTAAGAAGGATGACAGCTTCTTTACGAATGCACAGAGCTTCCAAAGGAGAACAGCATGGAGGGTTGCCTTGGAGACTGCAGTAAGCAACGTGCTGCCAGATGACTGGGTCTCATACCACAGCAGGCACTTGCCAGAAGGGTGATCTCAGCGATGTGCTCTGCATTATCAAACATTCCTGGAGGAAAGACTGAATCCGTGCAAGGATGGGGTGAATCAGGCCGTGTGGAAGGTGGTTCTTCATGTTACCATTAGTCATGTTCTTGGGCTTTGCCCTGCCGGCATGGCCACAGTGCTCACCAGAGCAGAGGAACCTCTCTTTCCCAAGGAAGCAGCAGTTCCTGCCTTTGCACCCAGATGTTCGTAGGACTGGTGTGTGGCACAGGGTCGTGAGGGGAGCACAGAGCCACTAACCACCCTTTATTTCCCTGGCAGAGGTGTGAATACATCATCACTCCCTGTGTCCGGTCAAGCCAGGGTAGAGAACAAGGGCTGAAGACCCCGCTGCTCGCTCTGGATAAGCCATGAACCGGCTTCCCAAGTGACCCGAGAGAAAAAACCCACAAAGATTCCCATTGCATGAATTATTACACTACCACAACCTCTTAACCCCTACCCACTTTCCACCCTGCCCTAAATACTTCTGGAATCATCTTAGTGATGGACCACTGGACTTACTTGTAGTTTTGTCCCTTGCACAGCCACACTTTAAACATATTTCTCCTCCTTCTTGTGCGGGCTCCCGCTTGACAGTGTTTTCAAGGTCTGATCCAACTCATTTTTCATGGAAAATGGCTTTATCCCGTCATGACCGATCTATTTAGCAGATGATGTTTTACGAATTACTTTAGCATTACAGTCAAGCTACTGGTTACACGGCATTAGCAGCACAGACAGGATAAACAAGGAAAGCAATCCATGGGAAAATCCTCAGCTTCTGAAGACAAACCAAGCTTCCTGACCAAGTGCTAGGCACAAGCAAAGCCTAAAAGAAAAACAGGAATCCCCATGTGTCCTGTTTTCCATGCAGTTTCAGGGGGGATCTTTCCAGTTTCCACCAGTTGCAGGTACGCTTCTACTCTTCAGTGGAAAACCTTCCACAAACCTGTAACTCCTATGGAGGACTATTGGTGCTCATCAATCTTTAAAACAAGAGTCACCACAGTGGCACCATAACATCGAATCATGGAATGGTTTGGGTTGGAAGGGACCTCAAAGCCCATCCAGTTCCACCCCCTGCCATGGGCAGGGACACCTCCCACTGGATCAGGGGCTCCGAGCCCCATCCAACCTGGCCTGGAACCCCTCCAGGGATGGGGCAGCCACCACTGCTCTGGGCAACCTGAGCCAGGGCCTCCCCACCTGAACAGCAAAACATTTCTCCCTAAGATCCCATCTCAATCTCCCCTCTTTCAAAATCCTTTTTCTCAGAACCTGCATCAAAGTGACCCAGAAGGAGTTAACCAGTACTCAAGGAATCCAATGAGCACTATCCCACTGCAGCTTTGTGCTGTCCACTCGTCCAGTTTGAGGCTGGAATCAAGGAGGGGAACAGATCAGGTGGAGGATTAGGAAAACATCTCTCATGGTGAGAAATCTGCCAGGCTCTCAAGGGAAACGACGAAAACCCTGCTGCTTGAGTCACTTAAAACTGGACCCAGGACAGGAAAATCTAATGTGGGGAACAAGACTTCCCTCACAGGGGGAAATGGAGAAGTTGAATGATCTCAGAACTTTCCCATCTCCATTTGCAGAGGCGATTGCTTACGCAGAGCAGAACAGGTAAGTGAGATGATTACCGGTTGCTACCAAACCTGCCAAAATGAGTCAACCTGATCAACACAGCTCATGCAACAGCATTTGGGCTCTGGGTTGCCAGGACCACACTCAGTTTGAGGTGAGGAGCAGCTTTTAACGAGAGAAAAAACTTCAGCATCCACAGGAAAACCCACAACCTGTGCAACAGAGCCAGGACAACAAAAAGCACTCAGCTTCCAGCAGTCACTCTGGTGGCTTTTAATCGCGACTGGTCCAGCCTCCAAGCTCACACATTCGAGACAGAAGTTACGTGATAAGGAATTTACACTTTGCGTAGTGAAAGCATGATGTTTATGTGTTTTCAGACAAATTCTTCCAGTTACTTACCAAGTCCGATGCCTTAGAAAAACTATTAATTGAGGAAACAAGCCCAGTCAACCCCCGGCATCCTCTCTTCAGGATGCTGCTGGTTTTGCTGTTGTTATAGAGCCACATGCTTCAGCTTTACTAGCGGGGGTGAGGGACAATACTCCACTAGGAAATGCTCATTCCTTGATTAATACCAGCCTCTCTCATGCTTTCTTTTGGACACAACAGCTAATGCCTGGAAGATACTGGACTAGACAGATCATTAGTTTCCTAGCAAATCCCAGCAAACACTACATCACTCGAACGCACGGTTCATCCATCAGAAACCAGCACAGACTGCTGCATTCTCCAATGCCCTCGCAGATAAATCCACAGAGAGAAATCACCCCTTCGAGCCTGTCTGGATCTCAGGAAAGCAGCAATTGCCCATGCAAGGACGCTCGCCCTTGACAGAGCCTTGGCAGAGCAGCGAGGAGGTCTGTTAGTCCCGTCATTCTAGCAGAGCCAGGCTGCCCGTTCAAACAAGGTATTTACAGGGTGATGAATTCTGATTTCAAGATAATTTATAGCCTTAGAAAATAAACAGGCTTAGGGCTGTTTAAACACTGTTTAAACAGTCGTATACAATAGCCCTGGGCAAGCACACCAAGGAACAGAAGAGTTGTCTGAGCTGGGAAGAGAAAGAAGAGGAGAGCAAGTGAAACTCAAACCACTTCCATCAGAAATGACACCTCTCACAAACACCGCCTCATCCTGCTCCCCCAAACATAGCTCTCAGTCACCTACGCCTCTGTGCCAGAAATCTGAGACATTTTTAACATGACAGGGTCTCATTTCACCTTTCACCGCATGCCTTTTACACGGCCCGACCTACCTCGTGCCAAACAAGCTGGCAGCGATTTCACCTCATCTCTTTGGGCAAAGGTGTACGGTAAAAAACGTACTTAGAACTTTTTCTGTTGTTAAGTTTTTGTATTTTTTTGTGCATTTATGTGGGTTTTTTTCCAAATGGGATTGATAAGACTGGAAAGCCTGCGGACTGGGTTAGACCCCAGAACAAGAAACTTTTGAAACCAGTTGTGAGGTTGTGAGGTTGTGAGGATCCACTTCCCTTTGGTTGTTTTATCAGGGATGTTTTAGAGTGGCTGTGTGGTCCACAGCAAAATACAGCCACGGTCACCGGGGCTGGGACAGAGGCAGGGAAGGAGCAGAGATGCCCTTTACTTTATTTGAGATGTGGGTATTCCTACAAGCCATTTGGGGGATGATGCGATTGAGAACAGCCCTCAGGAGAAGGACTCGGAGTGCTGGTCAACAAGAAGCTCGACACGAGCCGGCAATGTGCGCTCACAGCCCGGAAAGCCAAACCGTGTCCTGGGCTGCATCCAAAGAATCCTGGCCAGCAGGGCGAGGGAGGGGATTCCGCCCCTCTGTTCCTCTCTTGGGAGACCTCACCTGGAGTATTGCCTCCAGTTCTGGAGTCCTCAACATAAGAAGGAGATGGATCTGTTGGAACGGGTCCAGAGAAGGCTACAAAGATGATCCGAGGGCTGGAGCACCTTCCATATGAGGACGGGTTGAGAGAATTGGGGTTGTTCAGCCTGGAGAAGAGAAGGCTCTGAGGAGACCCTGAAGTGACCTTCCAGTACCTGAAGGGGCTACAGAAAAGCTGGAGAGGGATTATTCATAAAGGCCGGTGGTGATAGGATGACGGGAATGAGTATAAACTGGAGAGGGGCAGATTTAGAATAGGTATTTGGAAGAATTTCTTCACCATGAAGAACCAGTGGTGGTTGCGCCATCCCTGGAGGTGTTCAAGGCCAGGTTGGATGAGCCTTGGGCAGCCTGAGCCAGTGGGAGGTGTCCCTGCCCATGGTAGGGGGGTTGGAAATGGATGATCTTTATCGTCCCTTCCAACCCAAACTATTCTACGATTCTCTGATTTGCAACATCCTGCGATTCCAAGAACAAGAGAAATCAAGGGCTGGAGGCACTAAAACTTGGGAGAAAACAGCTGAAAAGCACAAGGAAGCCAGCCTGTTCCCTTCATCCTCCGGACAATGGAATTATTCTGGACAATACAAGGGACTGCATATTCCCTAGCAGTCATGGGACAAGAGGAAAAGGAAAATTTCAGCTGCCTACCAAGGACTGCTCCCAGGAGCAAGGTGCAGATGAATCTCTTCTTCCAGGGAAGGGACAGAACATTCTCTCTTCAACCAGCTTATCACCCAGCTGCGGCATGCGGGGGAATATAGGAACAGCCCTGCCACAGCCAAGAGCACGGAGGAGATGAACTCATTCCCTCCCCCATGTGCTTGTTCCTATAGATCAAGCCACTTGGAATATTTATCCCATTTTTTGGTCATGCCTATGGGCCTTGGCTTGCTGCCCTGAAGAGACTACAGGAAAGGAAAGGCAAATCACTAGCCAAGAGTGGCAAGGTCTCTGGCCCATGCAGTGGATGGGATGTGTGGAGCTAAATTCCCACCCCAAGCAAAGCTTTTCGGGGCTCAGAGCTGTACACCCGGCCCTTTGCTGGCACTTAAGCTGGGGACGTGGGTCAGAGCAGCAAGGAGGGCTCAGGAAGGTGTTTCAATCATACCTTACACCAGACTGAAGGAATGTGACTGTTAGAAGCCAGGAATGAGGGAGAAGACGGTCTTGCCTATACATGACCTGAATAACCTCTCTTGGACAAGAGACAGCTTCCATGCCAGCCCACCACTGATTTGTCAAATAGCCTCAAGTGATCCTCTCAGCCCCTTCCGCTTCCTTCTGTGAGACAGGGCAGTACTTCAGAACCCGCTGTGTAATGGGAAAAGATGTAAGACATCACATTACAGCAGATGACCTCACACAGGCATGCAGAAAGTTCCAACCCAGCAAGCGTATTTCTCAGAGATGATGTTTCCTCACCTGAGGAAGCTGGGAATAGCTCCCAGGAGCCTCAAGCAATGGTCCCTCTCTAATTACTGCATTTCACCCAAAACAAACACAGCTCACACCGTTAAGGCTGCCAGGGCTGCCCATCCCTCCCTCAGCCAGCAGGAAGGGTTCATGGATAGAATCATAGAATAGTTTGGGTTGGAAGGGACCTTTAAGATCATCCAGTTCCACCCCATGCCATGGGCAGGGACACCTCCTGGTCCTGGCCCAGAGGGTTGGCATCAGAGTTCACAAGTTTGGATTTGGAGCTGAATCACCACAAAACTCAGAGAAGCTCAACACAGAGCCCGTGTCACGTCTATACTTGTGCTGTGCCTGTGTCTGAGCCAACTGGAAGTCCTGTGACTGCATTAATTCAGTGCCAAATCAGCACTATAGGATCCCACCTCCTAACTGAGTTCACCGCTGCTACAGGGTGCTGGTTCAGACCTGGTTCCCATCCAAATGTCTCCGAATACAACCAAAATGAACATGCATCTACCTGCAAAATGTCATAGAGAGGCACCCAGAAAGAAAGAGTCCGGGTTCAGGGTGAAGTTGGGCTCTCCAGGTCACCATCTCAGCCTCCCGAAGGTTAATTCTCCAACAACCTGGAGTGCCCTGCCCAGGGCGTGATGGGCGAGGGCAGCGAGTTACCCGAACTCGTAGGACACACAAGAAATATAAGATGAGATTTGCTAAACTTCTTCTCATGTCCGACCCAGAACACCATCTGGGGTGCCCCACACCAGGCTGAGCACGAGTTGGAGCCACACCGACACCCAGAGACACCTCTGATTTACTGTCCCTTCCTCAGAAACCTAGAGGGAGGGTCAGGACATTCCTCAAACCTTCCCACCAGCTCTAGGTTCTGCTCCCGGGTGTAAGCGATACCGAGAATTGCTGCTGCGGGGAAGAATTGCTCAGCAAACACACTTGGAATAGAATTCATATAGAAGAGGTTTGTACTTCCTGAATGGAAAGGAAACCCCTTTATATAGGCTGGATTGGAGATTCAATGGCCAAACTGTTCCCTTCAGACCTTATTTTCTTTGGACCTTTAGCATACCCCACATGAGACATCTGGCACAGGGCTTACAGGGAGACAGTTTGCTTTGGCATTGGTTGGAGTTTGGAGCTCACAGTGTTTAAATAGGATTTTATGAATTGAACAGTCTCACTCTCTTCTGTAATGCTTCAAATTAAGGTTTCCACATATGCCTTCAATAGAGATTCACTAAGACACTTATTGCATGTTAAATAAACATCGCTCAGTGAAATAGAACACCCTCCTTGAGGATTAACAAACATACAATTCAGTCAGGCTGCTGCAGCTGTTAAACCTCAAATACAACTTCAATGTCATAATCAGTCATTTTATTAAGACAATAATTGCCCTATTAATGTTAATTAAATGACTAATGCCTTTACGCTCCTGTGACGCTGTTGACTGATAACCCCTAAAGCAGACAGAGCAGTCCATTCCCTCTCCATCTCCAGAGGGATCCAGGTTAGTTAGTAGGAAAGCCAGGAGTTGCTTGGTGTCCACCACTTCAAATAAGCTTCTAGAGAGAAGCTAGAGAAATGTGATCTGTTTTTTTGGAGAATAAAAGGGGGATGCAAAAAAAAAACAAACATAGAATCATGGAATGGTTTGGGTTGGAAGGGACCTCAAAGCCCATCCAGTCCCACCCCCTGCCATGGGCAGGGACACCTCCCACTGGATCAGGGGCTCCAAGCCCCATCCAACCTGGCCTGGAACCCCTCCAGGGATGGGGCAGCCACCACTGCTCTGGGCAACCTGGGCCAGGGCCTCCCCATCCTCACAGCCAAACATTTCTCCCTAAGATCTCATTTCAATGTTCCCTCTTTCAGCTTCCTGAAAAATCATGGAAGGTCAGTTAATCCAAAGGATGAGAGACCAAGCTTGTTTTAAGCACGTAATCAGGGCAGAGCAATAGCTACCGGCCAACACCTCCAGCTATAGAGGTAGCAAGTAGAACGGGATCACTGCCCTCAACACAAGGCCTCCATACAAGTGCATGTCATGCTAAGAAGACCCCACCAGGACCCCTTCTGGAAGGCTGGGGAAGCCCAGGCAACCTGCAAGTCCTGCACTGTGCTCAGAGGTGCTCAAGCCACCCAGGAGCCAGAAGGGGAATAGAGGGTGCTGGTCAATGAGAAGCTCAACAAGAGCCAGCAACGTGCACTCACAGCCCAGAAACCAACCATGTCCTGGGCTGCATCCAAAGCAGCGCGGCCAGCAGGGAGGGAGGGGATTCTGCCCCTCTGATCCTCTCTTGTGAGACCTCATCTGGAGTTCTGTGTCCAGTTCTGGAATCCTCAACATAAGAAGGAGGTGGAACTGTTGGAACGGGTCCAGAGGAGGTAACGAAGATGATCAGAGGGCTGGAGCACCTCCCATATGAGGACAGGCTGAGAGAGTTGGGGTTGTTCAGGCTGGAGAAGAGAAGGCTCTGAGGAGACCTTATAGTGACCTGCCAGTACCCAAAAGGGCTAAAAGAAAGTTGGAGAGGGGCTGTTCACAAAGGCTTGTGGGGATAGGAAGAGGGACAATGGGTATAAACTGGAGAGGGGCAGATTTAGACTGGACATAAGGAAGAATTTCTTCACTCTGAGAGTGGTGAGACCCTGGCCCAGGTTGCCCAGGGAAGCTGTGGCTGCCCCATCCCTGGAGGTGTTCAAGGCCAGGTTGGATGGCCTGATCCAGTGGGATGTCCCTGTCCATGTCAGGGGTTGGAACTGGATTGGCTTTAAGGCCCCTTCCATCCCAAACTATTTTATGATTCTACAATGCCGACCTGCAGAGCCTGCAAGCTGAGCTCTTTCCCCAGGGGAGTCTCGAGCACTGCAGCTCTCAGCTCTGTGCCGAGTACACCAAACACAGCTGTTCAGCCCCCACAGTCCAGGCCCTGGTGCAGCAGGTGGGACCGAACTCCTCTGCCCGGCTGTTCAGGCTGACCTTCCACCAAGAGATGGGCCAGATGTCCCAGCATGGGCTATGAATGCGCTTTGCGGCAGCCTGGGTGCCTGAAGCCAAAGCTATGTTGTAATGCTTGGCTTGCTATGCCGAGAGATTCCCCTGCCCCTCATTCCCAGACTTTTGGTAGTGATTATTACTTTAAAAGTTTGAAATAAAGAAAGCAAAAGTGGATTCCTTGCATCTTCATCATTTTAATTGGAAGAGTAACTTCCATAAATGGTAAATGTAATTGATTTCATCTCAAAAGAACAAGAGAGGAGCAAGTTGTCACTCGCCACGCGATAGCAAACTTTATTGTAGCTCAGGGATTCGACCTGTTAGCACAGACAGGCTCCCATTTGCTGGACTATAAAATAACACATTGCCAAGCCCCATAATGGCCCGCAGATTTAGATATTAATTGCTAAAATATCCCTGAAATGTGCTATGTTAAAAGGGAAATGACCTCATGTTTCCTTTGAGACTCTTCACCTTCCTTCTGCTCCAAGTATTTCTCCAGCACGGCTTGCTGCGATCCCCGCCACCCCCTTGTGCACGGGAGTCGGCACCGCTCGCGCGAGCCCTTTCTCAGAGCTCAGTTCACTCTCTAAAACATTACCAACCAAATTCAGCTCAAACCCAACCCAAACAGCCTCCTTCCTAACCCGTTCGCCTCTCCCTCAAAGACTGACCTCCCGTGGTGCAGGTCGCTTCATCATTAGACGTGTGGTGGTTTGAAGACAGGAAACGAGAACGAGAGAGAAGATAGAGCTTTGCCAATCGCTTAAAGATTTCCCCGTGCCTGATACAGTGATCCACGAACCCACTCCCCCTCTCAGACACCCCAAATCTCTGCCCACCTTGCAAAGACAGAGCTACAAGAAAGACGGAGAGGGACTGTTCGTAAAGGTTTGTGGTAATAGGACAAGGGGCAACGGGTACAAACTGGAGAGGGGCAGATTTAGGCTTGATATAAGGAAGAATTTCTTCACCATGAGAGTGAAGTGCAGGTTGCCCAGGGAAACTGTGGCTGCCCCATCCCTGGAGGTGTTCAAAGCCAGGTTGGATGGGCTTTGGGCAGCCTGATCCAGTGGGATGTCCCTGCCCATGGCAGTGGGTGGAATTGGACGATCTTTAAGGTCCCTCCCAACCCAAACTATTTTATGATTCTACATTCCTAAGTACACCCATTGGTTGTTTTTATTGCGCTTCCTTCTTTCCCATTCTTGGAATCAGGAGGAAGAGAGGAGCACCAAAGGCTCTTGAGATCTCCAAGCACACGTAAGCCTCACACCAGCCTGATGAAGGAGGCACATTTGAAATTCAAGGTGCCTGGATCAGCGTGCGATCACAACAGGAGAGAAACACTGAATCCTACTCCAAGCCTGAGGCTCCGGAGAAGATATTTGGCAAGACCAGGAAGGGGAGGCCGGTAACCATGACAACCACTCATTTCTTACTCTCAGACAACAAAAATGACTCCTGAAAACACAGCCCAGTGGACACAGCCCCATTCCCCCTGTCCTGGGTTCTCCAGGAGTCATTCAACACGCAGAACTACCCCCAGGAATATCACACATGCTCCCCTTTACTCGGAGACCCCCTGATAATCATCAGAGACCTCCTGATAACCACCCTTCCCCTCAGGTCACACCGGGGAAGCTGCCAGATTTCATACTTCTGGGTCACAATCTTCCTTCTTTCAAAACTAATATACAGGGCAGTCACCTCGGAGCATTTGGCTTCCAAAGGCTGAGAAAAACAGGTGGGAGAGTCATAGGAAAATTGACAATATAGGTGCTAAGAATCAGACAAAGCCTAAGGAAATCCACTGTTCCGTAGCTAAATTTCATCCATCTAGAACAGGAGAAACGATTCTGAAAGACACAACTTCATTCTCATTGTTATTCACCGTACACATCAGGTAAGAAGCTTTTGTCTCCTCTGGGCAACCACACCACTGATTTTTACGATCTGTGCACAGCGCATAAAATTAGGAATGAAATTAAAACTATTCTGATCTCGGCACTAACGTGACGGTGGCGCAGGCAAAAGGCAAAGAATAAAGCAGCATCCTCGCCCTCCCAGCCCACCTCCCAGGCACCTTAAACTGCTTACACAGTAAATCCTTCCCCCTACCTTCACGTCAGCTGTCTCTTCCCAGCACTTAGGGCACCTTTTGATCATGTTGTCCTCTCAGCACGTCCATCCTCCTGCAGAACAGAGCTGCTCCAATAAAGCTTCAGCTCTTCAAACCAGATATTTGTTGTTATCTGCCTCTGTTTTAGGGAGAGGAGAGGGCTTCTATGTCGCCGGCCACTCGAGGAAGGTCTCCAGCAGCCAGTCAAGCTGAAAAGGGAAACCAAGAAGAGGGGAAACCAAGAAGAGGGGAAATTCTGCATTACTTTTGCAAGTTTCTTAGTTCTTGGCCTCAGTTCAGGCTTTTTCTGGATGACCTTTGCTTTCTCAAAGTGAGGGGTTTGTCAAAAACTAAAGCACACGTACCCTTGTCTTCTCTCCCCGCGGCATTCCCTGGCTCACCACTGCCCAGAGCATGGCTGGGTCGAAATGCAGTCGCCGCACGGCTTTGCCCCCCACCTCAATCCAAACAGCTGTACTTTAACATTATGCTGTGCCGCTCACTTCCCACCGTGATTTTCCTGCGTGTTCCCAACCACAGGATGCTGAAGGCATCACAGCTTGGTCTCCTGGATCTAATACAGGGGAATTTCAGCCAAGCCCTCCGACATCCATCTCCTGCAAAACCATATTCCTGCTTAGAGTTCCACTCCTTCAAACTTCTTGTTCCCCAGGAAGGGCCACAGAGCTCACCAAGCAGAGGACAAAGCCTAACCAGCTCTCCTCCTCGGAGAAGCAGAGTCTAAACCCAGCCAGGTGGCAGGTCTGGGTTAAAGGAAGCCTGGCCTGAAGTGAACCCACCTTGTTCTCACCACAAACACACACCCCAGTGTCCACGCAATCCCACCAGCTGCCCAAGCAGCTTCCTCCACGCCAAATAAAACTGCTCCCAGATGACCGGTTAGCCGGCTGAACTGGGAGCCACGCTGCCTGGCTTTGGCTCCTGTGCAAGTCACACCGTTTCCCTTGTGCTGCAGCTCCGATGCCAGGATGAGATCCCTGCTCCGTGGGGACCTTTGGGTGGCTGTGGACCAGGACTCACACCCTTCCCATGCGAACTCAAAAGCTGATGCCAAGCAGCTTCTCAGCTTCTGGCAAGCTCCTGCCTTCCCGTGCAGCTGTGCCTGAGAGGGCAGTGGTCGCCTATTCAGATGGATAAACTGGCCGAAAAAAAACAGCCCAAGAGCTTATATTTTCCGAGCTATGGGTTCATCATCCTTGAGCACCTGCTTTTCTGGCCTGTGCTTGTTGCAAGACACTCCGTGCCACCCGCAGAGCCTCAAGAGAAACTCAGTGCCATAAAGAGAGCCAGGACTGTTTCAGATGTCAGTGCCTACAGCTGCTGTGTTGATCTTGAGGGAACAAACGTGCCTAGTGAAGCAGAGAGGTTAACATAACCCTGTCACTGCTCAGCGCTACAAAAAAGCGTTAAGGTTCAAGGAGGGAGTACAGAGATCCGCGGTGAGCACACAGAAACCTTATTTGGAAATGTACCGATTTAAACACACGTAAGAATCAGGATGGAAACTAAAGGCACAGAATTTCAAACTTGACATCAAATGAGCTCCGCAGAATGAGCTTGTAATTAAAAACATTGAAAAATTAGTATTAGAGGCCCCTCTTTCAGAAGAAAGGTCAGGGACTTGAAGCTGTCCTCTTCTTTAAAAGATTTTGTAATGAAACTGCATCCAAAGCAGCGCGGCCAGCAGGGAGGGAGGGGATCCTGCCCCTCTGCTCCTCTCTTAGGAGACCTCAGCTGGAGTTCTGTGTCTAGTTCTGGAATCCTCAAGATAAGAAGGAGATGGAGCTGTTGGAATGGGTCCAGAGGAGGCCACATAGATGATCCAAGGGCTGGAGCACCTTCCATAGGAGGACAGGCTGAGAGAGTTGGGGTTGTTCAGCCTGGACAAGAGAAGGCTCCAGGGAGACCTTACAGTGACCTTCCAGTACCCAAAAGGGCTACAAGAAACCTAAGGAGGGACTCTTTACGAAGGTTTATGGTGATAGGACCCGGGGCAATGGGTATAAACTGGAGAGGGGCAGATTTAGGCTTGATATAAAGAATTCCTTCACCGTGAGAGCGTTGAGGCCCTGGCCCAGTTTTCACAGGGAAGCTGTGGCTGCCCCATCCCTGGAGGGGTTCAAGGCCAGGTTGGATGGGGCTTGGAGCCCCTGATCCAGTGGGATGTCCCTGCCCACGGCAGGGGATGGAACTGGATGATCTTTAAGGTCCCTTCTAACCCAAATTATTCTATGATTCTATGAAAAAAAAAGTTGCTGGCAGATTGAATTTTGAGTTGGAGAAGACAGGTACCACCCTCCTTTTTGGCAAGAACAGCAGGAAGGGGAGGAAGAAGAGGAAGAAGACACTTCTGCCCTGGGACATCATCTGTCTGGTCCATTTCAACTCCTTTCTTTTACTGCAGACCACTGGAACAACAGCCATCGGAGGGAGCTCAGGGCGGCATTTGGGACACAAAAGTCAAAAGCCAACTTGGTCTGCTCTAACCCTGACACCAGGGTCTAGCAGGGGCCTGTAGGAGGGCAGACTGACACACGTTGGCTGGAAAATAAGGAGGGAGAAGATATGGCAGGGACAGGAGAGGGCAAAGGCATTTAGGGTCTGCAACTCCACGTTATATTTTGAGCTCGTGGCTGCAAGTTTCTCCTCCTTTACTACCAAAATACTTCTGACCAAGCTTTGCCAGCCACTTTGCAACAGGGAATAAGGTGCTATGTGAACACAGGGTCCTAACAGCTCCTGGGAACCTTTTGGTCGGCAAAGAAAAATGCAGAAAAGAAGATTTTAAAGGATCCCACAAACCAAAAAAAAAAAAAAAAAGAAAAAAATCCAGGAAAAACTCAGCTGGACTAAATAAGGAAATGAATTCCCCTAATTACCACAAGATGCTCCCCAAGTCTGACAGTATCTCTTGGAGCAGATGTGTTCAAATAATATTTCCTCAGCCTCCAGTCTGCGTGGGCAGATTCCAGCACCAGCCACTAATGTTAAAAAGTACCTAATGAGCATTGACATTAAGAAACTGCCTTGGATTTCGCTGTCTGCATTTTTCCCATCCTCCAGGCCAGGCTGCAAACATTTTGTTGGTATTATTCACATCAGAAAGTGCTTGATTTTAAAACCACTAAAGGCTGGATTCATGAAAGAAATGTTCTAGGAAGGAAGGACTGGGGTCCTTGAAGTCCTGCTTTAGACAGAATAAGCGCGAAGGGGCAGGTCTGAGGTTTTCCTTGCAGGGGCAGCAAACTCCTTGCCTTGCTCAGAAGCCCCTGCAGATGTTTTTTAGGGATGGAGAACTACACACACCCCCAGATAAGCCAAGCAGATTTCTCTCCCTGGTTTTCCATGTGATTGCTCTATTTGAAATGCCGGAGAGCAATTGGGGGTCTTGGAGGGATAGTTTTGCCCATCAACGGGCAAGTTTGCAGCTGTAGAAATGCAGCAGATGTCATTATGCCGGATTTGTCTCCACTGCGTTTCCCTCACTGCCTGGGAAGGGACCATCCAAAGATCGCAGAGGTTTTGTAGCAAAACCAAGAACAAACGTGCTGAGTTCTGCCACCCTTTGCCACCCCCTTCCACTGATGTTGGGCAGCTGCTCTACGAGTGTTTCAGTGGAGATCATTAGATGAGCTCGTAAAGAACGCCTTCACAAGAGTCTCTTTTCCACTTCTTTCTCCCCTCTCCCATGTTCAGAGGAAGAGGTCTTTCTCTCCTCAGTTATCTCCGTTTAAGCTCAAAAAGCAAGCGCTTTAATCGGGCAATGATTGCTTTAAACTGCAAGAAGTGTACTGGGATGAGGGGAAGGTTTACCTTGGCCAGCGGTAGCCACCTGACCTCCCATCCCTCGCAGGGCTCCTGCAGGACAGAGTTGGGACAGCTTCTTGGAAGAGCTGGAAATCAAGAAATGCTGCTTGAATCCTTGCCAGTTAATCCTTCAAAGAGTGAAGGACAGGTCCCTGCAGCGCTACGCTGACAGCAGGTATCTCCCCTGCTTGTTTCGAGCTTGGCTTCAGAATCCAAGATCTCATCCTCCTCAGGGCCCCCCTTTCTACCCCCACTCTCCATCCTCATTTCTGAACGGGCTCCAAAGCTGATTTCCTGCGTGTTTGAATAGGACCAGCTTGACACAGCCTGCCTTGGGATGAAATCACCAACTTGGCTTGCCTTCCGTCTGAAAAACAAATCCTTCTGCAGGGCTTTCATCTAGAAAAAGGACAAGGATTCTGAAACGCAGGCAGGCCCCTGCCAAGTTCCTGTGAACTGCTGCCTGAGTAAAGCTTATGTTTGCTGTGTATTTAGCTCAGCTTTAATAAAGGTTACCCTGATGAGATTTTACGCTAGGGAATAATCAATGAACCTCCTCTTCGCTCCCTTAGTAGCTGAAAATAAGGAAGCAGAAATACAGGTGTGAGAGAGATGGAGTGCTTGCACAAACCATTTCCAAAGAGGGATGGGAAACTGGATGGGGAAGTCTCGCTCGCTGTGAACAAGCTCAGAGAGAGGGAAACTAAGACACCAGCCTCAAAGCAAGAGGGCTCTGAAATAATTCCTTCTTTTCCTTTGCCTTCTGCCATGATCAAATCTTTCAAGGTATTTAGGTACCTGATGGAATAATGTCTTCCGAGATATCTGGGCTTCAGCTTTCCTATTACTCAAGAGGAAATGGTGATGATGATGCTGCTTGACAGGGAGCTGAGAGCTCTGCACGCTCCGTGTGCAAACAGCATCATGCAAGGGCGTAATGGTGTGATGCTGTTGTCCACTTGTTGTGGTTCTTGCATTGGTTTGGGGACAGGGTTGTTTCTACGACAGTTCTCAAATCTGCAAGCAGCTGACGGGCTGTTCTAGCTGGTGATGGTAGGTAGTGTTAGCATCCTAAATGAGTGAGATGCCAGAATTTTAAGGTACTTATTGTCGTTGGTTTGTCCCTAACCCATGAAACTAACCCAAAGCCTGTCCGTGCCCTTTCCCATCCCCTCTAATTTCCTTTCCCAGAGCAGAAACTACAGTTTCTGTGCTCAGACAGAAAGCAGCAGAGATGGGCAGTACGATTCCCTCTCTCTAGCAAAGCGCTGGAGCAGAGAAGTGCGATAGGAGCTGTGGGCTCAGTGATGAGAGTTCACTATATGAGGGTTCCTAAAGAGTTTCTCAACCAAACTCATCTGCCCAACCCTCCTCAGCTCAGGTGAACCTGAACCACAAAGCAATGCACTAAATCCACACCAGGCTGTGAAGGCGTTTGCTGGGCACACGCAGGCAGCTACAGGCAGCGCTACTTTACGTACATACCCTGCAAGAGCTTACACTGATCCTTGCTAACAGTTCTCCTCGTTGGAGAGTGGGGGTCTGAAAGCCACCATATGGTTACCATTGGTACCGGAGAAGCGTGTGGCCAGGACATGTGTAACTCACATTTTCCTCTGGACCACACTCGGTTTGCACTTGTTTATTGTGGGGGAGGGACTGGAAAAGTCATTGACTCACCGTCAGGAACAAAACATTTGAAATCTTGAATATTACTCTTTTTCTTTTTATGGTTTTTTAAACAAAGCTTTTCTGCTGTTGCAGAGGAAAGGCATTGAGTAGGAAAGTTTGGAGGCTGCACAGTGCTTTCCCTCAGCGGACGGAGGTGGGAGGGATATACTGAAGGGTACTCTTTCTGGTACTGCTCTAGGTAATGTGAGGCTTCTGTTCCAGCCTTGCTCTGAGCCTCTACTACCTCAAGTGTCTCTACTCTACTCTACTCTACTCTACTCTACTCTACTCTACCTCTACTCTACCTCTACTCTACCTCTACTCCTCAAGTCATGTCTTTTTGGGGTATAGTTGCACTAAGAAATGCCTCCATCAGAAACGAAACTCAGATGGGAAAACCCTGTATCTCAAACTGCTCACTCCTCATCTCACATATGACACAGAATGACCCAAAATTGCGCTCTGCTGCAAATGGCCTTTACAGTGCTAAAATGGAGTGTTCTGAGAGAGGGAGGGATTGAAGTTTCATGTGAAATTCAGTGCATTTCAGGTACCATCATTGAATCATGGAATGGTTTGGGTTGGAAGGGACCTCAAAGCCCATCCAGTCCCACTCCCTGCCATGGGCAGGGACACCTCCCACTGGATCAGGGGCTCCAAGCCCCATCCAACCTGGCCTGGAACCCCTGCAGGGATGGGGCAGCCACCACTGCTCTGGGCAACCTTGGCCAGGGCCTCCAGAAACCCTCACAGAAAAACATTTCTCCCTAAGATCTCATCTCAATCTCCCTTCTTTCAGCTTCAATTCATTCTCCCTCATCCTGTCCCTGCACTCCCTGATCAAAAGCCCCTTCCTGGCTTTCCTGGAGCCCCTTTCAGTCCTGGAAACTGCTCTAAGGTCTCCCTGGAGCCTTCTCTTCTCCATCATCTCATCAACACACAGATCTGCTCAACATTTACTGGCATCTCCATCCATGTCATTTCACAGCTCTGTGTCTCAACTTACCTATGTTAATGGGTTGAAGCTTGCAAAGCATGTGTAGTTCCAACAGCCTTCTGTGATCTACAGCGGAAGAAGAAAATAAGTCTGTAGAAAAATCAAAAGCACAAAATGTCCGTGGGCAAAAAGGCCTCCGATTTGGGCAACACCACCCTCTGCCCTGTTCTGCAGCTGAATTCAACAGCTGCACTTGCATCTGGTTCAGGGAGGCTGCCTGAAATGCATTCGCATACTCACAAAGCTCTTGCAGATCTAAGGAGGCTCTGCTGGGTCTGAGATCCGAGCCAAGCTTAAGCCTGGATTCTGTTGCATCCAGCTCCATTTGCCACGATGGATTCTGCCAAGCTCGCCTGAGCACGGGAAAGGCTTCCAGTTCTAATTCTCAGCTCCGCTCTCTTGCCTCTTTCCATTCTTCCCCTCTCGTTCTGCTGCCGGAAAGCACACGAACAATGGAGATCAGCCAGAGCTCAGAGGCCTTTCAAGTGTTCTCCAAAAAGCATGAAACTGTTCCTTGCATGAAGCCTCTGTTCCTTGCTGTCGTCACACAAAGCCAGTTCTCCCCCACCCCACACAGTCTCCTGGACATCTGAGAACAGCGAGCGCCTCATATCTGAGGGGGGTTCCTGCCCTCAAATCTAACAAAACTAAGATGATCGAACATCTGGAAAGAACAGATGCTTCTGATGTCCCCAGATGGTGCATTTCAATGTGTACTTTATGCCACCCAGGGCTGGCTACCCACGAGGAAAGGGAACACGGGTCTTGGCACCCATCAGCCAAGAGTCAGGGGGCTCGTGGTTCACCAATATGTGGATGTGGAGTTGGTGCCTCGCTGCAAAGAACAGATTGAACAGCATCGGCCACCTGATGATCTCGGAACACATTGCAAGATTAGAGAGGCGTTCACAGCACGTGGGGGTGGGACAGATCCGGGAATAATTGGGTGTAAGCTGCTGGCTGAAGGGTGTGCAGACGGGCACAAGCACCATCAGCCAGGAAACCCGGCTGCCCCACGGCTCTGCTCTTTAGAAAACCTTGTCTCTCAGCTCACCGCGGGCTGCAGGGAGAACTGACTTGCTGGTTCAGCCTGTGGAGTCTCCAAACAGGGAGAACGATGCACTTTTGCAGGTAAATTGCAGGTAGCTTCTCTACATCTACCTGAAAGGAGGTTGTGGAGAGGAGGGAGCTGGGCTCTTCTACCAAGTGACAGGGGACAGGACAAGGGGGAATGGCCTCAAGCTGAGCCAGGAGAGGGTCAGACTGGATATCAGGAAAATATTTTTCACAGAAATGGTCATCAGGCACTGCCCAGGGAGGATCTCGAGCCACCGTTCCTGGGGATGTTTAAAAGACAGGTGGATGAGGAGCTCAGGGACGTGGTTTAGTGGTTGGTAGGAATGGTTGAATTCGATGATCCAAGAGATCTTTTCCAACCTGGTGATTCTATGATTCCAAATAACAAGGACTAAACCCACAACCATCAACTGCAAAGCAGCAATCTCTTTTTGCAGCCAAAACCACTGCCGGCGCAGGAGCCTCTCATCTCCTGCAGCAGAGCAAGAGCAGACAGGAACAAAACACGCGTCCTTTCGCCGCAACAACCGAACGCTCTAATCAGGTATCGTGTTTTCTCTGCCTAAAACCCAAGGAAGCAGGAGCCACTTGCTGCATTTTCCAGACCCATTGAGGCCACCGAGCCAAGGTTTCATGGCAAGGACACCAAAGACTGATCTTGCACTATTTTCATAGCCCAGCCCTTCGCCGTCTCATCCTTGGAGATGG
This sequence comes from Cuculus canorus, assembly GCF_017976375.1. Taxonomy (NCBI): domain Eukaryota; kingdom Metazoa; phylum Chordata; class Aves; order Cuculiformes; family Cuculidae; genus Cuculus; species Cuculus canorus. Next base: position 2,254,152 of record NC_071423.1, read on the forward strand.
TGAGTGAGTTCATACTCACCGGCGGAGAAAGAGGAGAGCTGTGCTGACACCTCCAACCTACCAGCACTGGGAAAGGCAGTGGAGGATGCTGTGAGTGCCATGGCTCTAGTCTGTATCCAGCTAAGCCAAGCCTCCCAAATCCAAGCTTGTGGAAGTTTATAGTTCAAATCCACGAGGTATTAATCTAGTCCAACTAGATTCAATCTAGTTCTCTTCCAACACAGTCACTAAGCTGCCAAGCAGCAGCGCGGGGAGTTACACAGACATAATCCCAGCGTGAGCTTCTTGTGGCATCACAAACTGCCTGTGTCGTCAGTCAGCAGAAACCTGAGATGAAATTCTTTCCTTTGCACTTAATTATTTCCAAGCCTTTGCAGCCTTAGCAGAACTGGTGAAAGGTGGTGAACTAAGAGCCCTGGAGAAACAGACTTTCCATTTGTCCACACAAACGGGTAGAGCCAGTAACAAGAATCATAGAATCATAAAATCATAGAATCACCAGGTTGGAAAGGACCCACTGGATCATGGAGTCCAACCATTCCTAACACTCCCTTAAACCACGTCCCTAAGCACTTCATCCACCCGTTCCTTAAACACCTCCAGGGAAGGCAACTCGACCCCCTCCCTGGGCAGCTGTTCCAGTGCCCAATGACTCTTACTGTGAAGAATTTTTTTCTGATATCCAACCTGATCCTCCCCTGGCGGAGCTTCAGGCCATTCCCTCTTGTCCTGTCCCCAGTCACTTGGGAGCAGAGCCCAGCTCCCTCCTCTCCACAACCTCCTTTCAGGCAGTTGTAGAGAGCAATAAGGTCTCCCCTCAGCCTCCTCTTCTCCAGGCTAAACACCCCCAGCTCTCTCAGCCGCTCCTCGTCAGACGTTCTCCAGCCCCTCACCAGCTTCGTTGCTCTTCTCTGGACACACTCCAGAGCCTCAACATCCTTCTTGTGGTGAGGGGTCCAGAACTGAACACGGTACTCAAGGTGCGGTCTCACCAGTGCTGAGTACAGAGGGAGAATCCCCTCCCTGGCCCTGCTGGTGACCCCATTTCTGATACAAGCCAAGATGCCATTGGCCTTCTTGGCCACCTGGGCACACTGCTGGCTGATGGTCAGTCAGCTGTCAACCAAGAACTTCAATCTGTTCTGCCAGCGCTCTGCAAGCCTTGTGCTCCAGTTGGGTTACTCTTCTTTCCCACCAGCCCATGCTAAGCAGCTATTCTCACGTGGCCCTGAAAACCCACAGCCTCAGGTGTACGTAGCTCATCCACAGGGCCAAACTCAATGTGAATTTTAGCCCGTGTGTCTGGCAGCCCTTTAAGGGCGAAGCAGCCTTCTCCAAAGCCGCTGCTGAGGTTTATCATGGCCAGGTGCAAATCTTCTTGCACTGGCCTGGCGCCACGAGACCAGCATGTTTTTAAGAATTTTACCCTCCTACCAGACAGTGTTTTTCAATATTTTGCATTAAATCTTCTGCTGTATTTGATTAGCCTGCAGCAGCTGTTTTCCACTCTCACAACAAATCATAAATCTATAAGCTTATGTGTGAGAGACTGTCTGTGCCTGAGAACGTTTGTGTCTGAGCCACCGCGTGGCTGCACAGCTGTGTGTGAGCCCAGACCCGACTGCAGGCTCGAGGGAGATAGAGGAAATCAGGAAACCCTCAGACATAATCAAGTTTGAGTCTACACTGGGGGCTGTTTGATTACGCAGGGTGTTTGTGTATGCGCACAGGCAAGAATTCCTGCTTGGACATGCAGTAAAATCTGTGTAATTCCATAAATGAGTGTTCCACTTGAGAATTAATGTCAATAAACATGATTGCACTAGTGCAAGCTCATGTATGTGCAGCTCCTACAGAGGAAGGTGAGTTTGAGCACAAGTGTACGGCACATGAGCGTGGGAATATAGCCGCATGGGTAAGAAAGCGCTATGAAGCCCTGACGCAACCATTCCCATGCAGACAAACACGAGCCCGTGTGTAATTGGGTTTGTGATTGTGCCTACCCAGTCAAGAACTTGCTCGAAGCCAAGATCTGCTGTCCCATACCCAATTCAGATAAGGAGAGCAAACGGCTGAAAGAGATGGGAGGGGAAACGGCTCCATACATTAAAAAAAAAAAAAAGCCTTATTCAAAGACTATAAAAGGCAAAAGTTTGGATGAAGGAAAAGAGAGAGGGTTGCCAAGTTGTTACCAAAAAAAAAACAAAAAGAGAGAAGGATCAAGCTGCTGCCAGGTCTTGGCACGTGTGCTTCTGCTTGTATAAATCAGTCACTCTAGACCTATGGTAGATCTTGCTGACAAGCTGTCAGGCTCCTTGGCTGGGGGAATAGGGCATGTGCTTTACATGCACTTACAGAAGAGTAAATTGTTATTAAAAATGGGAAAAAAACTTTGCTTGATTTACTTGTGGGTTTGCCTGCTCGGCTGTATTATCACAGAACAAACTCACTCGTGCACGGGTGCATGGAAAACTACAGACTAACCTCCCCGTGGAAGCACTTGAGCTCTTAAGGAAAGAGGCAGAAAGCAAATATCTCCAAGAACAGAGAGCGTTTGATGAAGGAGTAGGCTAAAGCCAACAGCCCAAGCACCAAGGGACAAGGTTTATCCATGCTTTGAACCGGATGGACACCTGTGAACATCTCAGCCTGGCTGCGACATGGAAAGCACCTCTAAGCAAGCTTAGCTCAGGGTTGGGATTGGGCCCATCGCTACGTAAAACCCAGACACCTCAGCAGAGAAACCACAGAAGCTCCGCCAGCAGTCCTGAGCTGTCCTGGGGGTTGGCCAAGGATGATGGTGGTGGAGAAGGCTGCTGTTCTCGATGACAAGGGAAGCAGGGAGGCGGGCGCTCTGTCTGAGGGCTGCTGGGACCACTGGCGAGAACGGGCTTTAGGCGGCCAAAGATAGGAAGGACGGATGCTCAGCTTAGGGGAGGAAAGGGAATGAGTTGAAAAGCCAAAAAAGGTTTTAGAGAGATGTTATGTGAAAAGAAGACATAGATAATTGTCTGAAGAAAACCTGACCAGACTAGTTCTCTCTGTATTGACTTTTCAGCTAAGCACAGCCCCATCGCTGCCTTCCCACGTTACAGGGCATTCATCCTGTTTTATCACTCAGCGAGCAACACAAAAGCACACGTCTGTAAAAACAGGCACGCAGCAGTCTGGAGGATCTGCCGGCGTTGTTCCCCCAAAGCCCCACGTCGGCACTCATCCCAGCTCCCACCCAGAACCTGTCAGCCTTCCCAAGGCAGATGCCTGGGTTTCTAGTCTATCCCACAGCGCGCACTGACTCATTTTGGACAGTCGCACGACACCCCCACTCTCAGTCCACGCACCAGGTTTTTAGGAACTGTGTTTCATGGAATCGCAGAATGGTTTGAGTTGGAAGGGACTTTAAAGATCACCCAGTTCCAACCCCACCGCCATGGGCAGGGACATCCCACCGCTCAGCCCTCCCGTAATAAAAAGTAAAGCCCAACAAAGATATGAAACTTTATGGTGCCATTTGTAGCAACACCTGCAACACGCACTTTGCCTGGGATGCAGAGAGTTAGATCACACTGATCCAAGACCCACAAAATGCACAGAGCATCCTTAGTGGAAGAGATTGAGTTTTTCTCTCCGTCTTTCACCGTATTCCTCAATTTATGGAGTGTAGCCCCACACCTCTGCCATAACCTGTCCTGATGTCCCCCAGGGCTGGTTGAGCCTCAACAGCACATTTATGCCCCTCTCAAAGTTTTACTGCTAATTTGTTGTAGTCACTTTTGGAGGAAAAATAAGACAAAACCAGAACTATTTTAGAAAGTGCCTGCTAGCAACAGAACAGCAACTACTGCAGCTTAAATCTCAGCCCAGACTGAGAGCTTATTTAAGCACACAAGCGGGCAAAATTCCATTAATAATCCTAGCACTAATTCACAGGGAGCACAAGCTCTTCAGGACACAGATTGTGGATGCAATGGAAAAAAATCAAGAGGTTTGTGCGGATTTGCAAGGCCAGGCTGTAGCCAAACCACACACTCGGGGTTTCCAAATCACAGCTCTTGGCCCCAGCTGACAGAAAGTTTTTGCTTGCGAGGCTTCAACACACAACCAGGACAGTTCATAGGATGCTTTGAAATGTCTCAGAGTGGGTCGTGGGGAGCAGCCTTGTGCAAGGCTCGTATGTTGAAGTAGGTCACTAACCCAACCCATCCGTTCAGCTCTACTGATGACTTCAGCATCTCCCTGTCTTGACAACAGCAGCGAGGAAGCACGGCTGCCAAAACATTAATGGATCTAGGGCAACACTCAGCCCCGAGCAGGAAGCCCGTGTAACACCCAGGGACATCAACCACCTTCAAAACAATGCTGAACCAGGATCTGACATTCATATAAGCAAATCGAATCGTTAGCGAGCACGTTGACACCACCAGTGATGTCCTTGGGTGGTCTCTGCAGTTGCAGAGAGTTCCAAACCCTCTCTTTCAACAACTTTACTCCATGCTACTGAGGATCACTGCCCATCTTTGACAAATAGGGGACAGCGAGGTACTTGCTCAGACGATGGGCTGGGCAACAGAGAACTCGCACTGGACATCATCACAAAAACACAGGTTCTTGAACAATAACCGCATAAACCCAAGCCCAGCTGAACCAAAAAACCAAGTATAAACACCTCAGCCGTTACTCACTTTGTTATCTCAGGTAGTTTACTTCAGTCTTCTTTAAAAGGTGTGGCTGCGAACAAGCCATGAGGCACTGGGGATGAAAGGAAGGGGGAGTAAGAGGTTAATTGGATTCCATTTGGAGAGGGATTTAGGTTGGCTGAGTTTTTTCAGTAGTGGAACATGTCACTGGTAATTGAGCTAATGAAACACCTCTGGAGATAAAAAAACACAAGCTAAATTCAGACCCGGCTTAGAGGCTTGATGTTCATTCACCACAGGGTTACACAGAGATGTAACTGCTCTCGTTTAAGGACTGCAAAGGTAACAGCAGAACTGGTTTTACGTTGCAAAATCTGTTTTTTCTCACTCGAGGCTGCTGGACCCAGGGGTAATTAAGCAGATTGCTTTGTTACGGATGCTCTTCCAGGACAGGAATTTAGACTCTGCCAATATGCAATTTGCTGAGTCCAGCCTGTCTCCTGCTCTAATGATATCATATTTGTTTTCTATAATTAGAACAAGGAGAGCGTGCATTTTGCTCCATGGTTAAGGCGATGGTTGGAAGAAGACTACAGCTACCTGCCTTTCTCCATTCACTTTTGCCATGGGCTGCTATTTTCCAGCGCAGTTCCTTTCGGTTTTCACGAGGGGAATTAAGGGTTTGTTTTCTACTCTTCAAAGCTCCAACAAAACCCCCTCTGCCCCAAAGCCAAACTACCAAACATGACTTGAATGCAAGCAAGGGAGCGCTGGCTTCCCTCGTCTGCCAGAGGGCTGAGCCAGAGTCCTGCGGGGAACTGCGTCCTCTGGGTGAAAAATGTTAATGAGCTGAAATTACCTTGTCTTCCAAGTCAGGAAGGAAACCTTTAATAGCAAGGGATGTCAGAGAAAAGAAACTGGAGACATTTTTCAGGGGGATATTTCAAAATCACAGAGGTGTTTTGTCAAAATTTAAAAAGGCTCTCTTTCCAAACCCAACCATCAACTCGGAATGGAAGTTACTTTCTAAATTAAAAAGTTGCCGTGAACATTAGCTTCCAATTTTGCCGGGTTTATATTCTTGCTTTGGGGATAATTACAATAATCCAGTAATTTTCTTTTCAAGACGCTTTTAGAAAACCAAAACTCCACTCCTTCATTCCCCCCGCCTCCCTTCAGGAGTTGAAGAACAAAGTTCGCTCTAATGAGAAACGAGGACGTGCTTGACATCCCTGATGAAAAACACGGTAATGAATTTGATGCGGCTGTATAAAAAAACATGACGGGCGTAAGGACCTCAGTCTGTAAGTGCACTAGAAGACTTCTGGGCCAGTCCCACAAGACAAGAAACTCCACAGTGCTGTGGCTGCACTCTGGGTAAAAGAATTGTCATAGTAGCACAGAGCACTGCATAAAACACGAAGCTGCTGCCTGAGGAGATGGAGCACAGCCTCACGGCTCCAGTCTGCATAGATTGAGACAGCAAAGAGATGCAGGAGGCTGGTTTTTAAACCCTGGTAAAAGTGATATTTGTTCAGCAGGAATCGTCTCTTTCGCTTTGATTCCTCCTGCTGTGGTTTGATTCTTCCCTCTTCCCGCTGAGGTTCGATGCCCCCTTCTCTGGCTTTAGGAAAGGAGGCAGATAAGTAGCTGCCTGATCCACAGACACCTAGAAAATGGAATGTCTTGGGTTAATTAAAGGATTGAAACAGCCAAAGCGCTCAAGAGGAGGAAAATGTGCCCCTGGTATTTCAAGCAAGTTGCATTCTGTGCTGTTAGGTTCTTTGTCTCTCCCAACATCCAGCTCAGAGTCTCTGGACAGCAAACAAAAGAAAGGCTTTTTCAGCACACGGGTCCTGCAAACCCACTTTGAGATGGGAATTCAAGCTGCAGGCTTTCTGGCATCGTCGCTAGCAATAAAGACAAAACCAGATCGTGCCCAGCTACAGCTCTGCAGCTGATTCAGTGAATTTGCACAAATGGCAACTGATGGGGAAAAGGCACCGGTGCCACCAGAGCCCAGCGAACAGTTCGGCTGCCAGTTCTGGGAAGAAAGGAATCCAGCTCCTTCCCCCAAAGCTGCAAACAGAGGGACAAAACCAGTAGCAAAAGAACTACTTAAGACATCACAGCCAGCAAAAAGGATCATCTCCATGGAGCAGCTTTATTGTACCACAGGCTCTGTGGCCACTCTTTTGATGAGAACCATGCTTTAAAGGCAGTCTGGCCTGGATTATGTACTGTTCGAGGAGCCAAGAGCTTGCTATTTCACATTAAGAGCTATTAATTGTTCTGGTTATCACGTTGTGCAGTTTGACCTAACCTACCGGTTTCCCTCCACTCCTGCTGCAAAAGCATCCATCATTTTTTTAAAGGGTTACATAAAGCTACAGCGAAAGGCTCTGGTTTCTGTTAGCTCGATTGCAGCAGACTTTAATAAAGCACCCATCACAGCTGCCTAGGCACACCATACATCAAGCTCCTCTAATTCTTTTCATGTCTCCAGAGGGGAAGGCTAAGCAAAACATAAAATTTAACCTCCCAGGGCTTTATTTCTGGCTTGGAGAGATGTCAAAGGCCATGTGAGCTTTCACTTTTCCCTTACTTCCTTAGAATCCACAGCAACAGACGGGAGGAAGGAAGCAGGAAAGGCATGCAAGGACAATGAGCTGGCTACATAGAGCGCGCTCTTCAGAGAACCATAGAACAGTTTGGGTTGGAAGGGACCTTAAAGATCATCTCGTTCCAACCCTCTGCCATGGGCAGGGACACCTCCCACTGGCTCAGGCTGCCCAAGGCCCATCCAACCTGGCCTTGAACCCCTCCAGGGATGGGGCAGCCACAACCTCCCTGGGCAACCTGGGCGAGCTTCTAACCACCATCACGGTGAAGAAATTCCTTCTTATTTCCAGCCTAAATCTGCCCCTCTCCAGTTTATTCCCATTGCCCCTCATCCTATCACTACAAGCCTTTGTGAACAGTCCCTCCCCAGCTTTCTTGTAGCCCCTTTCCAGTACCTGAAGGCTGCTAAAAGGTCTCCTCGGAGCCTTCTCTTCTCCAGGTTGAACAACCCCAACTCTCTCAGCCTGTCCTCGTATGGAAGGTGCTCCAACCCCTCTGACCGTCCTTGTAGCCTCCTCTGGACCAACAGCTCCACCTCCTTCTTACATTGAGCATTCCAGAACTGGACACAATACTCGAGATGAGGTCTTACAAGAGAGGAATAGACCACCCTTGACCTGCTGGCCACCTCCCATGTCACCTCACAGCACGCCAAGTGTCAGTGCAACACTAAGTCATTGGCCCAGGAAACACAAGTGTAAACAAGTGGCCTTTGGCAACTCAAAGCTAAGGTAGGTAGCTTCAAGATCAGCATTTTATTTCCTCAACCACAAGGCTACCAGGGATGAAGCTACTCATCCAATGACTACTTACACAAACCTGGTAGGAATCCAGCACAAGAGCTCATCGCAGCTGAGCGCACCTGTACGAATATTGAACCCGCTCTGTTCTGCAGGTCTCTTTAGGCACTGTGCTCACTGAACCTGTTGCACACAGGGTGGTGACCTCCTGGGATGACACCCATGACCACACGCCAGGGGGATGTGTAACAAATCCATCTTGTACAGAAGCCCCCAAAATTTGCTTTCCTCTCTCCCATTGGAAGCAACAAACTCGAGGTTTCTCTTTTTTGTACTGCTCGGGGTGAAAAAGGTGAGGAGGAGCAAAGAAATAACAGGTTTAAATCCCATCTTCCATCTCTTCCTGGATGTGTTCTTCGTCGAAGCAACAGGAGATATTCTGGAGAAACAGAAAAGCCACAGTATTCCTTTGATAAGAGATCCACCCTGGCAATGCTTTATCCACCTACTTCACAGTGGTGAATTAATTGCAGCCCATGTCCGCAAAAAAGCATTAATGGTACAGTAGCTGCAGCCCTGCCTGCATCAGAGAGACCACAACGAGCCGCACACAACTCCTGTGCAACACAGGCAGGACTCGGGCTCTGCCAGCACAGCCTGCCAGACTCAGAATTTCCCTTTCTTGATGTGAATTCAGGCAGTACTGCCTGGTACCCGCTCTAAGGAAGCATCCCTCCCCGAAATACCAACCACTTTGTCTTCAGTTCTACTCACAAACATCTCAATGCCTGCCAGACGGTGAGCGGAGCAAATAAATCGTATGCACACACACGTACATGGACCTTCTCCAAAGACGGTGTGAATCGGTGACACCGGAATCAAAATACCTACTGTAAAACAGGTTTTGAAGAGAGTTTTAAGGTAGAAGGAACTGGAGCAAAATTAATATATTGAATTACCTCATTGTTATATTAAAAAAAAATGAGCTGCAAGTCTTAGAAGATAAACTAAATTCAGCCTCTAACACAAACAGAATTTTAAGAGCAATTCATTTTGCCTGTTCTTAAGGAGATTTTTCATCCTGGGCTTGCGCTCTCTTCTGAAAAAGAGGCAGACCTGAGCATTTTTTAATTTATTTAAAACATAACAAGTGAACCCAAAGCCATTTCTTTTTATTTGGCTCTTTCTTCCTCTGTATTAATTTCGATTCAATCAAGGAGGCGGTTGCATAACTGTTGTTTATAATTGCAATCACGTCAACCCTGAAAGCGATCGCTGAGACAGTGAAGTTATATAAAAGGGTCTGTTAGGATTTCTGTTATTTTTCTCGTTTACATTGTGGGAAGATGAAGTCCTACCCTGGAGAGATGTTTTGGTTTTCTGAGCTCTGTTGCCCATTAGTCCTGCGCTTTGGTGTCTTTCCTCCCCGGTTTTTACACAGTGCAAGGGGCTGTTTATGCAAATAAAAGCTCCAAAACCATCTCCGTGCACCCCAGTCATACACAGGCTATAAAATACGCTGTGCTGAGTCAGAGAAACAACTGGCAAAAGCAGAGTTCACAAACTGGGCAAGCTCTTAAGGACCAATTTAAACACATTTCTGGAAAGGCAGACTACGTCCAAGTAGAGTGGGATCATAATTCACCTTGCTCTTCTGTAGCCAGAGGATTGTTACTAACCAGTGACAGAGCATCAGACCCTGAGGGATCATTCTTTGAGTGTCTTTCACAATGTTCTCTTCGCTTCTGTGCACAAAAATGATCCTGGCATTGCGAGTCACCTCCCCACCAGCCCACAAACGCATCGTGGTTTCCCAGCGCCTCTCCCAGCACTTCTGGTTACTCCTCTTTGGCTCAGGGATGTACTCACCTGGGAGAATCCAGATAAGCTGTTTCACTGTTAGCTTTTGTCTTTCTAGAGGCATAGAATTATAGAATTGTTTGGTTGGAAAAGACCTTTGAGATCATCGAGTCCAACCGTACATGTTCACTACTAAACCACATCCCTGAGCACCTCCTCTACTGCCCAGGGATGGAGACTCCACCACCTTCCTGGGCAGCCTCTGCCAGTGCCCGAGAACCCTTCCAGTGAAGAAATTTTTCCCAATATCCAGTCTGAACCTCTCCTGGCACAACCTGAAGCCATTTCTTCTTATCCCACCACCTGTCACTTGGGAGAAGAGACCAGTGCCCACCTTGCTACAACCTCCTTTCAGGAGCAGCAGAAAGCGACGAGGTCTCCCCTCAGCCTCCTCTTCTCCAGGCTAAACAACCCCAAGTCCCTCAGCCACTCTCATAAAGCTTATATAATTTAAGGACTGTGCTTTGGTTCGATGTAAATGAATGCTGCCCATACTTACTCAATGGTCCTCTACACTTAACAGCAATCTGTTGGTAGCTGACGTTGGTTTTTTTCTCAGAAATAGTCTGAAAATTGTCTACACAGAATAAAAATTTAAGAGAAAAACACACTGAGGTCCCATCAACCCTCCTGCCTTCCAAAAAAAAACGCTCTCGAGTCCACAAAATTTAAGAGAAAAACACACTGAGGTCCCATCAGGTCTCCTGTCTTCCAAAAAAACCCCTCTCAAGTCCACAAAATATATCTGCTTCCCAACAATCAATATCTTGTCCGTAAGTCCTGCCTCTCTGGGGAGAAGCTTGTTTAGAGATGAGGAGCACAGGGTCACAGGGAACTGCACCTCTGCTTTTCACCCCGAACTCCAGAGACGTTCATAAGGGCTAAGAGAAAAGGGAAGCAAGGTCCCTGCTGGGGGTTTAGGTTAGGAAGAGAATTAACCAACAAAAAGACAGTAACACCAGCTGTTTCTGTAGGGAAGCAGCAAGGAAGGAGTTGATCAATCGATGTTTTTGTACGTTCGTTGCTCAAAATTCCTTCTGAATGAGCACACGCAGATTGTGTATTGTGCGCGCGCACATGCATGGGGGAACAAGCAGTACTTTATGAGAAAAAAACTTATCTCTAAAATGATGGGAGTATTACAAAACACAGGGCTTGAGCACCCAGCTTTAGGCAGACATACAGAAGGCTGGGAATATAGTTTAGCCAGATGCAGCAGGCGTAGTCTCAAAGATAATCCCACATCAATCCAATCAGTTGATTAGAAATGGGGGAGGATCCAAGAGTCAGTGCACAGCCACACAAATTAACAAGTACTCAAGCAACGCACCTAAGTCGTTAGCCTCAAAATTTGGATAGAAATTTAAATTTCAGTCATCACAGGAAAAGGTTCAAGTGAGACACAGAAAGAGATGCCCCCGTGAGTTGCTCTCTAATCTTCACCAGGAGATTTTGTGAGTGAGACAAAGGCAACTCGTGGTCAAAGGCAGTCAACTCAAGCCTTCAGAGTGATTTTCGAACACCTGGTTTTTAGTCTGTATGTCTGTCACCCATTGCTAAAAGATTTGCGAAAGGCACCTAAGGAAAATCAGGGCTACTATCAGCAAGCATAGATCTCCTCTTCAAGAGTCCGCTCTCCTCTGAAAGAAATGTTAACAGATCCAAAAATCAGGATGACTGAAACTCACACATCTCTGAGCAGTAACTGAGGCTCTAACACGTATATATTTCCCCTCCTCTGCTTGCTCACAGTGATCTCTGCTCCAAGATTGGTGACGACGGAGTTATGCTCAGTGCTCTGGAGATGCTGCAAGCACAAGATTGGTGACGACAGAGTTATGCTCAATGCTCTGGAGATGCTGCAAGCACAAGCAGCTCATGAAAAGTGCTTTGTGCGTAATCCAAGACAGGTTCCTCTTAGCAGTTTCATTTTCACCGGGACATCCCGTACATAGGAATGGTGCCAGTAAGCCCTGGGAGAACTCTTGTTTCTTGCTCTACAACATTCTCGGGAGCTATGAGTTCAATCTCATCTCAGTCACTCTCCTCTGTGCAAAAGAAATAGTACTTCATTACTGTCGGGAATAAAACGCTTAAACGCTACAAGGAAGCCACAGGAAAATTTCAATAGTGCACTCTCGCTTTGTTAAGGATGTTTCATACTAAACTTAAACATATGGTTGTGCTGTAGAAAAATCTGCCCGAGTCACAAGTCTGAACCTCAACATCCATCAAAGGTGCCTTTTAGCAGCCCCGCCTCGGCTTTATGATAGTGTGTGTTCACACAGAGCCGCACAGGCTTTGGATTTGCGATGGTCTGCTAAGCATCACTGCATGCTCCTAACCGGCTCTGTCTGCTTTCAAAGAAGCAGAAGTCTGGCTCTTGTGGGAGACCGGCAGAGTCAAAGCCTTTACATCTCAAATTGTCATTCTCTCCAAAGCCTGTACCAGGTATGTTCCCCCTTCCAATTACGCCTTTGATCACATACTTCTGCTGATACGCAAGGTCCTGAGGAAAACACGAGCTCAGAATTCAGGAACTCTCAATGTTTCCCATCCAAGGCACGCTGTGGTTGCTTACTCTGCGCCACAGAATGCTCTTCCCATTTTTGTTTTCACTCCCACGTCAGATGCTGAACACAATCTGACTGCTAGAATGTTAATTGTGCCAGTCTGCCTTTTGTTCATACAGGCAGAGTTAAAAGAATAGCAACCAAGCAGTTACAAGACTTCAATTTTCCTACCTGTGCCCTAGCTATGTGTTGCTCCAGCCAGCATTCCCGCTCCATCAGACAGGTGGGCTGTACAAGGCAAATTAATTTAATTGCAAGGGTTGCCAGAAAAAGCGGAGATGTATTTTAACGTCCCACGACTCTAGGCTGTTTCATGATTATTTTGAAGCTCACAGCTGCGATCATGATGACTCTGCCTACTGTCCTTTTTAAACATCTTCTGCTTTGACTAATTCGATTAGGCTCATTCTTGGCTGGCTTTCCATCGATAAAACCCCGTTCAAAAGATGGCCCCAGCGCTTTTGCAGAATACAGCCTAAAATAGAACATTAACAAAAGGAAATGTAATATACAATGGAAAATTAAACAGATATGTGTACTTTATTCTTAATACTCTTGAACCTCTCCAATGATTTATTAACACTTATTTTGTTTTACACTACCTGCCTCCCAAGGACAGCTTCAACAACTGTGAGCTCTCTGCACACTCAACTATTTTGAGAGAAATTATAAGCAAACGTTATATGGAAATGTGGCTCTAGCAAGGGTTGTACCTTCTTACACAAGGTTAAAAGCTGGACTTTTATACTGTAAGACACTCCGTTACAGTTAAATAACGACACAAAGCAAAGATATACTCCATAAAACATTAATATTTTAATGAAAAATCTTAGCTTCATGTTTCTATCCAAAGACACTCAAAACTAGTTTTTCTCCCCCCTTAATTTTGACCTATAATGGGACCAGTTTGGAGATTTTTTTTTTTTGTATTTTAGAACATTTTTTTTTAAAGATTAAACAACCAGGCTAGCAAAAAGGTACCCAATACATACTTTTCTTATATCAAACAAGCTAGTATTTCAATACAATGTAACTATACAGAATATATACATTACACATATGATCACAAAGCAAACACTACAGGCTCAGAACAGATTTGAAAAAACATGGTATTCACATTGATTACAATAACTCTAAAAATGATTGTAACGTTGAAACGGCACTTAGTTTACAAAAAAAGTCACAAAAATATATATAGCCACCAAGAACTATGCTTCCTGAAAAATACTAATAGCCAGATAGTATTATATAAAATGTGAAGTGTATTTAAACATCGTATACATTAAAAAACAAAACCAAAACCAAAAAACAATTCTGTTAAGTCAATAAACATGCCAAGTAATCTAGCTGTGGCCAGCATCAACAAGAGAAGCTGTACTGTGGATGAGATGACGACTGGATATACGGCTGGTGACCGGAGACTGGCACAGTTAAGGGGGTTTCACTGTTACTAAAATGCACAAAGAAGCCCAACAATAATTTAATTCACATTTTTTTTCCTCCAGCTTACTCTTTTCCCTCTGCGGGGTGTCACCACAGGGCAGCACCTAAAGCGAAGGCACTGCAGGAACAGGGCAAAGAAGCTGCTCAAGAACTTTGTGTAGCCAGGGCTATAAGTCAGAATATCAAAAGCATGCATCAGCTAAACGAATGGTGAAACGAAATCACTCCTCTGGGGACTTCAGGAACCCTCAGGAAGACTGTAGGTACAGTTGCCACACAGGCTGGCAGCACCAGAAACTGATTCGGCTTTTTTTTCTTTTTTTTTTTTAGTGCAACCAGGTTTGTAGTTGAGATCTGCGGGACACTGAATTACTGTGACAGCACACACCGAGTTAACAAAAACCCAGAGCAGAAGTACTGGTGCAGTAAAAATATTCACATTTGGTTTTTTATGGTACATTTCCTCAAGCACTTGGAACCGACTCTATTTACTGGAGACCTCTGATGTGGCCGAGGCACCGTCTGGCCTTGAACCCTCTTATCTGTCATCGAGATGCTATGGAATTATAGTATGTCCATAACTGGAGATGAGAACCCTCCAAAACCGCGTTTTATCTTGTAAGCAAAACTCAAACTAAATCGATCAGAATGAAAATTAGCTGTTTTCTGTATTCTTATGGTGTGGAAGTTGCAATGGATGTAGGAGCAACAGGTGCTCCTGCATCTGCATTTTCTCCATCCCTGCAGGGCGCACAAAGCTCCCGTTCTATTTGCATATAAAATGCTTCAGGTTTGTCTCAGAGAGAGACCTGCGATAGTCTCAGTGCTCTTACGTCCTGGGGCTGGAGGGGAACACCGGCAACCAAGAAGCGACTGAAGCCCTCATATAAAAACTTTAAACCATAGATTAAAAACAATAAAATTTTATCCCGTAAGGGACATATAGGGATCATAGTCTTACAAAATATATTTTACTGCATTGGCAGCTATTACTTTTTTAAAAAGTTTAAATTCACACCTTTTAGACTCAAGATACACATGAACCCAGAACCATTTTCAATAACCTAGTCTACTAATCTCTCAGTATGAGAGACTTAGCCATAGTATCTGCGAGCCTGACAACTGAACTCAAACTGTAGTGAGACAGACAAACCATCAGGAACACACATCTTTTTGTAACGTGGTGTAAGAACAGTGACAACCAGTTCTGACAGGGAGCTAAATTTGCTGAGTGTGTAGGCATCCCCACGGATTTCCAGGGGCGTTGTGCTATGTGTCTGCATCAAGAAACAGAACAAACCGTTACAACTTGGCCAAATCTCCCACAAAGCTAAAACTTCACTTCTTTTTCTTTGCAAGGAAACAGGAAGCTTCCAATTTTTTCCCCCTCTCCCAAAACATATTAAGTCAGAAAAAATCCTATGCCTTCTTTTCGCACTGTTCCCATCAGAAATACTGCTCTACACAATATGCAAGGAGTAAAAACCCTGCACAGACTTCAAGAATCAGGTCCCTCGCACCCAGCAGAACCCTGCAAGTTCCGTGGTAGTGAAGGCACTCTGCTTGCAAAATAAATGGGTGAGGAAAGGATTTTCCACTGAACACAAAGATTGGTGCCAAATGGGAAAAGGATATGCAAAAGCAAAACTTGCTCAAAGAACTTTCTGAATGAATTTAGAGACTAACTGATGCACGAACTGCTGCAATGGGTTGTACAGGTACATGTAGTTATTTGGAAGAAATTCTGAACAACCAACCTAGAAGGTGACGGAGGGACTGGAGCATCTGCCATACAGGCAGAGAGAAGGCAAACTGGTTTGCCTGGAGAAGAGAATGTTTATAGGGATCTTACCAACATTAGAACTACCAGATAGAAGGCTGTAAAGAAGTCAGACTTTTGTCGGTGGGCACAAATTGAAATACAAGAAGTCCCATCTTAACATACTAAAACCTTTTTTACTGTGATGGCGATCAAACACTGGAACAAGTTTCCCAGAGAAGTTGGGGACTCTACATCTTTGCAGATATTCAAAACCTGACTGGACCGAGCAGCCTGTTCTTGCTGGCTTTGCTTTGAGTATGGGGGTGGAAGAGATCACCTCCAGAGGTCCCTTCAATCTCAACTATTCGGTGATCCTTGTCAAGCAGAAATCGAAATCCAAATGAAATAATTGAAGGGGGAGGGGAAAAGAAAGGAAAGAGGAAACTCAGTCCAGAGCTCAAACCCCTCTGATAATGCACTGAAAGGAATGTATTTAAGTTTAATCCCAAAAGTACTTTAAGGTAAATTTCTTCCAGCTTACTTAGATTTCTATCTAGCTCAATTTGGAATCTAAACGTATTAGCAATAGAGATTGTTTTAAGATGTCTTATGTTTTTACATCCCTCCTGTGAAGCACACTAGTGTTTCAAAGAACTGAACATTTCTAACAAGTTTGGGAGTGGAAATAAAACCATATTTGTACTTAATCTGTTCTCACTTCCACAGAGAAAAGAGGTACTAACAAGAAACAATTATCAACAGGAAAATTAACAAGTAAACCCAACCCTAAAACAAATAAACACCAAAAATCCTGTAAGAACTCTATTGTTCCTGCAGCTGAATCAAACTGAAAAGTGAGAACTAAAAGATGTTACACGGAGATTAAAGGGCTGAAATGATAACGTGTCACAGTGCACTAAACAAAGAAACCCAGGACTTGCCTTGTACCAAGGTGTTAGCAGTTAATGACACTTTTTCTTTTTCAAGGAAGAACAGACTAGAGCTACAAAGTCTTCAAATCTTCTTCCCCCTTCTCTTTGGCATTCAGAACACAGTTTGCCTTCTGACACAAAATTTTAAGTCTTAAAAATCTAAAATCCAGATATATCTATTCTGTATTTGCACATCCCCATATCGATAAACTGCTTAGCAAAATAGCCAACAGGTAAAGATTACCAGGTTCTAACAGAAGATTGTGTCCGTCTCTATTTCACCACCTTTGATCGTTACATCTGTACAGTCTGAAAATATGTTTCTGTGTAAGTACTTTTTACTACACGAATCACAAAGGATTCTAATAAACCTGCAAAGTGGACTAGCACTTATCAGGAAAAAGAAAATAATGTATTTGAGTTCAGTGTCATAGCCCTATAATTCAGGATAAAACTCAGCAAAACGCATTTTCTTGTCTCACTGGCTTCCCAGTTACAGAAATCAGAAGTGGGAGAGAACTGGTCTTTAAATTCAGCCCATCAGCAGACACTGGACTAATTCACAGTACAGCACCTCAAAGCAAGAATCTCTCCTTCAAGCCCTTATAAGACGACTTACAAAGGTAGACGTAGAAGACTGAATTGCAGCAGAGAACTACTTTGCAGCATGTTTCTAGAACACCCTTTGGATATGGAGGAGAAACTTGATAGCAGTAACTTGGAAAGGACTTAGTTCTCAACTGTTTTAACTCTACTTAACTAAAATCTGTGTTTTTTACATAAAACACAGCAGAGAAAAATTGTTAAAGTCACTGAAAACCTTTAAGCTCTTTCCAAAGGGCAATAAACTTTTTTCCTAAAAAGCTGGCTATTAGTAGAAATAACTCAGACCCACAGACTACCAGAGCTGCCTAAGCTAACCGAATACAAATGGATCTTGCAATATAATATGACTTTTGTGTCTTCTGTTCCTTCAGAAGCAACCTTTCTCTATTGGTTTCATTTCCTCCTCAAGTTTGCATAAAACAAATCTGGACAAAACCCAACAATTTAAAAAACAAGATTCAAAATTAAGGGAGCGTATCATGCCTTCTGAATACTAAGATCAAGCAATACCTACTTGCTCAGCATGTCATCTGTACGCAATAGGCATTTGGCATCAAACACTGAGTTAACTTCAGAAGCAATAAGAAACATCACAAACCTCCTAATGGATTTCCTAATTTAGGTTTCAAAGCAGTACTATAGCCCAAACAGCCTTGACAAAACAAGACTCACTGCTCTGAAAATCCCACACCCTAAATTTGCAGCTTTTTCTAAATATGGAAAAATGAAATTGCAGATCTTTCCATTTATTGCTTACTTGAGCTGTGTACGTCGCTGGAGTAATGGCCTTTAATAAACCGAGTTGGCAAGGATTTAAAATGTTTTGAACAGGAACGATTCATCATTGCTATATAGGCTTTTTGTAAACAAACCCCTGTTGGGTTAGAAAGTTGGCCTCTAAAGAGAATAAATTGCTTGTTTTGTCCAAAACAGACTAATAAAAATCTCAGAAACTATACATGCATATGTATAAACAAAAAAATGTGCAATAATGCACAAAAGAGCTCATTTTCCCCCATCTGTAAACTCCCTCTAGCTAGCTTTTGGAGATCAGTAAAAATACAGTATATATGATAGGGGGAGGTGACCAGAACTGCAAACAATCTGTCCGTGATTTAAGAATTTCAGCTTGGGAAAACCTTCATTTTCATATGTGGTTCCCCTTCTACATCAAGATACAGTCATGAGATGTTTGTCAGGCTTGCATGGGTATACGCTTCCCTATCGCCCTCAACTCATTACGCACCATTAGGCTGTAGAATTTCCACACCTAACTTTAGATGAGCAAATCTGGACCAGCTATTTGATCAAGCATGTTCTAAAAGGACTGGAATATAATAAGTAGGAATCCCTGGCACGACATCACTTGGTTTGTCCAAACGGATTCAGCTGAGATGAAAAGGGACAATGTGTTTTAAAAAGTGTGTGACTGTTAGTTTCAAAAATGCTTACCATCTCCAAGAAAAGGGTTACAGTAAGCGCTTTGAAAAACAGCAGGCACAGAGATGGGGAAGTGACATTTTTGTATGCAGAAGATTAAAGCATCCACTCAAAACTAGTCACAACTGTTCAATAATGATTTCCAATGCATCCTTTTGTTTGTCCTTTTAAAAAGGTTTCCTCTGACTTCTTTTCCTTAACCAGAGGGTCTGCAGAAGCAAGAGAACCTTAATGAGCTGCTCTAACTGTGGAAGAAGAAATAGTTAAAGTGATCTGAATCAGTTGTTCTTCTTTAGAAGTGTATCACAGCTTCCATGATGTTCTGACAAGATCTTTTTGTGCATTCAGTCTTAAATATTTTCACAGAAGTGATCATTCAGTCATGAAAAATAATGTAACATCTGTTGCAGTTTTCTGTTTAAAGCGTAGCTTACAAAGTAAAAAGGGAAAATCTCCCCACTTTTGTTTTAAAAAATTAAATTAAAATGTACAGGACCAAACACAGGCACTTTCCAAAGAACAAAAATTAAACCAAACCATGAATTATTCAATAGTAATCGATGACAGCTCCGGTTTCGGAGGGTCACTTGCGGCTGCCTCAGCAGTGGCGTTAGTCTTTGGCTGCTCTGGCACATCTTCTTCCTTCTCTGCCAACCCACCCAGAGACCCCAAGGGGAAAGTGCTTTCACAATTCTGAGTTGACGAGACCTGCGAAATGACAGGCATTTGGACAGAAGAGTTGCTTTCAAAGCCATGCTCCCCTAGCTCATACTGCCCGAGGGTCTCCTCTTGTTCCTGGTTTAAGTAGTCCGGTACTAGGAAGTCACTAGAAGAGGGGCAAAGGACAGAAGAGAAAAGTCATTTCTCACACAAACATTAGTGGTATTAGTTTCTTTCTATCAGTTAAATCACACAAGCTACAAATGCATTGCATAGAGAACAAAGACACTCATTTCACATTGCTCTAAGATCATCATGGCGACATACTACACTAAGCACTATAACCTGGTGCTCGTTTAAACACAGCATTTATCCAAAAGCATCTTTTTTGCATTGTTGTGCATCCATATTTCCTACACAGCAACTTATTATTATTTAGATTGTATCACCTTGATGAGAATGAAAGTTAATGCCTGGAACATCATATGGCATGAAAACCTCACTGAAAAAAGGGAGCACTCAACCTTTAAAAATAGAAACAGAAATGAGTTCAGCACTGGTGGAGGCGTGGGCCTTTTCTACCAGTGAGATAAGATCCGAGGACCAGCAGCAGCACTCCTCCGAGCAGACAGGCTGTAAACAGAAGCACGAGGGGAGGAGGCAAGGGTTCTGCTGAGGCTGTCAACCGCAGCGGTGTTTTGTGATGTTGATGTGCATCATATTGCCATGAAAAGACTGGAATTGCATTTCCTTCCTGTGTCAGTACTTTCTGGACAACAGTTCTGTAACTTACTCAGACCAACTGATGGCCGAGTGTATCCAAAGAAAATCTACCAAACCCTTCAACAGTTCTTCAGAGCATGAGAACATCAGCAAAATAACATTTATTTGCAAACTTTCAGCACCAGACATGAGAGTTTGTACTTGAGACAAGATTAGGTATTGTGCTTGTAATCCATTTAAAAGCAGTAATTTTCTTTAATGACAGGAGCATTCACTGCTTCAAATCCAAATTTGCAATCAACTACACTAAGCCTAGGGTTTGTCAAGTCGTCAAGTCAAACTCAAGGAGGGGCTATAGACAACAGGAATCATATACCATAATCTGACTTTAGTTTGATGACCACAACCACTGCATCATCCCTTAGAATTTTTGCTCTACTTTTGGCACAAGTGCTAAGAACAAGAACTGCGTAAATCCACAGATACGAAGCACTTGTACTTTTAAACAATATTCTGTTGGAAAAACAGTGACTGGCTTTCCTGGTTTGTTTTGCAATATTTTCATCCTACGTCACTTCTGAGATAATCATGAGAGAGCAAAATGCTGATATATTTTGTAGTGAAAGATGTCTAGAAATCACAAGGGATGGTACTGTAGATGCCATAACATTTACAATACATTTCTTCTGCGTTTCTCAAGACAGATGACTTGTACACACCAAGCGGCATCCTCTAGAGATTTAAGACCTGGCAGATCTATCTCCCTCCAATTTCTCTCATCCACTTTTGTATTTTTCTACCTCAACTTCCAATGGTTACAAACATTTCTTTCAAAATGTGAGCACAGTGCTAGTCTGACACCTCTGAACCCTTTTAATATTCTTTAGTGAAGCGCATTCGTGAGATTTGCCAAGTCTCTTGTGCCCCAACAGACCAGGAATGTCCAATTGGCCCTTACTATTTCAACCCTATCAGTCACTTAGTAAAATGTTACCTAGAAAATGAAAACAGAAGGTATGGAGTTATGCAATCTTCCCACAACATCCATCATCAAGCAAGTACTTAAAATGAAGTCACAGATCTATTCCCTGTGCAAGTGAACAGGCTACATACAAGGTTTGGATAACAAACTCCACAGACACTACAGCATAGAACACTATGGCTTAACACCACCAGCCTGTCCACAGGTACTACAGAAAAGAGAAATTTAGTAGCCCAGAAGCAGCGTCTGCATTTCACTCGATTCTTCAGTGCCCTCCTGTATAGCTTACATGCTGTAAGACAGACCAGATACAACAGATAGTGGCACAAGAATGAATTTGTCTGGAATTAGCTGGCAACCTGATGAGAGGCACAGCAGGCTGCCCTGAAAGCAGGAAAAGATGATTTAGGAGAAAAAAAAAAAAAAAAAAAAGCAAGTTTCCCTGTTAGGTTTTTGCTGTGCACCTCACCTGCTCTGGAAGTAGTTTGCTAGCTCTGACGCTTCATGGTTCAAGCTCCTCAGGTGAACGATTAAATTTCCAGAGTTGGTGAACATGGCGCCACATGTTTTGCACTCGTAAATCCGAGGCTTGCGGATAATATGCCGGGAAACCCGCATGTGGTGTTTATATTCCCCGAAGGAAGTGAAAGTGGCACTACATATCTGGCACCGGAAACAGCGTTTACCTTCGTGCTTCAGGCGATGCATCTTTAGCGAGTAAGCTCGGGTGAACTTTTTCCCACAGCGGTCACACTGAAATGGTTTAATGCCTGCGGAAGAGAGAGTAAAAAACATTCACCTTTCGTAATGAGAGGTCACTGGCAAAAACCTTCCAGATTTCTAACAGCAAAAGGACAGCAGCTGCGGCCACTCACAGCAAGGCACTGCTCTAGGAAGAAATTCTCCAGTTAACTGTAGAACGGCACAAACAATTAGAACAGAGCTACGCTTTCTCAGAACCAACGGCCAACAAATTTAATAATAATGTGACCTGTCCATAACACTTACACATCTTCCTCCCTACAGTTTGAAACGAACATAAGCCTCCACGGATTATACCACAGTTAAGATCCTAAGCCACAGCCAAAAAATATTCGATGCAGCAGTCATCTCAAACCATCTTTGAACTCCTTTGATCTCAGGAGATTCTTGTACCAGACTGATTCCCAACAATGCAATTATCAGACTACCCTTAATTGCAATGGCTTTTTCTGGCTGCCTTTCGCCTCAGAGCAGTGTTCTGGCAGGGGGACTATGTGCACAAGGATGCCGCTGTAATGCAGCTGGAATGGTGATAAAAGGGTGAAGTAGCAGCCTTTATGTTGCGTGGGAACCTTTCTATACAAGAATTTTCAGCAACTTTGCATGACTATCACCTCCCTAAGACAGTTAAGTTCATGCCTCTCATTTTTTTTTTCTTGTATTAATTTAGATATTCTGTTACTAGTTCATTTATCATTTATTACAGGCACTAATAAAACCCTTAAGACACAGGAACTCTGCAAGAGTCACAGTGGCTGAGAGTACGCAATCACACCCAAACAGAACTATTACAACATAAAAGACCGAATCATCAAAAAGCAAAGATTTAATAAAAAGTTTGAACTTCAGAAAGTGTGGAAATGCAAACACGAGGCCAAGAATCTGGAATATGGAGCTCTATTCATAATAGGGCTGTCAAGGAATAAAAAAGGTTTTTTCAAAAGGCTGAATGTGCATCAGTCCAGGCTGTTAATTCCACCGGTCTTTCACTCTGCTTTCCTTATGTTCAAAGCAGGAGCTGAACTCTTAATTGGGGCTTTTATACAGAGAAAGCTGTAGTTAAGGTTACACTGAAACTCCTCGTTAAGCATGTGAAAACAAGCTAATACCCTAGAATATCGTCTTGTGGACCTAAAACTTTTCATGCTTTCGTACTGTCCAAGGGCATCTATTTCCTCTGATAGTTTGAGGAAAACCTCTTCAGACATTTTACTTATGTGAAAACACTTTCAACATTTACAAGTTTTGGGACTTGCAAGTCCCAAACAGTCCCTTCAACAGTCCCTTCATTCACTAAGATGTCAATGCTATTGCCAGGCAGTGCTGTCAAGTCTTGAACAACACCGATAGCAAAGATATTAGGAGTTCAAACTTAAGTTACAAATCAAAATGAATGCAACAGCTTGGAGACTGGGACTCAGAGGAGGCATTCAACAAACCTTTTGCTACCTGTACTTTCTTTTCTGGATTAATTATGTTAGAACTGCGATTCAAACCTCTCCCAACTTTGCTCAGGGGTTACCAGTCAACAGGTCAGCCCTAGATGGTTTGGTGAAGCTGGTCGCCTGTCAATTCAGGCTTTAGCAACCAGCTAGGGATAATTTTACACCAAATATGCCCACAAAGTTTGCTAATTTAAGTATTAAACACAGATTATTACTGCTAGCCTAAACACAGTATGGCCATTTTGCTTGAAGGGATTTGAGAAATAATTGCCGACAGTGAAAAAATTACATCTTGACAATTGTGGTTGCTCTGCCCAAAACCAGTGCAGCGCTTGCCTGAGGCAGGAGTCAAGCTCAGACCAGGAGATGCCAAACCATCAGGCTCAGCGCTCAACTGCAACAGCCCTTCAACAGTCCCTTCATTCACTAAGATGTCGATGCTATTGCCAGGCAGTGCTGTCAAGTCTTGAACAACACCAATAGCAAAGACATTAGGAGTTCAAACTTAAGTTACAAATCAAAATGAATGCAACAGCTTGGAGACTGGGACTCAGAGGAGGCATTCAACAAACCTTTTGCTACCTGTACTATCTGTGGTAGCTAAACTGATTATCAAACCAATTCAGTTGTCCTGCAATCCCTCTAAAACTGGCTGCGAGTCTCCTCTAAAACACAGCAGACAATTACAACACGCAAGAGGAAAAAATGCAATCTTTTGTATAATAAAAACGCCAAGTATGTGTTATTTCATTTCAAATCTTTATCATGAAAGTGGCTTGTTCTCATGAGTTAAGCAATAAGATTTTTTTCAGTCCACACAAACGCTAATCATCCACAAGTAGCGCTGTCAATCAGATCTGAGGTATCAAAACAAGCATTCAGTGAGACATACCTCTACCCAATCTCTCTAAAATCATTACACAAGCACTTGGCAGGTGATTAAAAAAGAAGTGCATTGTTATATTTGAGCACAGTGAGCAAACCTCCGTGAGTTTATAAATTAGTAATTCTTGGATGCAGTAAGGTGTCTTACCTGAGTGGATAAGCATGTGTTGTTTTAAGTTCTGAATGCGAGTGAACCGGACCCCGCAGGTTGGACACTGAAAAGGTCTGTCTGGACCATTTGGGCTGGGTCTCTCTGTGCTGCTGGTAGAAGGAGCAATGTAGAGTTGGTAGGGATACTGAACGTTCTCCAAACTACAAAGAAAAAATTCACTGATTTACAAGCAAGCTAGAGGGAAAAAATAAGAAGCCTTGCCCACGGAAATCTGAATCTTGAACACATTTGTATAAGACGAAAAAGAGTGATTTTTGCATTACTGTTGAGAGCTGTATTTGTGTTGGAAAGACCTGTGTCTACAGTGACTTGCACGTGAAATCTTACAGCCACCGACTTTGCCCATCTGAACAGAACCAGAGAATAACCTCCAACTTCTGTTTCTTTGGGCAACAGGTCTGAGCACCAGCTGCAAACTGAACTTTATTTTCCAGGCATGGGCATTTTCTCAAGCATATCAACGATTTACAATCAGCAAACAGGCTCTGAGGAAGGATTTAAAGAACTGAGCAAATTGGAAAGCAAAAAGAATATTTTGCAGCTTCAGTGATATTCACAAATGGACTTAAGGCTGATTCATTTTCACTTCAGTCCAAGTTCAATGAACAAACATTAGTATCTACAATTACACATTTCTATGTTTAAAATATTAATCTCATTTATCAATACTTGCTCCTTGTCTGATTCAATTGAGTCTATCAGAATAGCTCGAGCGCTGTATTTAAAAAACAGCTTGCAGACTGTAATAAAGCAACAATTTAACTTTCAAAGCAATTTATTTAAAACTCACTAATTGCTCCTACATAGCCTCTAGCTGCAAACTCTTTAAGGGAACTACAGTATTATAATCCAAGTCCTCTGGCAAGGAACTCACTTCACTAAAGGGCATAGTGAAATAAAAACAAATCTGCTGGTACAAAATAATAATGATGGGAGTTTGTACTTACCCAGGGCTCCCCTTTTCTGAGCATTAAGGTTTCTATTTTCTGTTGAAATAGACATTTCAGCTTGCTCACAGCCTGATGGCAGGTCAGCCGTCACTGGCAGCAGGGGACTGCTCTGACCCTGACTATTCCATGGTCTGAACAATGCAATTAAAGTTCTACTGAACTGTAATGCCTAAAATGTATTGAGGAAAAAACGATGACTCCTGTTGTACATAGAAAGCCTCCCTAACTGAACAAATCCCTTTGCTGAGCTGCTTCCATCTCGAGCCCAGATGGCTGGTTTCATGGTTAGGCTGAATTTCAGGACTTCTAATGCACACTGCACTAATACATTTTCCTATGCATCACACAAAGATCCAGACCAGATCAGCACAGGAGGACAAGAACTAGGATCATATCTTCAAAATCAATACCTTAATTGTCTTTTTCTGCTCTGGAAATGGACATAAGCTGTGAGAACTGGGGATCTGAATTCCGAGTACAGAGATAGGTCTCAGTGGCAACAGTTCCAAGAGTAAAATTTATCTAAAGAGAGAGCACTAGCCACCTCTCGATATACATGAGACAAGAGTTTCCTACAGGTGCTTAGTATCAATCAGTCATAAAACTAATAAGGATTTCTGGTCTCACACAGAACTGGAAAAATATTTGCTCTAAGGAAGAAGCTTTATGATCATTCACTTCTTTTTGGATCCTAGAGAGCTATGGAGAAGACAGATGCTGACAGACTTGTTGATCTTTGCAAGAGAGAAGTTACCAGCAAACATACCAGTCCTGGCAGAATCTAGACGCACTTGTATGGGTCTAAAAAAAGCCAGCTGCTGGTTCACCAAATGCACCTGGCATAAATGAGGGCATTTTTAAACACAGGCTCTGATTTGTCTAACCAAATTCCTGATGAACTGGCACTCCCGTTCCTCTTTGTGAGCAGATCACTAAGGTAAAGAACAGATTTGACTCTACTCAGATGTGGAAACACTGGTTTTATCTCTGGAGCTGGTGTGGTCATGCACTTTCCAGTTCACCAGTGTAAACTCCATCAACACAGAGGAACCCACAGGTCTGTCATCCAAAAGAAAATTTTAAAAATAGCATTGCAAAAAAGCATAAGGCATAGAAGTCCCAGTGCTTTAACAGTCTAAGAAACAAAGAGGCAAACTGATCTGGGCCCAGGAGGGACAACTTGCCCCTTATCTGCTATCTGGCAAGTGTCACACAGTCTGGCTGAGGAGCAAACCCGCAGAAAAGATTTCTTCGTGCTCAGCCACCTCGAGAATTCACAATTTCCGTTTTCAAAACTATGTGCAGCCGAGGAGATAGCTGCAGTGCAGGATGACAACAGGAGGCTGGCTGGGCAGCAG
This sequence comes from Cuculus canorus, assembly GCF_017976375.1. Classification (NCBI taxonomy): domain Eukaryota; kingdom Metazoa; phylum Chordata; class Aves; order Cuculiformes; family Cuculidae; genus Cuculus; species Cuculus canorus. The sequence continues at coordinate 2,280,704 of NC_071423.1, forward strand.
GGCCTCCTGCTCTTGGACGTACACATAGATACACACATGTGGTGCGCTCAAGTAAGAATTACATTTGTGTTTTGCGACAACATTTAACTTCCTTTACAGAGAACTTCATCTTTTGGTAACATGTTTCTCAGGTTCTTGTTGTCTCATTCCTGTGCTAGGGGACTGTGAAGAGGCATTCTGCTCCTAAAGCTTTCTAAAAATACTTAAAAAGTTTTTTTCCTACATAAAAACTTCACGATGAGAAAGGCTGGTTAAAGCAGATAAAATGAGGCTCTCCAGCTACCAGTGACAGGCATGTCTTTCTCCACCTTTACACTGCAAGCAGGCTGAGATGCCTATTGGTGACAACTGTGGGCCAGGGCACAATGAAGAAATTACATGTGAAACACAATCGTATGTTCTCTCCCTTGCTTCATTTTCCCATGTATACTAGATTTTTCATGAGTGACAATTTGTGATAAGTGGCATTTAGCAGTTGAGATGCGTCTAACATCTCAGAGAATTTCTGTAACGACTAGATAAAGAGATAGGCTTAAAATGTTTTCAACTCTAGCGTTAAAATATTCTACTTGCAATTTTTTCTCCTTTCCACCAAGAGCTGAAATACATACTTAACTATGTAGAACTAAACTCTGATAAACGGGAATGCCAAAAAGCTCAGTGAGCCTGGAAATGTTCTCTATTTGTAAATAACAATTAGTTTAGAAAAATAGAGGTTCTCATTATAATGGATCAGAGAGACCCTTTATAATTGAGCACTCGCAACTCCTTTTTAAACACAGCCATGAGCTGATACAGACATTGTTAAACCAGGCAAGGCTGAACGACAGATTCATGTCAGCAAAGTCAGTACAATCCAAATGCCAAATAGCAGAGAGAGAATACATCAGACTTCTCACAGTGAAACAGTAGTTGCAATACTTAACAGACTCCTGTGTGTCTATTAAGCTGACAACAATTACCTGTGACCTGCTGTTTATGACACACTGATTATGGAAGAGGACCAATTAATGATGTTAATTATTTAACACAGAAATTTAAGACATTTTAAATTTTTAAATACTTATGCTTGTTTCCACAGGGCTAATGATATAATATTGAAAGACCCTTAGATGGACTAGTCTTTTGCTTTATTTTATGAGCAGAAATATAATACATACTTACTAAAAAGTACATTTCATTCAACGGATCTTGACACTTTGAGAATCACTATTAATAAATCAGTGTACAACCTGGACTTAAACTAATGGCGCATTAAAAAAAACAGTAAACAAAAAGCAGAAGTTTTCTCTATCTGTATGATTTATTGATCACGTTTTCATTTGGTTCAGCTAGAAATAATGCTTTAATTTATCTGGACTTCTACGCACCCAGAGCTGTGTGCATAAATTGCTGCACAGTGAATGACAGGCCAGATTTTTTTGCCATGTGCCCATCCAGTTTAAAAGTGCAATGCTTGAAGGGCTGTCACAGTGTATCTGAATGCACTGTCCCCTCCTGACAGGCATAATAACACACAAATGTAAAGGAAAGTTTCTTAGGACTTGAAAGCACCGTTTTACACACTGAACTGATTCACAGAGTAAGTGCAGTCTTGGCACTTTCATTTTAATTTATAAAATAAATCATTTGGTAGAAAATCTTAGTTCTTCAGTCTAAAATTCTCACAAACTCCCACAACCATTAATCCCTTTATTGTTACATAAACAATGTGCAAATTCTTGTTAATTTTGCTGACGCTTCTGTTACTCTGAGACTAATTATTTTCAAACCTGGGCATAAACTAAGGCAAATATTCTTCCCTTCTCTGCATGGAAGAGATCTTTTAGTGTGAATTTTCAGTGTGTTTAAAGGGGTTTATGTATTTTGAATTTTCTATGCAGTTTGTGCTGAAGCATTACAATTTTATAGGAAATCTCTGAAATAATCCACTGCTGAAAATGTCACTTGACTTTAGAATTATAGCTTTAAAAACCTGGTTTGGTTCTAACGCAACATGTGCTCCTACTATCAATTCAAACCCCAAGTGCTGGGTATTATTTTTATACTAAGGTTTGTTAGCAGATAGATAAAGTCTTCTGTCATACACCAAGTCTTATGTAGGTACTTATTTTCCCTTCAGATCTAATCCCACAATGGGATAGATTTTACATGGAAATGGCAGGGAAGATTTCAGAAGGTACGAAAATGCAGCTTTTGATGGTTATCTCTACAGGGAGTTTCACTTGACACAGTTTCTGGAACGACTCCCAAAGGTTCGCGCTTCTTCCTCAGACCTGCTTGTCTAACAAAACAGCATGCAAAAGCTACCTTGCCAATAATTTTGCTTGGGAAGGGATTAGCTATACGCCTTACTTGATGCATAGCACAAAAGCAAAGCTGTGTGCACCCTTGTATGACACTTGCAGGTGCATCGCTTCGCTCTAACAGGACTATGGTACATGTTCAACCAAACAGACCCGTTTCAGTTTGGCCTTCTCGGGCAGCTTTCCCTTCACCACTCATCTCAGCACGGCAAAAGACTCTTAAATATTTATAGTAAGTGACACAGAGCATCTTGGTAAGAAGCTCTATGCAGAAAGTTTGGGGGACAAGATGTACGGCTGGTCTGTGGTTTATGTTAGTAGCAAAGCCTGGTGAAGACAAGGCAGGGTACCTCCTTTTCAGTTTATTGCTTTTGCAGCTTTACCATGCATAAAACTACCAGATCTGTTTCACAGCAGATTAACTTTGAGTTATTAATAGAGAGCTGTGATGAAGAAACAGCATAAACATTAATATTTTTCTTCGGCAGTGTTGTCTGGAAATAGACAGGAAATGAAAGGCCACAAGGTAAGCAACTTTCATCACCTACATTCTTCTAAAGCTTCAGAACCTTCAGGCACTGATTGTACTTTGATCAACAGAGAGAAGGAGATATAGGAACAACTCAACATCCGGGATTAAGGCTGTGTAGGTTAATTACAGCACAGCACTTGCTGCAGAAGAATTTGCAGACTACATTGGTACGTACCGATCGTCATCATCTGCGTGAGCGTTAGTGCTGGAGGTACTTTGGAGTGTGGGTAATCCCTCCGTAACCCCCTCATCTATTGATCCTAGGCAGAGAAAAAAGGGCAATTTAATGCAAATAAGAGTTCAAAAAGGGTTTCAGGGACAGGTAAATACACATAAAGCTCTCTTTCCCAAAACTGAGACACCCTGGTTCCTGGGTGAGAAGATAACTAGAACTGAGATAGGAAAATCATTTAGAAAACTCAGAAGCAACGTGTTCCAAATCAGGTTCTCCTCTGTACATCATCTAGTAAAAGGACAACTCAATAAAGGGCAAATACTTGGCACAGCTGGAAAATGGAAAGAATCTATGTTAAATACAGCCAGAGTTCCCAAAACACATCCAGTACTGACACTGTAAAGATGAAATGTTACCTTCACCCAAAGGAACTATTTCATCAATTCTAAAGACTCCTTGAGTAATAAAGGGTTCAATGCTGCTACACTACATTACTTTTGTGTTCCAGATCTTCCATATATATACATTCCTTGATAATGCCTTCATTTATTGGTAAGACGCTGAGACAGAAAGAGCCCTCTGAGAAGCTAGAATGCAACCCAAAAGAGACCAAATACCTGTTTGCAAGAGAAATGTATACACAAAACCATTCCACTGCTTTGTTCAGCACACCAAAGTTAAAGCAAATGTAGCTCAATTGGGTTTTGGAAACAAAATCAAAGGCAAATGCAGCACTAAAACAAAGCTATGACTTCATTCAGCTGACGTGGCTGTTGCTCAGATGGATCTCCCTCATCACCACTTGGAGCATGGCATTCAATCCCTGTTCAGGCACATTAGGCGAGGTTATTTTGGCCTGATGTCACTGTATTGAGGGGGAAGTTGGCAGTACAGCGCTGAAATAATTTTAAGAGCTGCTACCCATTCACTGCCAACCATAACTCTTGATAAACATCCTCTGGTGTGGTTATGTCTGACCATTTAGATAAGCCACGTTTCCCTCTCTCTTTAAGTTGTGTGTAGAGAGCAGACTGAACCTCCTCACACGCCTCCTTTTCCTTCGATATCTATGGGTGCAATGGGAGACAATAAAGATGAATGAACAAACTGTGCCAAGTTTCAAAAGGATCAGAATTGCTGTCATTCCTCTACAAAACAGGGGCTCCCAAACCACGCCATGTGTGATCAGTAGCACGGAAGTCACTGGAAAGTGGTACAGAAGTTACTCCCTCTTTCCTCCTTTTCTTTCTGTTGAGACTAAACACTAAGCACCACTTGAACTTTTCTGGACAGTCAAGCAGCCTGTGGGTCTCTACCACTGAATCCATGTGACATGGGAACAGAGGAGGGAATGAAATTTCTCTCTCTCCACTTACATCTTGAGAAAGAGCAAAGCTTAGGACATTGCTAGGAGCTGCTTTTGTCGCTATAGGAAATATAATTCTGCTTTCTAAGAGCATGGCACATGAGCAATCTGAATTTGGGAACCTTTCTCCAAAGCACACTAGGAAAATCAGTATCATTAGGTCTGCTGTGACAGTGTCAGACAAAATGGAAATGCAAAGAGAAGGATCCAAGACATGGAAAGAGAAGCAGAAAATGAGCTTATTTTATCGAAAAGATTGAGTGCTGGTTCCAAAAAAGGCTGTCCCTATAAAGGACAGCATGTTCTACAAAACCATATTGCAGTGAAAGCTTATTGTCTTAACGTGACCTCACATTACGGGGCAGTGGTGGGAGAAAACTCACATCTCCAGCAGTTTCACACCAGGACAATCACAATTCTTAATTTTGTTACAAGCTGACAAACTCTGTTCTGAAAATTCGGCAACTATGCAATCTATAACGTTACAAAAGTTAATCCCATTTTGATTTATCTTTCTTTCATATGAAATACTTAACCGTAAGTCCACTGATAAATAAGTCAAATTGCTCTCGGTTTAATTTTATGCCTTCACCTCTCAAATGGAAACAGTGTTAATGAGTTATGAAAACCTCTTCTCAGACACAGCTCTTGTTGTGACCATAATGACTTATTTATCAAGGCCCTGCTTCACATCTCCTTCCGTATTACAAAGTGCTTCCAAATATAATAAATTGTAAATCAACAATTCTTCAAATTGCTCAAAGAATGAATAAGAGCTTTTTGCAATATCAGAAAGAGAGGCAGGAATGCTTTTATAAATGCACTATAAAACACTGAGATAAACATATGCAATTATACAAGGAAAAACAGTTCAGGGAAGAGGAAAATTTTTTTAACATTTTCCTGCCTCCATTTACAATAGGCTATATTGCTGCATAGGGAAATATAACTTTGGGAGGTAAAAAGTGCTTTCTAGCTACAAAGCATGCCTTATCATATATTAGGTACCTGTGAACTGTGCTAAGAAGCAAGAGCACTATTTCGCTTTATAGCAAAATGTGAATAAAATCTATTATGAGGTCAGTTAATAATGTTATGCAAAGACTACTAAATATTAATTCAAACCTATTCAAGGACAAAGAACAGTTTTGTACTTTGAAGATTCAGGGCAAGCGTATTTTTCTTCCTCTCTGTAGCGACCTTAAGGAAGAACATGGTGTACTAATATCCTCAATTACAGATATTAAGTTTAATCATTATAATCACTAAAGCCTAGGATCCCCTGCCCTCATGCCATAAAAAAAAGTCAGGTATGTGACCTCAGTGGTACAAAACCTAGAATAAGAAACAGAAAATGGAAAACTTTCCCAAAACATCACATGGCTTCAAAGTAGAAAGGTTTTTGAGAGGGACGTGCAAAGTCGCTTGTCAAAAGAAATCATTTCAGGCAACTGGCTAAGGAGCAGAATTCAGAAAGGTTGTTGACTATCAGAGTATGTTTTGAAGGTTTTCCTGTCTAACACTCAGACTCTCATAGAAAAGGAGATTTTATAGCACTCAGTGGCACCTCTCCCTCTTTGATTCAGTCCCAGGCTCACATTCTCATGTCCCAACTCATTCAAGACTCTTTTGAGGATGCAATTTTTCTGATATTTCTAGCTCCAAGAGATGTCCTCTGAAACCTTCCATATGCTTCTCATCTGCAACCTGGAGTTTACTCCCAGTTTGTCCTTCTACATTGCTTGGGAATGATATTTATAGTTGGTAAAACTCCCTTTCACTTGATATGTTATTTTTAACTTTTCCTAATCATTATTTCTTCTTGCTCTATTTTGTCTGTGATGGGACAATGATGCTGATGAAATAAATTGCATCTCTTATCCCACAGACCTGGCAAGGCCTTTCAAAGTTCTGAATATAATGAGTTAAAAACTGAGCCAAACTAAACCTATTCTTGAACAGGACCACTTTGGCTGGAGTCTACCCAGCAAGCAAATTGTTTCTTCTACTTTTTCAATCTACAAGCTACTTTGGCAAACTACATTTCAAGATTTATATGTAAATTGATATTATGCCTGCTTCTCAGAAAAGCTAAACATCCTTGTCTCCAGTAAATAAAACATTTTCATTTGCAGAAAGCATGATGATCTAAAACATCAACACACGAGCTACGTGAACCAATGAACAAAAACAACAACATAAAGTTTTGAAGGATGGGAATGGAAAATATTTTTGTTTCATTTTAGTGAGCATAACCTGAATGATTTAACAACACAGACTATAAACTGCAATCCTGGAATGGTCAGGCTGATCTAGCTCTCACTTTCTTCAGAGAAGGCATAGTGTTGTGCTGACCAAATAAAACAATAATGCAGGCTACTAGACTACTTTTATTTACTCTGTTGTAGTTTATTTAATTAACTGAAGCAGCCTTTCACATATACATTACTTGAATGAAGCAGACCAGCACATTTGCCATTCTTACAGCCTTCAAACAAAAGAGGCTTTACTAAAAATCTTTCAGTAAAGAAACTCTGTCGAGCACAGGGTCAAGCCACTTAACTGAAAGCTAAAGAGCTGACTTAGGCAAAAATTTGGTAATTAAACTAGAAATATTGCAAACCCACTATCTTCTGACTCACTAAAAGCCATTCAATGCATTCTGTGCAAAGAGGATTGCTACAGTACCCTTCAAGTATTAGCTATTAATAAGCCACAGCCTCCTAGAAGAACCCAAAACTGGCTTCAAATTGACTTTCATGGAAAAAAGGTTTCTCTCAGCATCTGGCAGTATTTGAAGAAGCAACTCGAGAACCAGATCCCACAGAAATGGAAAGATTCGCAATATTATGACTGTGTGGTTTTGTTTGCGTCTGGGGCATTGAGATGACAGTGTTGCACCACTTATTTTGCAAATCTTCTTACAAAGACTCTCTGTCATGATTGCATGAGATTTTGTATCTGATGCAAAGTATCATTCTATCCCTCTGTGGCCACAGACAAGTCTTTTAAATTTGGCATGGCAGCTCAGCTGAGATCATGCATTTTGGCACTACTGAAACCAGAATTATTTTCCCCAGTCAAGCAACCAGAGACAAAAAGGGGTTATCGATCTCTCCCTTACCTTTCTCATTTGACTTCTGCACAGTTGTTTAAAGTGTTCCAAGTCCCGTCCCCCCCCCCCCAGGAGTTTACATGTAACATTCCATAAAACAAGAAACAAAATGCAGTTTCACAGAAGTAATGCATGAGAAAACATGAAGCAGACTTCCTCCAATAAAATCACAAGTGCACACATACCTATTTGTACAGAGATCTAAACCCAGAAATGGCCGTACCTATAGAGGAAGACTGTGGGCTGATCAGGAGATCTTCCTGCACTTGCTCGCTTCCTGGGACCGTCTGTTGGTCACTCAGAGAGCTCTGGGATGCACTAACAGGCTGTGACACTTCCTCGTGAACCTCCTCGTCGCTTAACCTTTCCACTTTGACACGCACGTCTTCTTCAATCACGAGGGGAGAATTGGCTTTTGTGCTCTCACAAGTCACGTAATCTGCAATTCGTCTGTTGGACTCAGAGGGCCCAGGCATTTCCAAAGTCCTAGAGTTCTCCGCCTGCTTCACTTTCTCAGACTGAAGTCTTCGATCAATTCCAAAAGGAAAAGTCCAGGGAAAAGCTAAGGACGAGTCCACAGGCTGATTTCTGGACTCAGGGTAAGAAGTTGAAGGATTCAGCACTTGGGGGGAACTGGTTTGCGTGTTACACTTAAGAGGGCTCTCAGGAGACATCACGATGTAGCTTTTGCGCTTTCGTCGTGACTCTCGGCACACGGGAATGGTTCTTTCCACTACGCTGCACTCGGAAGAAACCGGAGAAAGGCTGCCGTCTCGAGAAGTAAAATTGCAGTTTGCACTGTTCTCCTGTCCCGCATCCAGCACCTTCTCCTGCTGGCTGTTGGGCGTATTCCACAAAATGCTGGACTTCATGAATTCTGAGCACGTGCTAGCAACGCTGAACATCTGCATGTAGCTGGCAGCAGCTAACACATCAATAATGTTTTCTGTATTAATAGACAGCGTTGCTGTGTAAGCATATTCCAGGAGAGGTATAAACCCAGTCACTGTCACATGGTGCAGGTCTAGCACGCTCTTGCTCTCGTCTTCTGCTTGGCCGACAAGTTTGGAGCGGAAGAAGTCGCTGCAGGCTGCCAAAACCACCTTGTGTGCCCTGAAAATTTTGTCCTGGACGCGGATGGTGATATCACAAAAATGTCCATCATTGCGGAGCATGTTCAGCTTTCCCAGCATCTCCTGACTGTGAGCAGGGGAATTATGAGTGAATGTTTTAACACCCATTTTTTTCACCTTTCTGTTAGCGTTCTTTCCACATATGAGAGATCACAGGTATCCTAAAAAAAAAAAAAAAAAAAAGAGCAAAACTGTCATTTCCATCTCTGAAAGCAAAAGTGAAGTGGCTTCACAACTGTAAGACTCTGTATGACTTGCAGGATTCTCCAGGACCAGGTTTTTCTAGGATCCATACTATGCAATGGACTAACTCTAACAGAAATGCAATTACCTACCTGTGATTTTCAAAAACACAGACCAAATGATTTGCAATTTATCATTGATACCACCTTCCACATTTCTGCTACTGCCCACTCAAAACAAATTCCTAACACGGTGTAGAGATGTCTCTAACACTAAAAAGAAAGCATTCTTTAAATTATCATCTGTGTACAAAACCTGTATTTTTTCCTTCTGGCCTCAGGAAACTAATGCTTACGGTTCTTAAACCTGACAGACTTTGTCTAATGTTTCCTTTAAGTGAAAGAGCCAATTACTGTGGGTACACTTACAAGTGCGCAGGAGCAAGCATATCTTCCAGAGAAGTTATTTAATATCAGAAAAGCTTTGGAGAATTTACTGCATGAGTTTTCAGAGTTCAAGCTAGTAAACATAAAACAAAAGTTGGCAATAGCTCTGCTTTCCTGCTATAGCACAGGTACTATTCGCCTAAAGCTGCTTTTAATAATAGTTTAGGACTAGGATGAGAAGTTATTGAAAATTCCTTCAAAAATACAATGGATTATAAACCTCCAAGGAAAGTTTAGCTTTAAAGAAAATACACAAAAATTGATTTTATATACGTGATTATACAAAGAAGGCAACCTCTTTCTTCTGAGAAATAGTGAACTGCCTTCTCGGGGAATGGTTCTCTACTATGTGTGGGAGCAAACGTGTGTTTTTAGTGCAGGGTGCTGAAGCAGAGAGGGGTGCAAGGCCCACACTGTCTGCAAGGGTTAAGGCTACAGCAATATCTGGATACCAAATGCCTCTGACATGAGGTGGATGAAGCCGATCGACGATTCCCTCCCTCTGCAGTACGGAGGGGAAAGACACTGTGCCAGGCCACGTGCAGTGTGCCTGGGCATTCTCTGTCCCTACAGAGAAGCTTGGGTGGCCACCAAGGCTGTCTCTACTCAGAGAGAGCGGAGCACCTCCAAACAAGGAAAATCAGTTCCTAGGTTTGCTCCAGTTATTTGAATTATTTAATTGTAAAGGAAACCTAAGCCACCATCTTTCACCTTCTTGAGGCTCCCCTAAAACTTCCATGAAAAGCCTTCTGTGCTCCACATGACCTGGAATTAACACAATATGGAAATATCGCCCTAGTAAAGCTGGTGGTTAAACATCAACAACCTAATGGGGTTTGATTATTTCCCCGAGTCAGTCAGCTTCTTCGCATCACCCTTCTCTTTTCCCTTACGCATATGCAAAAACATACCACGCTTGCAAATTGCTCATGTGGAGCTTCACAGATCCAGAAAGCACTGCATGTTTGGAACAACTCACCGCAAATCTCCTTAGTCTCAGCACATATTGATATGGCAGCTGTCAGAGCCTACCTTCTTCCACAGACATTTACACTTGGCTGCTCCTTGCTCCTACGATTTCACTTTCGATACTGCAAACCCTTTCAGACAGAGGAAAAAAATCTCTATTTGAGAGAACAGATTAACTAACACTTAACAATATATATAAAGTCTGAGTGAAACTATAAGGGCCATTTGGGTTTAAAATGAAATTTCACACTGCTGCAGAGGAAGAAGTTAAGTGCAAGCAAAACACTCCCTTCAGTGAAAGAAAACATATTGACCTCCAGAGGGATCTGAAGTTCCAGACTGTTTGTTCTCCAGCAGGAATCAAATGAAAAGCATCTTTAATTGATCTCAGACCAAAACACTACAGTAAAATCTTGTAACAGCATATTCTAAAATGGCCTTGGGATACCCTTCCTTCTGAATTCCCAGTCGCTGCAGCAATTCCTTGGCATATCAGAAGTCCAGAAATACTTCTGTTCAGCAACTGGCTACAAAAGGAATAATTCATTTACAAGGACTATCAACGGTACATCTGGCATTTAGAAATAGTATCAATACTTAATCATAAAGAAGGAGAAAAATCTAAGCAAGCACTGCTCCCAACTCTTCCACGCCCAGAACACTAACCCATTTTCCTCTGCTCATCTGAAGAAGTAATGCTCATCTCTCCAGTCTCTAAGAGTGAGAGCTCTGTTCTCCTCACCTCCTTCAAACCCTGCTCCGAACCATTCCTTGTCTTCCTTCCCCCTTCCTGCCCGCCTCTCTACATTTCTGGCTTCCTTTCCCCTTCCTCTTTCATCTTTTGCTTCCTTGACCTTGATCTGGTTACAGAATTTCAAATAAAATAGCGGAAGTCAGTGATGTGCAATAAATGGATTTAAATTTATTACAGGAGCAACGTGCCTGCCATCAATGTGGGATATCGCTCTGTTAAGCCCCTTCTGTAACAGGACCTTCTGCCTCGCTGCCCCAACATCACCATTCAAACAAGTGGCCCCTACATCGGCTTCAGTGCGTACAAAGGATGGATGCACATGCCTGCTGCTTTCAGAAAAATCATAGGGGTAGACTGAGGAAGGGGAACCAGGTCAGTTAACAAGGTAGTAAAAACGTCAAATATTTTTAGAAGGTAATTTAAACAATACGAAAATATTTTCCACATGAAAAGAGAAGCATGCAAAAGCTCAGCCAGGTTATAATGTAGTTATAAGGAATTCTCTTTGTTAATCTTTCAGTGGCACAGGGCACTTTTACAGCTGCACTAAGTCACAGTGATGGAAGAGAGTAAAGGGCGCAGCGTTACAATCTCACTTCAGGTCTAACTTCTCTGGATCATCACCATTTCGCAGTGACATTGTCACGTCTCAGCACCGACAACAGCAGCTGTCAGACCACAAGGTATGGGGTGCTACACCCAGGAGTGAGGAAAAACCATGAACCAGGACTAAGTATACACAGTACCTTGGGAGTGTCTGGGGTGGGGAGATCAAGGTGTGCACATAAACTAAGTGATAAGTAGGCTGGAGCTGGGACAGTTGTTCATCTTTGAGTCACAAACCACCAGCGATTCTCTAAGCAGGGACAAGGGCGGCTTGCTTTTCCTTCCCAGCTACTGGTAGCATGGCTCCTCCACCCCACAATCCCCATGCACATGCTTATACCCTGGCCCACAACACTCTGGAGTATTGCAAAGTTCAAGAGAAACACGGTGAAGTTTAAAGACACTCTCAAAAATCTAAAAAATATTCTCAGCAGGACACTTCAGCCCGTATTTAATGAGCTGCATTTAACTTCGCTGCAGGCACAGTTTAAGAGAATGGTTTTTCCAGCATGCATTCCTACACTGGAAATGTGTGGGGATTCACCACCTTGCCAAAGCACAGGCTCCCCGGACAAGGTGAGAATTAAAACGCGAGCACTTCAGGACTTCCAGGGCAAGGAGAACTTTCTCCACTAATAGCCAAAAGCAGCCTGACGGTAATTGCTACTGTACCAAACAGACTTTGTACAATTCATTTGAAAATTAGTTCTTTTTTTTTTCCAATCCTAGAAGCAGTCGTGTAGACCTGACCTTTAAGTAGTTCAAAGTAAATTAGCTCATTCTTACTGTTTCAAGGCTACTGAAAAAACAAGTTTTAACAGCAGTTACCAATTCACACCCAGCGTTTTCGGACAATGATTAAACACATGTCAAGTTTCTGTGCTTAGAAACAGTAAAGGTGAAGTGTGCACTGTTGTGTACATGGAAAAGAAACTAGCAGAACTGAAAAATTACAGCTGTGACCTGCCAACTTCCATGCACCCCAAAGTTAGCTCCTTATTCAATCTCTGCCTAACGTTATGGTTCAAATAATTGGTTTTTGAAACACAGCACCTATAATAATCATCACCCTCCTATTTGGAAGAGTGATTCCAACTCACAAAGCTGTGTACATCCAGTTTCTCACTTAGCTGCACCATCTTACAACAGAAGTGAATCATTTTTTAGCACCACAAAACTACCACCCACTCTTAACCTCTGTATCCCGACCCATGGCAACTTACCAAGCATCACAAAATCACTAACTTTTCTGAATACTAAACCCAACAGACTTCAGATACAATGCCACATTGACTCTAGTGCCCAAAAAGCTTAGGAAATTCCCATCCTCGTGCCCACCCACCCTTCAATTCTCGCAAGCGTGAGGCCACATGAAGCCAATCAGATTCCTACAGTGATCTTTATGGAAATTCATTTCTGGACCAGACCACTCCTTGGGCACTGGGCACAGCACCATTCCATTAACAGCAGCACCAGTCCAGACACAGAAACACCTCCTGTGTGACCTGGAAAGTCCTCAAACAGCTGAACTAGGAATGATGTACAGCTACACCCTCAGTAGAAGTATTAATCTGATAACATAACTTTGACAACATGCCTCATCCCAACCTATTCCTTCTACGGATAACCGGTTGCTCTGAGACAGAGGGGAAAAACATCTCTCTTGCCAACACCTCACTGCAGGTACCAGCACCCCTCGCTTCTTCAAACTGTCTAACTGCTTAGTATAATTATGTTTATAATTGAATTAGAACAACTGCTCTTACTGTATACTTAATTTCAAGTTTGCTATTTCTATTTCAGACTTGAAACACTTCTCTATCTAAACACGCATCTGTTCTCTCCAGCACCAGCTGGCCTAATAAAAGGTACTATCACCCACTGCAAATCTTGCCTTGCTCCACTTGAAAAAACTCCTGGCTGGAGCTGCCAAGCTGTTCTCATTTCAAATGAATCAACAGCACTTTCTAAACCTTGTTTAAAGCCATATTTTATGTTAGGTCAGTAAAACTAGTTTGAACTCAACCCACCTCTGCCAAGCCTGATGGTATTTATGAAAAGAAGGCAAACACAAGGTTTCTTTGCTCAAAATTACGTCAATGTGCAGCATTCACTTTAGTGTACTGGAATCCATGGAATGCAAACCTGTAGCCTTTAGCTGTGGTGGGTGACTGGACCAGGGAAATGAACCATCCAGATAAATATTCAGTGTTTCAGAACTTCAATTTCCTCTCGGACAGCACACTTCAAACTGGAAGTGCACAAAGGAGCCAGTGTTAACCTAACTTCATAAACACCATCATGTTAAAACCCGAAATAGATGCCAAGCTGCAGGCTGGAAATGGAGGCTGAGGTGACACTGCACCCCACAAAAACACAAGAGCATTCAGTGCTGGGGCTGACCTGGTCCTTGGTCTCTCCGTTCAGGAACCAGACTTGTATCCTCCAAATCACTCCCACTGGACTACCCCCAGACACAAAATTGCTCCCGTGTCCCTTTCCTCACATCTTCAAAGAGAAGGGAAACTTTCCGATATTCTCTGTTTTAAAGAGTTTGCATGAGGGAGGTTGTTCTTAGACAGGGCTCTCAAGGTGCAGGCTGGACAGTCCTGCAACTACTCAGGAAGGAATCGCTGATAGAGCTAACTCCGAAGAACTCCACATGGGAGCTTTAATGGCAGAGCAATTCCACGTAGAAAGCTGAAGACTTCAAATACTATAATCCATCAATATATTGCTAGCAGTAATGTCCCCTTTTACAGTAGGCCTATAAAAGGGTGTTTTGCTTTTCACACATACTTTGGAAGCACTGCATTTGATAAGGCCATTTATGTTGTAAAAATGGGGGCTTTGGCATCACTTTTGACAAGTTCACGTGCCAGAGGCTTTTGAGGCCATTGACTCCATATACCATTAGCACAGCTCACAGACAGCATGTGGCAGCTTCTCTGTACTCACACACAAGTGTGTTCCTATGTTCACCACTTAATTTACTTTCCAGGGATGCTATAGTGGCAAATTGCTTCACAGCCACCTCTTCCTCTGAAAAACTGCTGCTAGACTTTCCAAAAGAAAGACTTTCCTGAATTTTCAGTACAGACCAGCAGAAGCTACCGCAGAAGAGTGGCAGGCAGGATTTCAGAGAGAGTTAAGCTTCAGAGGGGCAGACCAAAACACAGTCAGGAAGCAGCTACTGTTTCAAATGAGTAAGCGCACACGAATAATGCTGACTGATACAGGTCTGTGTACACAGCATACATAATTTTCAGATGAAAGATTAATTCGGTGCACTGAGACCTCTATAACTGTTTAACACTTGTGAAAACTGTGTTGTGGCAATAAGCTCCCTCAATTTTAAGTGAATCTGTAAGGGCCTAGCCAAGTTCCTCATGACTGCTGTAGCAGCTGAGATTTAACATCAAAGCACCGAGGATGCAACCCTCCACAAAAATTCGCTGGAAAGATCTGTGCCCCTGGAAATCCTGAGCTGTGCCAGGGTCCACGATAACGTTATTTGCTTGTTACCAACTAAGGGAAGCCTCTGTGGTACAGGAAACAGGGGCAGGTGCAAAACCACACATTATTCCTTTACTCTGAGTTCTCCGACAGACCAGCAATAGTGTTTATCTGCAAGGACAAGGAGAAAAAGCACCTAACAGCTCCTCTTCCAAAATAGTAATGATTACTGAGCAACTAGGAATGCCCAGAGCGTCCATGAAATACCTGTTCCGTATTCCTAACACATGCCTTAAGTTTCCCCAAAATTAAATCCTATGATAACAGAAAGGAAAAGCTTCAACTGTAACATGCCATGAGAAGAAAGATAATGTTTGAGGGCATGGCAAAGTCCTAACACAGTTACACCACTGACTCACATTATCACTGCTACTGAAAACATTAATCTTTAATGTGGATAGGAAAAGAACATCTCAGATGACGGAAAAGTGTATTTGCATGACATGAGTCTGGTAGGTGCATATTAATTCTCAGAACTGGTGAAAGCATTGAGACAAATTTAAGGAATGTCAAAACCAGCAATTTATTCTACAAAATGGCTTTATTGTAAATTGAGATGATAGAGCAGCTGCAACAGAATACTTCTGAAAGCATAAAACTCGAAAGCACATGTACATTTTAAGGGAAAGTTCAGGGTGCAATTGTTGCAGTAACAACAATTTCTCCTCACAGAAGAGCACAGACTATCTTTGGTTGCCATGATTGGAACCTCAGCTGAGTGTTGAGTATAGAGAGAGCTGATACTCCCTCTCTTTGAGAAGCCATGGCTCCCAGCCACTTATTACCTCTGCAATTTATCATTCAAAAACCAGGGACAGGTTTTGGCAACTGCGCCTTAATCACTGTTGGGTTTTTTTTGAAGAAGTGCATCTAATTAACTTCTTGAAGTGCATTTCTATACAAGGAATAGCAAAAAAAAAAAATTACCTATTCCGGCTTTCAGAATAGGTGTTATTAGCATTAAGGTATAAGCTTTGGTCAGAAACCAGGGCTGCTGCTGAATGCCCCGAACTCAAGCTCTCTGCATGCTGGAACACTTAGTACATATCAATTCTCTTAGCGCTGAGTGAACCAAGTTTGAGGCTGATGAAAGATCACCCACTTCTCTGCAAATTCCTAAAAATAGTTAAAAAATTTCTCATCTCTCTCCTTAGCTTTTGTCATGATGAGACCAGCACCTGCTCACCAAAACCATTTAGTCATCCTCATTAATCACCTTGAAGTGGTGCCACAGTTGTGACCAAACAGAGTGTGCTCCTGGCTGGCACACTCAGAACTGCAGCAGCTCCATCCCTCAACTGCCAGCACCTGCCCAGCATGAAACACGGCCACTTAGTGCAGCTGTCTTGGCTCAGAGCTGATCTGAGCAGAACTGAAGGGGCCTGTAAGAAGCCAAAGATCTTGTTAGAGACCCTGGTAAGAACACATCACCAAATGTCCACTGTGAGGCAGGACAGGGAGAGGCACTGCTCTTGAAATCCACTTCTGCACATTCCTACTGCTTGATTTCAACTCCATTCACCTAAAGATGGATGGTACCTCAGCTTGCTCTTCTATATTCTCTTGGTTTTGCAGAACCTTTTTTCTTTTCACAACACTGATATTAAACACAAACTGCACATTACCCGTTGTAAAAGCAACACAGACAAAGAATAAATCAGAAATACTCGCTTAGTTCCAAATGTCTCAGTTGCACTGGTTCTAAACTATAAGTAAAATTGTACTGATTCCAGTGAGAAGACCAAAGCCTTCTTCACGCTACAAGACTGCCTAAGCATATAAAAGTAGGATGCTTGCTGCATAAATGAAACCAGCAATATCTACTGTAAGGAAAGAAGGAAACACATCTACTACTTTTATGTTAGAATATTTAAACCAACATAAAATATATCACAGATCTGCTGTTCTGGTACCAAGAGATCATAAAGACAAAGCTGTAAACCATTAGTTAAACCACTCCTATTTTTCAAGAGTTGCTGTTTCTACACACAGTGTGTCTTTAGGATTTTTGCTTTGTTTTCCTGATCAGTCATTTGCATGGAGACAAAGAAGTCTGATGTAAAAATTCAGCAGTCATGTTCTGAGAGCATGGCAGGAGATATTAAAGACATAGAGAGCTTGGGTGCAGGCTGACAGGCAGAAGCATTACAGCCTAACGAGAAGCCTACATTGGAGTGCAGCACTCAACAGAGAGGATGGAAACGCGTGCACCCAAACCATGCTGGATCTGTTGAGAACAGTGCCACCACAAACCTTTGAAAACTGCCCAGTGATGGAAGAGAGCAAGGCAGGGAACCTGCCAGTCTGGGCTGACAGATCTTCCAGCAAAGACTGTAAAGACTTCCCGTAAAGACTGTATCCGTTTGAAATCCCAGGCATCAAACCAGCAAGAGAATTTAACACTACTGTAAACTCTCCTTTTCATTACTGTTGTAGGAACTGCATATCGCTTATGTCTCGAGCATGTAAGAGACAAATGAGAGTTTTGGTCTCAGCAGCTGACAAACTCACAGCTGTCATGAGGCAGTTCTGCGGCAGATAATCGATTCAAAGATAAATTGGGGAATTATTAACCGTGGAAGTGTTACAGAGCTAGGATTCAAGTGACACATCACAAAATTTAACCTGCTAAATGGTCACACTGGCTTCTGGGCAACAGAAAGGAGTCTGTACAGCACTGTAAATGGCCATGGCCAACAGCAGACCCTTCTGACTGAAGGGAGAAGCTGAGAGCTGACAAAAGCTTGTAACTCAAAAGGCTTGGGAACCACTGACAGACAACTGAGCGCTCTGCATGCAGGCACTGAGCGTGCCAGATTAATACAGCAAGGAGATTAAAGCATAGCTACAACTCCTAGTCTAGATAAAGCTTCAAGATTAAAGATCACGTTGTAGGTGTGTAAAACATGTTAGCACTCCTTTTATTAGAAGTCAATCTAAAAATGTTTCCATCAGACACTGCTGTAATTACAAACACGCAAACCAGTATATTAATCCTCCAGGAAAAGGTGCCAGTGTACCAGGAAAAGAGGCAGAACTGTTCAAGGGCTTTCTGGCAGGTGTGTACCACAAAATAAGAGTTTGGCAACACTAACACTGCGTTAATTTCTCTCAAATATTTCCTACAGAAGCTCTGATTATTTAAAAACACAGAGAAGTTTTCATCTCTCAAAGATACACAATTATAGGTGTTTGTATAAAACTACACAAGTGTGGCTAACTGAAAACAACCTGAAGAAAAGAAGAAGGAAGAAAAAGAAAACAAACAGAAAACGGGACACCACCTGTGTTTACTGAAGCTGAAGTACATCCAACTGACTTGATAACGTATGTCTCAGGAAAAAAGGAAATGCCACGTATGATGATAACATCATTAAAATGTTTGACTAGCATGACATACAGAGTTATTAATGAAAACAAGGAGATGAATAGACAAGCTGTAGCTAAGGAGCCATCTGAAAAGAAGCAATTCATGTACTTGAAATGTCAGGTTAAAGAATCTACCTGTGGAGTGCCATGAGGACTTGTTTTAGCAATGATCTCTTGAGTGGTTCCCTAGAGACACTGGCTCAAAAAATGCTGATGAAGAGGTTAAAGTGTATCATCAGCACAACGCATAAAAACAAGGGACTGAACTGGTGTCCTAGGAACAGAACGGAATTCACGGGAAATCCCAGAGTATGAACTTAAAAACTCAACATGGTGTACTAGGGAGTTAGTACAAGACTTGAGCTATCACCTGGAAGCTCATTAGTTAAGAGACTTCAGAACCAGATCTTTGTAGTATGAAATTAAATTGAACTGAACAGCAAACTGAAAGGCCCACAGAACCACCAGCCTATTTTAATACCTCTTTTTCTCCCCAATGTTTGTCAATACCTATTTAACCTCCGAAAAGTTCTCAAGAGGTTTTTTTTGCTGTGTTTCTCTTCTCCGCACAGCTCCCCCTTAACATGTCTTTAAGTAAACTATGCTCAGATCTTTTCAGAGCATCTGACTTACCCAGACATTTCAGCTAGAAACATGTGCAAGCTAGAAGTGATAGGGCACACATTAAGTGCGCTGAACAGCAAGACAGCTCTTAATCTCAGGATCTAATTAACAGAAGAGATTACAATAATCAGGGCAGTACAGTAGTGTGTGCCATATGTAAATTGTTGATCTGACGCCACTGATTTTTTATGCAACAGCTAGAAGACAAGATACTTCTTGAAACAATTTACAGATACATAAAGACAACAGACTTCATTTTCTTAAACAACTCTACCTTTCTACATAAGAGAGGTTCACTGGCTCCAAAAAACTCCATGTCTCATGCAACACCTGAACTCTTAAGTAAGATTTATCCGAGGAGAACTTAAAACAGTTACTGCACCATTTGAACGCAATCGGGTACAATGATCTGGCTACTCTTTATTGCTAACAACATGCAAGAAACTCCACTCATTTCCACAGCTTTGCCCTCTGCCCCAGTCCTGTTCTCCCTAGCCATGACATTTCAAGTTTTGGTGTGATCATTTGAAGTCAGCTTTTTCAGAGAACAGAATGTTGCCATTCACTACTTCAAAGGACCCAGATTTTACTTGTTGCCTTTTTGAAGCTGCAGTGCAAAGTATAAACTTTATGTGCCTAACACAGCTTTCATATGGTTGAATAAGCAAACTAGATAAATGCCACCTTCCCCAGCCTTCAGCACTTTGAACTTTTCACTGTGGGAATCTCACATTAGTGTTCCATATAACACATAAAAGTAAATCTTTAGATAGTACTTAGAACTGAAGCTCATTTAACAGTACAAGTAGTAACTGCTAAAAGCTCTCGTTATATACTGAATTACATTTATTCTCATAATAAAAATTAATGTGAACTTCACTAGATAGACTGTATTGAGATATTTCAGGACAGATTCACCGCCCTGCAGTGCCTATTTTCCACCAGTTCTCTGAAAAAGAGATGAACAAATGATCAGATTGCTGGTTTAACTACGGTTTGCCGCAAAAGCACATGCTAGAGATGCTTCTGCTGCAAACATATGAGCAAATCTCCATTTGTTTTTTTTTTGTACTAAAGCAACAAGTGAATTCACAGTTCTCCTTGTATCCTTATGCATGCAAGCCCCACAAAACGCAGTCAGATTATACTGGAGAGACATGTGCCACATCCCCGAGGCTCACATTCATATTTAACCACTTTTTCCACGACAACGTTCATGCATAATTTTTGTGTGATCTAAATGCCTTCTTTATATTTCTGCTGTGTGCAAATTCAGGTTAAATTTTCCCCAAATTTCTCAGCGCAGACAAGCCATTACATGACTACTTCCCACTCCATGTGACAGAAGTGAGGCTTCAGTTTTATACTCTTTGGCCTTTAACAGCAATACAAATGAACAACACACAAAAAAACCCCCAACAAATGGAACATTCAATTTTTCTAAGTACTGCAAATTGCCAAAAAAAATTCCATGAAGTACTTTTATTTGTCACATGGCAGCAACCTCCTAGTTTAAATGCTCTCCAGAAAGCTATTGTTTCTTATTTTACCATGGCTACCCATAGCATTTCAGTCTTCACCTTCAGAAGCTCTGCAAGCACACCAACACAAACTTATGAAAGACCTACATCAAAAAGAGTACTCAAGCCAACCTCCTGAATTGCTAACAAAAGCAAAAAGCTCCAAGCCCTTTTTTAGTGGTACCATGTGAAAGAAATGTCAAGAAAAATGGCATTTTTTTTGCATCTGTATATCAAAATACTCTAGTGCAGTTCAAGATCTTCTTTGTAGCACTACTGCATTAGATCCATGAAAGAGTCAAAAGGAAAAAAAAACAGGATTGTCTCTGCTTCCTCACACACGTGTACGCTTGTTTACAGATCATGCCCAGCGCTACTGCCTGGCTTTGAAGAGAGGAAAGGGCACACAGCTCCTGTTTTCTGACAGAAGAGTGTCCGTTGCAGAGATCATTTTAACTGATGACACAGTGAAAACCACACTTGGAGAAGTAGTTCTTTCTTCAATTCCTCCAAGGAAAGCAGAGGGCCTAACCAGGTGCCTTATGCTACAAGAGCTGCCAGTGTCAACCACACTGAGGAATCCCTCCCTCCGCTACCAATCCAAGCTGTGCCTCCTATCTCACTGTGTGCAAGGGTTTCATTTTTGTCACTTGGAAATGACATACCTGTCTCCTGATTTTACAGAAACAAACGACTGTAACTGCATATCACAATCATTAGGCTCGTGACAGCCAAATTCGGCTAAGTGCTAGTTTTTACTAGCTTGGCACAAAGCTTACATGTCAATCCATTTGTTGTTTGAAGTATTCAGGTTTATTACAAAAAATGACAGCTTTCCTTCTCTCACTTTTATTCCAGATTAGCAAGGAAGTGTTATACCTTAATGAAAGCCACGTTAACTACTAATCGTAAGTATCCCTGAAGAACACTAACCCCACTAACGCATGAAGTACTGGAAGCCTGCACTGACAAGAAAACAGCACAGAAAAACCCACTTGAAGAGCAAAGGAGAGAGATCAAGGCCAAGTCCCACATTGTGTACACTCTGAGGAGGCAAAAAGGTATCACTAATCCAGACAGCATGGACCGTGGCCAGCTAATCAAGGTGTCACAGACACATAAACAAGCAGCCACCTTTCAAACGGAAACGGCTATAAAGAATCCTGAACAAGTTTAAGCAAGGCAGGAATGTGGTTGTGTCATCACCCTTTTAGCACTACGTGTACCCTTTATTTTCCTAATGACTCATTTATGCAGATAAATTGAAATGCCTAAAAGGAGTTCCTTCTTGGACCTGAAAACTAAAAATGCTGGTATTTATCCACAAATCATGTTACCAGGTGAACAGTAACTATATGAGCTTTCTAACTTTCTCCCCTGTATGGCAAATCCTGGACTGGCAGAATCATATCCATGCTTCAGGCTGGGGATAAGGAGAGTTTTATGGAGTTTTTTTAACCCTCTAGCATCTTTACTAACACTTCACAGAAGCTTCTCAGAGCAGCTCGTTCTTAACAGGGGGATTCCTCCACTTAAAAAACCCAAGACGCTGAAAGAAAACTGCAGAAACTGTCAGGCCTGGGGAGCTTCAACACAACGTAAATACCTATGCCTAACAGAGAATCAACTTGCCCCTTGAATCACTAGTTATTTCTAAATCCAGTGATTTCTGAGGCTCTTGGGTCTCCATGGGACATGGCATCTTCATGCTTTCAAAACCTGCCAGAAGACTGAATGCTGGCAAATACCCACCATAATTGCAGTTTTCCCATAAAGCACTCTTGGTAATATCCAAATACAAAATGCCGAATCAACTACCATCTGTAGCTAGATTTATAAACCAGGATCTTTTTGAGAATTTGTATTTCCACTAAAACAACTACAATTCCAGTATAATTACAATGTTCATTTGTACTTTTCCATATGAGACACGACACATGTGAGTAACCACAGATGAGCTACACGGTGTCCCTTTATTAGAAAGCACCTCTTAATGCTCTGAAAAACCTGCCTTTATTCAAGCCTTCTTGGGTAAAGCAAGCACATAAATGTTGTGGTCAAATTACTTCGAAACAATACAGAAGACCTCAAAGAAGAAGAAAAAAAAAATGTTATGTCCAACAGCCTCCGCAAGCAGATGTACTAAATAGATTGGGACAATACAGCTTGGAAAAGAAAAAACCCAAAGAGAAAGCTGAGAACACAGAGATCTATAAAACTGCAAATGAGGAGGTGACTGGAGAAAGATTCTTTATCCTTTCTCATACTATAAAAACTAGGAGGCATTCAATGAGATTACCGTTCATTGGGTTTAAAACAAAAACAACCAAAAAGACAGGAAATTGGTTTTGCAGAATTCATTGCATGTGTACTGCAGAAGCTACAGGTACAAACTATTCAAGGGGTACAGCCAAACCCACAGATGACAGGTCCAACAGGCACCATTAAGGACGACTGCTAGCACATACTCTCCAGCCCCGGCCACATCCAAACCCTTCATCGTAGGCAGATGCATCGGGGAATGACGACTGCGCTATGTAAGCTCTCCCACTTTTCCCCTAATGACTTACTGCTGGCCACTGCCACAGACCACATGCTGAGCTCCAACACATTCTGCAGCCCTGATTAACCCATCACTCAAGTCCTCTGATGAATCCCTTCATGGCAAATAAATATTTCCCCAGCTCTAAACAGCAATACATTAAAAACACACTATCTACAAATAATGCACAGGTTAAGTCACTTACCTAACTTGATTAAGTGGAATGTAAGAATTAAATGAAATGCTGAGCATTTACAATTCCTCTCTTCTCATTCACACATGAGAATGCCATTTTATCGGGTTTGCAGTTTGTTCCCTATCACCACCATTTCGTTTAGGCACCTTTTACAAAGCAGTACTAGACATTTGTTTTCATCCAGTGAAACCATTAGAAGATTCAATTTGATCTCCAAGGCAAGTTAAGAGTAATGGACTCCTCTGTTTACTGAGCAGTAAGTACACCACGATTTAATTAGATCTATATGCTGTAAACTGCATCTTTCGAGGCAACAGCAGCAGCCACCAAGTGTGAGGCATTTCAAGTTCTTACGTAAATCAGTTTTCAGTCTTTTTTTCTGCTTTTAACCGCTGAAATGCTAACCACCTACTTCCACATCACGCTACTGCAGGTGGAAGCACCTCTCCCACCCAGTTTTGTTCCTGCCATCTCACACAACACTTTTTCAAAGAAACAAGCAATTAAGATGCTGCCCCTTTTCAGCCACATGCAATTCCAAGATTGATGTCATATTTCAAGCGCCAGACTGTGAACACGCTCAGCAACCATAGCATTTAATTTAGAAGTCAGCACTTGACACATCGAAGTCTTTGGAATTCCTGAAGTCTGGCTGTCTGCACAGTTGCATAATCTGAGTGGGGACAACCTACTTATATTCAGGCGAGTTAGAAGAATGTCAACAGACAATCCCTTCTACGTCAAGGGACATCTCCTTCCTTGTCACGCACCAGCAAAAGTATCACTGCTTCGTCACAGTTTCACTTGCTTCTCTTTTATGCAAGTGAATGACAATGCCTAAAAGGAGTGAAGATATCACCAGACCTTCTCAGAGAAATATGCTCAAATGTTCTCAAAGCCCATTGATAAAGACATTTACCAGATGGAAGAGACAATGCCAGATGTGAAGCAACCAATAAAAGCCCAAATTCCCCAAGACCTCCTCCTTATCAGCACCCAGTCACACACTGTTCACCTCTCAGCACAGGCATCGTACATCCATTCACAAGAGGGATATAAAAATAAAAAGCCTCCTTCAAGCGAGTCACGGGATACAACCAAAAATAACACTCAGACGCTTGTGCAACTTCACACACCGGGGAAGCTGTATTTGCCTTTGATCCTCTTAGCAAACAGCTGACCAGACCCTCGGAACAGCGCACACTTGCTACAGACACCACAGAAGGAAACCACCCCTTTTAAAAGTTGCCAGAGTTTATGATTAACCTCCTGTTGCAACAAACATGGCAAGGATTCAGTTTCACTTGCTGACTACTTCTCTTACGTATTAGAGAAGAAATACATAAGGACACTATCCCACTCCAAACCTCACAGTCACAAGGACAGGAATTCTCTCACCCTGTAAACAAAACCAGCGCAGAACCTTCTGTGTGGGAAAGCGAGCATAATCCTCCCTCCTGACAAGTTAGCATCCGTGCAACATCCACCTGGGAAGACTGAAGTAGGGCTGGAAATTCCCTTGCCCTGGAAAGGGACTGCTTGGAGTGTTCACACCAATTAAAGCTTTGGATTAAAAACAGCTGTTTAAATAGAAGTAGTCCCTAGGGAGAGACACTTACAGCATTGTAACTGGTTTCTGGTATAAACTGTTCTACATCAATGGAGGCATTTATACCGGTAGGGCTATGTCTAAGCTAGCAGGTTAACACTTGTTCAGCTCTATCTCCTTAAATAGATGCGCTTATATCCAGGCAAGGTCTCCAGGTGCATCACACCTCAGATCTGCATTACACACAGACGTCAAGCTGAAGTGAGAGACCTCAATGGCAGAAGAAAATCGCATCGCACTCGGAACACCCTAAAAGACTCCTGGATGCCAGTCAGTGACCCGCCTGTACTGAGGCTGTTCCTATGCAGCAGGGTCATCTTGCCGGGTCTGCAGAGCAGGGCTGCAGGCGTGCCCTGCACATGACAAACAACACATCACTTGGTCGACAAAAACACACAGCTAGGAGCTGGGGATTCAAATCAGGAGGTGAGCTGGGCAACCTCTACCTCAGTAAAAGCCAAGTGTCCTAAAGACCCAAAGGATAAATAAAATATAAAATAAAAAAGGGGAAAAGGACAAGCCTCACATGAGGCAGAAGCACAGAGAGAAAGCAGGGGCAAACATAACTGGGAAACCTGAGAAATCCCCAACGTTGGGATGGCAAACCAAGGACCTCACGTGAGGAAAACGATGAAAGCAGGAGATATCTGCAAACATCAGAACAGATCCTGGGCTGCAAAAATTACGTATATGACTGTAAAAGAGAAAGTGAACTAATTTCAGACCTGTGGTTTTCAGCTTGGGACCTGCAGTTACCTAGGAAGCACGCAGACTACTTCATTTTTCTCGGGCAGACTGCTCAGAGGAAAAACTAAAAGTTGAAGGAAAAAAACACGGCAAGCTTAACCTGACTGTATCGCACTGCAGTATCAGCAAGGCACATGAAGAAAAGGGGTTGAAAGCTGCAGTCATGAAAGATGTAACAGGCAGCCACGAAGCACAGCCAAAAAGAGACAAGAAATGGGTAAGAATGGGTGACCTCTCTGGCATGTGTAGCAAGGAAGCACTACGGTCTGGGGGCAGGCACTGGAGCAGCTGCCGCTGGGTGTCTGTGGGAACATGCAGGACACGAAAGGACAAGCCGTGGAAGCCTTCTCCCTTGAAGTATGGAGAAGAAATGCCTGCCTCCCAAAGGCTGCTAGTGAAGCGCCACCTGCACCTTTCCTGATGTGTACAAACACACACAATGTGGGATGCACCGTCTTTCGGTAGGCAGTCAGTGCGATAACCCTGGTGGGTGCATAGATACGTAGGGCAGAATAAGCTCCACTGCACAAACAGGAGCAGGGCTGGAGCGGTCATCCTTTAGAGACTTAGGTGGAAGATATCTGGATGTCTATTTGGGCAGAAAAAAAACTCTGCAGCTTTCCACAAAGAGGAAGGGGCCTCCTGGGGTGCATGTATTTAAGAAGCTGTGGCGGTCAAGCGTGGAGGCACTCCCCAGTACACCTACGGGGGGAGAGAAGTGGAGCAGATTTTGGAAGGCAGCAACACCCTTGCCCTGTGTGTCTGAAGGGAGGCAACAGGCTCTTGGCAAGCAAGAAGGCGACTGTACCCCCCACACAAGCATCTGCCAGTGTTTATGTTTGCATATAGGAAAACAACCCCGCATACATGGAAGAAGAGCAGAGAAAAACGTAACGGATCTTGGCAGCTGAGCACTATGACATCCTCACTGCGTGTGGACATGGGTGGTGTGGACATGGGTGGTGTGGACATGGGTGTGAGCAGAGGCGGCACAGCAGACCCTAGCAGATGGGCAGTAAAGAATATGCAAAAAGGGGTGTTGGAAGGAAAAACAACAACAAAGGGACCGGCAGCTCTGCCTAACAGCTAGTGGGAATCCCTCTTCTCCTCCCATCAGCCTGCAGTGGAAAAGGGAGGCAGCAGGTATCCCGCTGGGATGCAGGCAACAACACAACTCCCCCCCCTCCCCAAAACTCCACGTTCGCGTGTGCCTGGACAGCTGAGTGCACCCGTGGGAAACCTCAGGATGAGCATAAACATCACCCAGTGGGGGCTTCATGTCCCCTCCTGGGGCTGCACAGAGAGGGGGATCCCTCCCTGCCCTGGGAACTCGTCTGGGGTACATGCAGTCCCTCGGGGGAGTTGGGGGGGCCACACCGTCCCTCGGGGAAGGGGGACACACATATGCGGCAGGGGGATACACGTCCCTTTTGGGGTTGGGAAGAGACACACGGTGCCTCGGGGGGGGACACATAGACAGGGGGGATGGACGGGGTCCCTCGGGCGAGGGGGGAGCAGGTGTGGGTGGGAAAGGGAACACCGTTCCTCGGTGGAGGGGTACACAAGTGCGGAGGGGGTGGCCAGGGTCCCTGAGGGGATGGAGAGGGGACACGTGTGGGGATGATGATGACAGAGTCCTGCAGGTACGAGGGCCGACACACAGTCCCCTGGGGGAGGAGGGCACACGTACGAGGGGGGAACGACAGGATCCCTTGGGGTCTGGGGGGGGACAACGACGACAGGGTCCCTTGGGGAGGTGAGGGGAACAGACACGGGTCAGGGGGGGAAGAGTACATAGTTCTTCGGTGGAGGGGATGGGGACACATGGTCCCTTGGAGGAAGGGAGAGGACACGTGAGGGAGTGGACAGGGTCCCTCGGTGAACGAGGACGACGGGCACAGCTCCTCGAACACATACGCGCGGGGGCGGGTGCATGGACCCTCCAGGGGGGCGGGACATGACCCCTGGGGAGAGGGGGTGAACAGGGTTCCTCGAGGGGGGAGGGGGGGAACACGGATAGGGAGGGGGGGGCAGGATACGGTTCCTCGCCGGGGGAGACGCAACAGTCCCTTGCAGAAGGAGGACACACAGTCCCTTGGGGGGAAACGCGGACAGACACGGGACACACACGGTTCCTCAGAGAGGGGGGACACAGTCACTTGGAGGGGGGGACAACATGGTCCCTTGCGGGGAGGGAGACAAAACGATACCTTATGGAGGACATACAGTTACTTGAAGGGGGAGACAACATGGTCCCTTGGGGACACACACAGTCCCTCGGGGAGGGAACAACACTGTCCCTTGGGGACACACACACACGGAGTACCTAAGGGGGAGAACAACACTGTCCCATGCAGGACACACACACAGCCTCTCGGGGGGGACAACACTGACCCTTGGAAGGAACACAGTCAGGCGTAGGGGACACACACACGGTCCCTTGGAGGGGGGGAACCAGTCACGCACGGCGGACACCCACACGGTCCCTCAGGGGGAGGGGAGGCACCGTCCCCTGGGGGGGCACAGCCAGGCACGGGGGGGCACACACGTGGGGGGGGGAGGGGACACACGTGGGGGGACACCCCTTCACCGCAGCCCCTCCCCCGGCGGAACACGCGTGCACAGAGCTCTGTGTGCGGAGCCTCCCGCCCCCACCTCACCCTGGGGGGAACCCGCGCCTTCCCCACCCCCCCCCGCCCCAGGCCCGTCCCCCGTTACCTGCGCTCGGCGCAGCCTGGCGCGGGCGGGAGGCCGAAGCTCCCTATCTGTGGCCGCGACGGGGCCCTGCCGGGGCCATGACGGCGGGGCGGGAGGCGGCGGAGGGACGACGATGAGGAGGAGGAGGAAGGCGAGGAAGAGGCGAGGCCGCCGCCGCCTCCCCCTCAGGCGCGCGACCCCCCCGGGGGCGGGGGGGGGGGGGGCGGGGGGGGGCGCGGGGCGGCGCCCCCGCGGGGAGGGGCCGGAGCGAGGGGCCGCGCGCCGCGCCGCCCGCCCGGGCACTTTGTTTGTGTCCCACAATGCACCGCGGCGAGGGGAGGGGGGCGGGGCTGGGGAGGAGGAGGAGGAGGGGTCCCAGCAGAGAGAGAAAACGCGGCCGCGCGCGCGCCGGCTCGAGCGCTTTATTTGTGTCC
Source organism: Cuculus canorus (assembly GCF_017976375.1). Classification (NCBI taxonomy): domain Eukaryota; kingdom Metazoa; phylum Chordata; class Aves; order Cuculiformes; family Cuculidae; genus Cuculus; species Cuculus canorus. The sequence continues at coordinate 2,309,543 of NC_071423.1, forward strand.
CACAATGCACCGCGGCGGAGGGGGCGTGGCTAAATGGGAGGGGCGGGGCCAATGGGGCGCGCTCGCCGGACCGGCACTTTATTTGTGTCCCACGATGCACCGCGTTACGGAGGGGCGGGGCCAATGGGGAGGGGAGGGGCAATTAGGCTCGCTCGCCAACCAGCACTTTATTTGTGTCCCACAGTGCACCGCGGCGGAGGGGGGGCATGGCTAAAGGGGAGGGGGCAATGAGGCGCGCGGGGCGGAGGGCGCTTTATTTGTGTCCCATAGTGCACCGCGGAGGAGGAGAGGGGCGGGGCTACGCGGATGGGACGCGATGGTCGGTCGGGTCGCTTTGTTTGTGTCCCACAATGCACCGCGGCGGGGAGGGGTGGTGCTGCGGGCGCGGGGAGAGGGGGGAAGCGCATGCGCAGTGCGGGTCGGAGGGGAGCGCGGGCGGGGGGTGGGGTCCTAGTGCCCGCCCGCTGTGGTCCTCCGTGCGTTTCAAGTCTCCCTTCGGGGGTCCGGTGGCTGCGCCCCCGTGGCCAGGATCGAGCACCTGGCATCTCGGTGCTAGGCGAGGGACGTGCACTCCGTTCATCCCAGCCCCCTCCGGGGCTCCGGTGCCTGCATCCCGTGCATCCCAACCCTTGGGGCTCCGATGCCTGCATTCCAAACTCCGGGGGCTCTGGTGCCCACACCTCATGCATCCCAGCCCCTGACGCTCTGGTGCCTGCACCCCATGCATCCCAACCTCCCGGGGCTGTCAGGATGGAGCACCCCATGCATTCCAACCCCACAGTGATACCGTGCCTGCCCTCTGTGCATCCCACCCTCCCGGTGCTGCTGTGCCTGCATCCCATGCATCCCAGGCCTCAATGCTCTGGTGCATGCACCCTGTCCATCCCACCTTCCCCTACTCGGTGCTCCGGTGCATCCCCAGGGCTGGGATCATGCATCCCATGCATCCCACCAGCCCCTCGGTGCGTCTGTTCCAGGGCCAGGACCGAGCATCCCTGCATCCCAAGCCCTGGTGCTCTGGTACCTGCACCCCCAAGACCAGCACTGTGCAAACTGCACTGCTCCAGTTTGCATCCATCCCCATCAAATTTAGAGTTAACGAGTCTCTAATTAATCCACCCCTGTAATTTGGTCCAAATCTGCTCTGACTCTGGGTAAGCACAGCTTAATTCAATGTGATTAGCACAGCCATTTGCTCCATGACTTCTTTTACGGTGGTGTTTTTTTGTTGTTATTATTGTTGAGTTGGGTTTTTTCTTGCAATGAGCACTCAGTATATTGAAGCAGGAAACAGACTGAAAGCCTGCCATCCAAAATTGTTAATCGGCAGCAAAAAACTTAAAACTGGCCTCTGGGTAACACCACACTGTTAATAAAAAAAAACCCCTAGGCTGAACACCCTGCTCTGTCATAAAAACCCTGGGACCTTTATAGATGATTCCTTGCAAAACTAGGCAGAGAACCAGAGTCCAAGCAATCTCCAGGGCTGGACTCTCTGCTGCTTAGTTCTCCTTTCAATTCCTCTTGTATTGGTTTTATATTCGCAGGGAGCTGCATTGCAACCCTGATGCACAACCGCCTGCTGTTGTGATCTACCCCTGAGCAAAGCAGGAGCAAAACAGCACTGGTTTCAGCACGTTTCTTGTGTGCACAAGTTGCTCCTGCTTTAATAAGACACAATGTGCACGGCAAGGAAAAATCTGCTCCCATCCATGGTACCTCCCGAGTCATAGAGGATTAATAAAGAAAAACGAGGGCTGCCATCCCTCACCTTCAAAATCCTGCTCGGAAAAGTGTGGAGCTGGAGGTGTTTGATGGTGAAACCGTTGTGGATGGAGTGATTTCAGTCAGCCCATAGTGATTTCAGTCAGCCCACAGTCATATCCTGCTTGAGACTTGCTCTGAGCTGGTCATGAGCTTTGCATGGGAGGGAAATAAGGTCCAGACTCTCAACAGTAAAAGTCAGCGTGGTCTGTGTCCTCGCTGTGCTTTAGCAAAAGAACACGACCTTCCAAGTAAAACATTTAAACCAACAGCATTTAGACCTGCTACACGTGGCCTGGAAAGAAGCCACTTTCTTTTTGAGGGCACATAAACACCCCAAGAATAGAGCATGGCCCCAGAGTCAGGCCAGGGATACGGCTGCTGGGACCTGACTGGGATGCGCAGACTTCGCCTGGAGCAGAGCTGAGCACGGGATGCTTGGCTGGTACAAATCAGGTTGGATTTGCCTCCAAATCAACGGTAATTCCCTGATGGAAAAGCCAGCTGCCTTGCAGAAGGTGGCATTTGCAAGGCAGGATCTGGCCCACACCATGCGCTGATTTCCCACCATGTCTTTTCCCTGAAAACCCACCTCTTTTCCCAGAAAACCCACCATGTCTTCAGCGATTCAAACCCATCCCTGCTGAAAAAAGCCCTTTATTTCATGTCTTCCTCTTTCTCCCTCTTCCTTACAACCTCCTGCGATGGTACACCTGCTCCTGGCTGAAATCTCTGCGCAGTTCGTTAGGTTTCCAATTAACAGAGGGGCATTTTGGTGCTGGAAGCCAGTAGGTTTGGGATGCAGAGCGCTTTGCACATCACACAGAGGAGCACATGAGCTTCCCTAGCCTGACTCAGATATGAATTCCTTCCCACTCCAGCAGAAAAGGCTGCTTTATTAATAACAATTTATTAGCCCTCCGTACCTGACAAGGTTCTCCGGCAATTCCAGGAGCCACATCATTTGCTGGAGTAAATCCGGGAGTGAGCCGTATTGATTTACGCCTGCTTGGGTTTCCTAAGCTACCAGGTCAGCCTTTATTGTGGTTTGCTTTCGCTGCGGAGTTGGATGAGGTGTCGCAATGAATTGCCAAAATACTGACTCCCAGTGAGGGCATTTGCTCATAGACACGTTTTATAACATCTCGATTCACGGACATCGACGGAGCAACATGGACATAAACTCTGAGTAATTCAGTGGTAAATATTATCTGTGCATCTCTAGAGAGTGAGCCTGCACTCATCTATAGGGACCTATAGGGATCTTGGGGCTGAACCGGCTGGAATCTGATGGATCTAAAAGGCTGGTGGGAAAATGAGGAGAAAGCTTTCAAAGGGTAACTTGTAGCCTCCACCTTCGGCTTTTAAATGGGATGCAAGCTGCTGGATCCAGGGATGCTTAGCAGAGCAGTCCCGCATGGCTTTCAGGGCTTGCTGCCAGCAGCCGCTGCGAGGAAGGGGGTCCCGTCTGCAGCACAGCAGACACGGCCAAAGGCTGTGCTGTCCCCTTAAAGCCTCCTTTGTCTGCCTAAAGAGAAACTGTGGTTTCCCATCCACCCAGAAGACACCCAGCCACGTCTGCTGTCCATCGGTGTGGTCTGGCCCCTCGCTTTAATCCTGGAATCTCTCCCTTGCTAACCCCATTCAAGCAACCGGAACGCGCAATTCCTGGCTGGAAGCTAGTTTACCCTCTTTTTGCAGCCTGTGGGATACGTTTTCCTTCGCTTCAGCGGCTCTTGGAGCAGATCCCGTGCTGCTAGGAGCCTGCTTTTCTGCTCCTGGCAGGATGCATCCATTAACACTGAAAGTAAATGACACCCTTCATGCACAGCCTTCCCCTTCCCACCCTGAGCTCGGCAACTCTGGAGGGAAAACCTCTTTTCTCCCACTCTCGAATACTCACTGCCTACTCCTTAATTCAGCACCCGTGTGCAGGAGCCATCTCCTCCTCTTCCTTCGCCTGTTGCAGTCTCCAGGGCTCGGTTAATTTGCTGTAGCTCAGTCCTGCTGACTTCTCTCTTTAGCAATCCCTGATTTTCTCCTGGCAGCAGGTGGATTTGGGTTTATGTCTTCTCCAGACCTGGGAGCACTTTGCCTGGTCCTCAGCGAGCGCAGTGCCAGTGGTTAAAGCATCCCAGCTGGTAGGAGAGGAGGTTGAAGAGGGCAGTTTAGGAGAGGAGCCTGTTTTCTACATGCTCCGAGTCACAAGGGTCCCTCTGAAGTGGTGTCATCCAGGAGCTCTGGGAACCAGATCACTTCCTTGGATGACCGAGGATGAATTTAACAGATAGCTGTATGGAGAAAGAGAGAGCTGGAAAAGCAGAAGGGTCGTAAGACTGGGATGGATGAGCTGAGGATAATAGCAGAAAAGGGGCATTTTGGTCCTAGGACACGTCAGGAAGGATGTTTCCATCAGGAATAAGGAAGGATTCCTGGCTGGAGCACCGTGTGCTGGTGTGAGCTCGTTGGGACACTGCGATCACTTCTGTCTGGGGACAATAAGTTCAGATTTTATAACCCGAGCCTACAGAGTCTGGCTCACCAAGTTTAGTGAAGCGAGCCTGGAAGAAGGTGCAACTCCTGTCTACAAACACACAGGAGGGTAAATACAAAAGAAGGAGAGAGAGAAAAGCTGTGAAACTAAAGAACAATGCCAAGGGGGAGCAGTTATCCAAGAATAACTGGGGCTGGAGATCAGGAGAGCCCGGCCCTTGGAGGGAGGAGGCTCAGGAACAAAGGAGCAAACCACTATTTCAACACGTACCCGGTGATGCTCCTGCACGGGTGAGGAGCCTGTGGCATCATACATCCTCTGAGAGTGCTGTAGATGAGGAAACACGCTGATAAAATATAACCAACTCTGACTAGGGAGCAGCACAGGGTGGTGGGGTACAGCCATGGGTTGACCCTAATAATTTCCCCTTGATGGAACCACAAAAATATATCTTTCTGCCTGGTGGTTCCCATTGTCTCTGGCATCCCATCATGGGTGCGATGTCAGAGAAGCCCCCATAAAGTTTATTTTGTTACTCCACTGCTCTTTTTTAGAAGTTAAATTCTGATGGTTACATTATTATGATTAATTAAGGGCTTTCTCCTTCTCGGTAATACCTTGAAACCTTTGGCATTGTTTGAAATTCCAATTATTCTACACAAACCCAGTGGCAGCAAAAAAGAAAGGTGGAGGAAAAGCCAGGACAGGCTCAGCCTTAACGAGCTGAAGCCCAGGACCTGGCTGTATGGGCGCCAAGAGAAGTCATCGAAAATGAATGTCACACCTGGTTATAAATAGGGTGGCATGCGTTGCTGTGCCCATTAACGCAGTGACACATCCCTCAGCGATGGGTTAACCCTTTCCCTTGCCCTCCCGTGCAGCTGAATGGGTAGCCTCTGCCTGGCTGTAGGAGCATCCTTTTCAAGCCCGTAGGTAGATGGAAATCACCGATACACAGAAATTAAACCGCAGCTGCTATTCAACAGAAGGCTGTGCTTTCACCTCGGACATCTCGCAGCAGAGCCTGTTTGACCCAAGTGACCTTGTAACGAGGCCATGCTAATTCCATCAAGATAGCTCCAAAATCCGTGTTGCCAGATACCAAATTTCAGTGATCCTGTGTTTCAGAGGACAACACTGCACAGAGGGAGGTGGCACCGAATTCCCACTATGGTTGATATATAGTTAAAGGAAGGAGCCAGCATCCCCTCTGTTTAATCTCTGTTATGGCTGTATGTTCTCCTAATAAAGTAGATTTCTCTTCATGTCTGTACATAGAGAGAGGAGGTAGGGGCCCACAGCAGTCTGCAAAACAGAGATCATGGAATTGCTTGGTTGGAAAAGACCTTTGAGATCATCAATCCAGTCGTACCTGTCCACTGCTAAACCGGATCCCTTAGCACTTCACTTGATGAATCAAAATTGCTGGGAAATAACTTTTGCTCCCTGGGTTTTGTCTACTCTGTCATGTAACGTTCTGGTTTAGCATCTCAAAACTGTGTTAACCACTTCTTTATAGCTGAATTAGCTATGGAAAAGGGAGATTTAGAGTATAGCTCATGGGACAGATTAAAAAAACCATATATATTGAGAAAGGTGCAAATAGAAACAAGTGCAAAGAGATAAGAGGCAGGAAATCCTTTATTGAAGGGGCAAAGGCAGAGTCACAAACAGACTGTTTTCAAAGTTAAAACCAAATACAAACAAAAGGCTAAACCTCAGAAAATTATAATTCCCCCCCCTTCAAATGTCCAAAGCCTGATTTGGGTTGGGTTTGTTACACTTACACAGCTCGGCTGGAAATCACACCCTGACCTGGGTGCCCCAGGGTGGAGGGGAGACGCTATTCACACATTGCAGTGGTTAAACAACGAGCAGAGATGTCCTCTCTCCAACCCCGCTGCAGGTTTTGGAGTGAGGAGGTGGGAGCAGCACGTTAAAACACAGAGAGTCTTTTTCATTTGTTTCTTTCTTTTTTTTTTCTTTATGTTTTGTCCTCTCCTTTCCAGACAGCTACTGTACAAAACAAACCAGAAATTTATAATAAATACCTAACACAAGAGGCTCAGTCCATTGCTACAATCCTTCACTGAAGGGAAACATATATATACACATATATATATATCCTAATACATAACCTCTTTGACTTATATCAGTGTAAAGGCTACGTGTTTCTACGGGAGGGCTCGGGCAGGAATCCCACTTCGCATCACCCAGATCCCACACCTCAACCGAGCATCGCTGCCCGCAGTCGCCCCGCTCCAGCGAGGTTCCCATCCTCCTCCTGGCTAGGAAAGCAGCAGGATTTGCCTGCGGCAGGGAGTTTTTTGCATCTAGGAAGCTCCAGCTAAGCGACCGCGCGGTGAATATAAAAAAAACTGGAAGAGACCCTTGGCGCACACGACTCCTGTGTGATAAATACAGACGTTTTCCTTGGCACTGTCTCCGGGTGAGATTTCTGACCCATCCTAAATGCTGCTTAAAATGCTGGAGAGGAAACACGCGCTGGCCTTTGAGTGAAAACCCTCGCAGACTCAAAGAGGAAAAAGAAAATAACCCTGCAAGGCTACATGACTATAGCATCCAGCTATTTGTTAGAGCGAGAGAGGGCTTAAATTCCTGGAGATTAATTAGCAGACGCCGAACATTGCCCGAAGGTAGGTCTGAACCACAGCCCAAGCAGCTCTACATCCAAACTCTGCAGCTGGCCTTTATGTTTTTCCTTTCCTAAATAAAAGGAGCCAGGCCCTCGGTATCCTCAGACCTTGGCTGTAGCCCCTTTGGTTTCAATAGGAATTGCCTACAGGAGATAAAAGCTGAGTATCTTGGGGTTTCTGGCACAGTTTTGGGAGGCAACTCACCCCCAGACCCACCTGGCTAGCGAGAAAAGCGTCTCATGGGAGCTTAGCTCTGGCAAGAGAGAAAACGAAAAGGGTTTGCTCTGCAATTGCAAACAGGGAAGCTCAGACAACACAAATCCGAGTTGTCCTCCTCCAGCTCTTCTCCCCTTCCTATGAGAAACAGGCTGCTCCCATTGGAAATTCAATGTATTGCTGCCAAAAGGGGACCTAAGGCAGGGTAGAGTCATCCCCAGGGGAGCAGCAAAGGGGCATCAAGAGGCACCTGGAAAAGCCAAATCGCTCATTCAGCGAGAGCAAAACCTTCCCAAATTCCATCCCTGCTCCCCAGGCACCGGGTGCTGCCAGGACATGGATGGTGATCGCTTCGAAAGGGGGAAAGTTCAGGGCCTGAGCAGCCATCTGCACTGGGGCCGAGAGCGACCGGGCTGCGGAGAGGCGCCCTGGCTGTTCCCCGCTGGGAAGGAAGAGCTCCAGCCTTGCCAGGCTCTGTTTAAGACCGAGAATTGCTCAGGCAAGGCTGAAGCCCAGCATCAGGTCCAAGCATCTTCATGTATTCCAGGAAAACACAGGCAAAAAGTTGCCCGGGACACCATCGTGGGCTGGGGAGAAGCTCAGCATCTGCAGAGGCTGCAAGCCAAATTACCCCCGAAATTAAAGCAGAGCTGATAAAATGAGCACACAGGAAAGCCAAGGATGGGAGAGGAAAGGCTGGCACATCCATGTGCCCGCTCCAGAGGGGGCACGGGGTATCGTAGTAGCCACTTTGCAGGCAGAGCACTACAGAATTAGCAATTAATTAAACTTCACAGCAGCTCTGGAAGCCAGATCAGGTGTAATTAAGCCTCGGTTTTATAGCTGGGGAAACCAAGGCATGGGGTTGGAGCCCTGGGAATAACTCTGCAGATGCTGGGGGTGTTTGGAGGTAGAGGTTTTTCACCTCGTCGATTATCAATCTGGCAGAAACCACCGTGACCGTCTCGCTGTGATCCCAACGTGTGCCAGGATCCAGCCCTCAGTTCCGTCCCGCTCCCAGCCAAAGGAGCAAATTATCTTCCAAGCTAAACCCAGAGCCGATAAAGCGCTCCTCGTGCTCAAGGACACCCACACCGCGGCAGGGAGGGGACGGCAACCTGATCCAAGCCTTTTGCAAAGGGATCTCAATTTTATCAGCAAAGCCACCCAACCCTGGACCTCCTCGACCTGCGGCTGGGATGCAGCGGTGGCAAAGGCAGCTCCGCATTTTTTCCAGCAAATATTACAAACAGAGCCTGCGACTACGTTTAACAACAACTCTTTGGAAACACCCTACAGATACTCTTATTTTTCCCCTTAAATTACAACCTGCCTGTGAGCTGCCAGCCAGAAAGAAAGGAAGAAAGAAAGGAAAAGAAGTGATTCCTCCCCTTTTTGCTGCTGTTAATGCCCCCCTCTGAGGTAGACATCGATGGGGTGGGGATGAACCGCTGGAGAGTGGTTATTCATCTGGCAAGCAAGCCCACAGCATCCTCTGCCCTGGCGTTGCCGGCGTGGTGCGTCGCTGCCGAGCCTGTCCCGTCCCAGCTCAGCACTGTCGCAGCACGCAGGCGGTGGTGGCCGTTGGTGGCCCCGGTGAGCTGCATTTCTCTGGGGAGGTGATTTTGCCAGCATAATCAATGCAAGAGGCATTGCGTGTCCGCACCCCCTCACCGCAAGTTTGGGAGCAGGGGGACCAGGGACCCAGGCGCCAGAGAGGGCAAGGGATGTCTCCACAGGGCTTGATGTCCTCGGGCTTGAGGGTTCTGTCGCAAGCAGAGGAGGTTTGACCCTCCATGTCCCGGCAATCCACCGTCCGCCTCTGCCAGCCGGAGCCACATGTCTTGGAGCACTCGGACCAGTCGCCCAAGACCCACTGGGAAGTCAGCATTGGTTGGATGATGTTGGCTGACTTCTTCTCTTTGCCTTTCTGCTTGCTAAAAGGGACATCCTTGGGGATGAAGAAGGTGTACTTGACTTTTGGTGGGTAGATCTCACTGGCAATGGTCAGCAGCTGGACGGTCAGGGGCTCTGGGAGCTGTCGGAAGCTCTGCAGCCTCTCCAAGGTCGTCATGGAGCCGCTGTATTTCAGGATGGTCCCCTTAATGAGGATGTCCTGCTCCATAGCCGAGATGGCAAAGTCTCCGTTCAGCAGGTACTTGCCCTCAAGGGTCCTCAGAGCCAGGTAATTCCCGTCGTGACGGACCCCTCGGTGGCTGCGCTGTTTGATGTCAATGTTGGTTGCCCCAGCAGGGATGGTGACAATGTCATTGTACCCATATCTGTAAGGGGCGAAGGGACACGGTTATTTTCCTGGACATATTGAGGGGAGACCCATGCAGAGGATGGCACTTGGCAAGTGGGATCGTGGCTCTGAAGCCATCCCTCTGTAACGCAGAGCACTCAGGAGCTGGGAATATTGCAGTTGTGCCAGATGTGTGCCTGGCTGGAAGATTTTGACTGAATCACATGCAAAAGTTAACGATGCAGTCAAACAAACAGCCCCACGGTTATCAGCCATGGGGGTTTTCTTTGGAAATGGGTGGAGCGTTTGGGACTAAAAGCCTGGCTCTGCTCAGTAATGCTGTCACTGGTGATGCTGAAGGGTGGCATGATAGATCTAGGATGATCATAGATCTAGGATGTAGATGACAGATCTAGGACGGCAAAATAGGAGAGAGCCCGCACGCTGCTGGTATCGTACACAGAGAACACGTACATTGGCCAGGTGTTGCTGCTAAAACGACACCAGCAGTTAAACAGTTAACCCAACAGCCATCTCCTTGCAGATGACTTGATATGAACTCGAAAGCCTTTCGTAGAAGACAGGAGGCACTACGAAAGCCTTTCCTAGAAGGCAGCAAGTCCTGTGGCAGCAAAACTGCCCCTATCCATGGGCGGGTGTCTCTGCACCCCAGACTCATCTTTGGGAGGGTTTTGCAGCCACTACCACGATGTCCAACAACTCCCGTTGGAAGGCACGCGCCACATTCCCATGCCAAGGAAGGATTTCCCTGCAAAGCCAGCCAGAGCCCATTTCCGGAACACCACAACTCCTGGAACATCACTGGGAAGGCCTTGGAACTGGAGCCCTTGGCACCCCGTGTTAAGATAATTATTGCTGCTATAATAAAATGCCACCTTGGCGTGAGTCACGCTGCGGGGCTGGCAGGATCGTTTTCCGTGCATCCCCACGGTTGATGCTGCGGTGAGTAATTAATTAGGTTTAGAGTATTTTGGAACAAAGCCTTTGGGTCAAATCCTGCTCTCAGTCACCCTGGCCTCCCCAACCCTGATCTTAATGGGATCTCTTCTTGGCTGTAGCTACCACACTAATCTCTCTTTAGTCAACCACAAACAATTCATAGGAGAGTGGAAGCCCCATTTCTGCTGGCTCCCTGGAAGGAAACCATTTAGGAAATCTAATTTGACTGCGTGAGTCACCTCGCCGCATGGAATTGGACGCGTTGGCCTTTTGTTACGATCTTTTCAACAAAAGCCTTAAATCAGCGCTTTGGCAAAGCAACGGAGACCTTGAGCGAGGGAAGCGGCTGCCTCGGTGCGTGTGTCACATGCCTAAAATTCACCTCCAAGCCCAGGGAAAACTTAATGATCTATTTAAAACCGATATCAGCCTTCAAAATGTGTCCAACTCACTGCATTGGGGCAAGATCATAGAATGGTTTGGGTTGGAAGGGACCTCAAAGCCCATCCAGTTCCACCCCCTGCCATGGGCAGGGACACGTCCCACTGGATCAGGGGCTCCAAGCCCCATCCAACCTGGCCTGGAACCCCTCCAGGGATGGGGCAGCCACCACTGCTCTGGGCAACCTGGGCCAGGGTCTCCTCACCCTTGCAGCAAAATATTTGTCCCTAAGATCTCATCTCAGTCTCCCCTCTTTCAGCTGAAAACCATTCCCCCTCATCCTATCCCTGCACTCCCTGATCCAGAGCCCCTCCCCAGCTTTCCTGGAGCCCCTTTCAGCACTGGAAGCTGCTCTAAGGTCTCCCTGGAGCCTTCTCTTCTCCAGGCTGAACAACCCCAACTCTCTCAGCCTGTCCTTGTATGGGAGGTGCTCCAGCCCTCGGATCACCTTCATGGCCCTATTGTAGAGGGTGCAGCTTTATTTGCAGTGGCACACCGAGCCCGCCGTCGGTGTCAGCATCAGCTATTATTTAAGGAAATAAGCTCTGCTTGGCTTGCATATTGCTGCCCCAAAATAAACGTCGTGTAAGTCCTGGAGTCTGGGGAGGAGACCAAGACGTTGCAAGGCCACCCGGCTGCGGTGTTTGCATGGCTGCGAGCCCAGGTCGACAGCACAGAGGGGAAGCCAAGAACTCCTCAAGTCTGGCTGGTGCAAACAGGGTCTGCAGCTGGGCGTGATGCTCTCGGTGAAGAAAGCAAACTGGCTTTACGTAACCTAGGAGAAGCCCTAATATGCATAGCACTTTTGCAATAAAAAAAAGAAGAAAGAAAGAGAAGGCAGCTGTTTTTTCTCTCCCCAGCTCATCTTGTAGGGGGCCTACAAGAAATCTGTGGAGGGACTTTTTACAAGGCAAGTAGTGATAGTACCAGGGGCAATGGCTTTAAATTGGAGGGGAGAAGATTTAGGTTAGATATAAGGAGGAAATTCTTCACAGTGAGGGTGGGGAGGCCCTGGCCCAGGTTGCCCAGAGCAGTGGTGGCTGCCCCATCCCTGGAGGGGTTCCAGGCCAGGTTGGATGGGGCTTGGAGCCCCTGATCCAGTGGGAGGTGTCCCTGCCCATGGCAGGGGGTTGGAATTAGATGATCTTTAATGTCCCTTCCAACTCAAACCATTCTAAGATTCTATGATCTCTGCAAGCTCCTTCTTCCCTTACTTGGATCGGTTGAGCGAGCCAGATATTTTCCTGCAGGTAGAGCCGTTGCCGCCGCACACCCCACACTTGTCCAGCTTCTTGGAGGACCCGACTACGTGATCGCAGCCAGCTTTGACGCACTGCCCGTGGACACAGATGGAGAGGGTCTCTGGTCCACACAGCGTCCCATCGATCACCTAGGAAAAGGGGGGATGCAGAGGAGCAATTAAGGGTGTTTGATCTGAAATGAGGTAAAGAGAGGCGCAGATCATCACCAAGAATCTTACTTTGGCCTCGAAGACTTTAAATTCACTCCTCCCTCTGGCTCGGCAGAAAAGCTTGCATCGGTCTCGGGGTGACACTCCCGCGTACTTGGGAACCCACTCAAGGCGATTCCCTTCCAGATCCGTAAAGTTGTAGCTGTTGTACTTCTCACACTGCTGCTCCCGAAAGCTTTTCCCTGCAAAGAAAGGCAAAAAGTGACCCAAACCATGCGGGAAACTGGCAGGAACTGCTGTCCTCCTCAGCCATCCTGGAGACGCAGGCATGAGCCAAGGATAGCCTTGAGGAGAGGAGGCTGAGGGGAGACCTCGTTGCTCTCTACAACTCCCTGAAAGGAGGTTGTGGAGAGGAGGGAGCTGGGCTCTTCTCCCCTGGTGACAGGGGACAGGACAAGGGGGAATGGCCTGAAGCTGAGCCAGGAGAGGGTCAGACTGAATATCAGGAAAAAGTTCTTCACAGCAATGGTTATGGGGCCCTGGCAGAGGTTGCCCAGAGAGGGGGTGGAGTCCCCATCCTTGGAGGGGTTTAAAAGACGGGTGGATGAGGTGCTCAGGGATATGGTTTAGTAGCAGATAGGAATGGTTGGACTCCATGATCCAAGAGATCTTTTCCAACCTAATGATTCTATGATTCCATGGTAGCGGGAGCATGCAGCGAGCTTGCAAGCAGAGGAGGACACACACCTCGCGCCCAGCTGGAGGGATCACAACACCCAGCAGAAAGCTATTGCCCCCTAAAACATGAATAATCAAGGAAGAGTGGAGCAATCCCTGGAGAAACGGGAGGTGAGCGTGCATTTGGGCATTGAATCCTTCTGCTGTGCGGACCAGGTGGTTTTGCAGAGCTGGGCTTACCATCGGGCGGGCACTCGTCGGTGTGGCAGGACTGGTACTTGGCTCGCTGGCCCTCGCAGTACTTGCCGCCGTGCTGGGGCTTGGGGCTGTCGCAGTGGCGGTAGGAGAACTGCACGCCGCCGCCGCAGGTGCGGGAGCAGGAGCCCCAGGGGCTCCACGAGCCCCAGCCGCCGTCCACCGCCGGCTGCAAGAGGCCATGAGAAGCTGTTAGATCTGTCCTCAAGTCCGTCCATCCCTCCCTGGTTGCTCAAGCAGAGCTATAATCCACCCCCAGCTTCTCTTTCTGGTCCAGGAAGCATTTAAGCACATACATCACATGAAGTTATTACTGACTGCCACCGGTGCTTAAAGTTAAGCTTGGGTTTAAGTACTTTGCTGACTGACTCAGAAATCACTGCTAATTCCCCTGGCAGGGCAAAAAGCCGTGATTTAATTGCAGAGCTGTGGCTGCTTGTTCTGGTTCAGACCAGCCCATGCCTTGGCGAAAGGCACAGCAGCGTTTATCTACGAGTAATAAAGATTAACAAAAGGTGTTGCTAAAGGAGAGACATCCGGAAAACAAATCAGGCAAACCCAGGAGATGGCAGGACCGGGATCCCAAGGGGTTGAGCCCCAGCCCATCAGTCCCCAGTCCCCTCACTTACCTGGGGTTTCAGGGTGTCCCGTGGGACGCAGCGGCCGTCCCAGCACAGCCCACCGGCTTTGCAAGGGGTGCCGTCAGCCCACGGCAAGCTGCCGTTCTTGGTGTGGCAAAGGGGCTCCCCGCTGCTGGTCCTGCACCAGAGCTGGGCGCACATGTCCTCCTCCGTGGTGTTGGGGCAGTGCTGGAAGTCCTTGCCGAAGATCTGCTGGCATTGCTGGTCCAGGCTGTAGAGGGCTTCTTGGCCGGGCAGCTCGGCAGGGAGGGTGAGGGGATCGGCCGGGGCATCGAGCAAGCAGTCGCCTGGGCAAGGCAGAGATGCATCAAGACCTGATGCATTGGGTTGCACCAAGCAGGGCATCCCAAACCTCTCTCTGTCATCTGATTTGAACACCCTTCATCTCCCTCACGGCACTGCAAAGAGCCTGAGCAATTAAGGATAATCAAACAATGAGGCTCCTTACCGTGCCCTCCATCCAGGAACTCCGTGAGGTACATGGCACTGCAAGGGGACCAGGGCTGGGTCTTATTCAAGTGGACGAAAAGAGGAGCCATCATATGGTGCTTGCCAAGGGGCCCAAAGAGCCGCTCGCAGGTCTTGGAGTCATCGTGGGGCATGCTGAGCACGTGGCCTGGGGAGCAGAGAGCATCGGTGAGCCGCAGCCTCCCAGCCCGAGCTCTGCTGCAGCCGGGAGCATCTCTAAGTCATCAGGCAGTTCTTACAGCTGCCAAAGCTATTTGCTTTGATAAATCAGAAGTAATAAACAAAACAGTAGCGTGCCTGCTGGATCTCAATGGTACAGCCTGCTGCGCGCAGGGCAAAGCAGCCCAAATTAGCGCATCTCTAGGAGCAGCAAAACGAGGGGGAGAAGCGCTTGGTCCTGGGCTTTAGCTCATCACATCAGGCAAATGCACCGATTCGCACCAACTCAGAGACTTCTAAGCACGTTTGCTGGTGCAAACCAGCTCCTGCCAATGCCAGAAGCTCCTTGGTGATGTCCAAGGCTTGGTGGGACCCAGATGGGAGATGTGGGTGCTGGGCTGCCCCTCATCCCCTCCCAGCAACGGGGCTGGCCACGGTGGACCGAAAAAGCAGACTCCCCTTGGGAAGGGATGCATTACCCAGTTCGTGAGCCAGGGTGTAGGCTGCCTGCAGGCCCTCGTCCTCAATCACCGAGCAGCTTTTGTTACGGTCGCACATGGTGCCGATATCCGCCACTCCCAGCGTGTCACAGCTTTGGTGTCCACAGAAGTCCTGTTTGCCAGGAGCACCAAGGAAGGTGAGGTGGGGTGAAGAGGTCTCACATTGGGCAGCCTCAACATCTTTGAGCAGAGTTGGGCAACCCGCTGGTGCTCTGCACCCCAAATGCAACCACCTCCCACCCCACGTTGCTTTGCTTCGAGCTCCGTCCTTTGCCTGGTGGGGGGATCCCTCCTCTCCATCCAGGGGACACCTCAACCTCTTTCCCCCCAAAGCATCCCTAGGAGACCCTTCAGACCTGTCTCGTCAGCAGGATGGCAGTGTCGTAGTGCTCTGGGTGCCGGTCGCTCAGGGGGTTGAACTTTTGCTGCCAGCTACAGAAGTTGCGCAAAGTGAGCCCACCGTTGTCAGACACCTCTGGCCCCTCTGCCTCGTCGTCCACCACCAGCACCTTCACCACCACCAGGTTGATGGAGTTCTTCAGGCTAGGGTGCTTGTAGATGCGAGCTGCCATGGACATCAGGGTCAGGACGTGGTTCTGTGAGGAGAAGAGAGAAGGGCAGGTGAAGTCTTGGTGAAACCTTTGCCATGGGGCTCTTTGGCTAGGAAAGGAAAAATCTTCTTCACTTATGATGCCTACCACATCCAGATGGACTCAGGCAGCCACCTGGGTTGATGGACCCCTGCCTTTTCTGTACATGACACCCTCTGCCAGCTGCAAGGATGGACAGAACAGGCCACCCCTGCATCCCCTTCTCCAGCTGCCGTGTCCCACCTGCCATGAACCGTTTGCACCCAGAAACCCTTGGAGAAAACCTCAGGTGAGTGCCCTTGCATATTCCCAATGCATTAACCCTGCTCTCACTGCCCTGAGGCAGGAACCACCTCACTGCACATCATCTTGCTGGTGCAAAACCACCCTTGCATTGCTGTAAAACTCCTGCCCGTGGTGGTTGGCAGAGTTTTAACCCAACACCCTCAGCAATAAACGAAAGCCAAAGCACTTTGACAGCTGAGTCTTTGTCCAGCAGCATCCCTTGCTCGGGCCACTGGGATAACCAGGGATTACTTAATATGTCAAATGCGCCAGCAATGTTTAGGCTGATGTAAACATCTTATCGGAGCATCAGAATTCCTCTTCTGCTTGGCACCCACTCGTAGTCCTGGAGTCAGGGGAAAAAAATGCAGCTATTACACAATATAATGTCGGGAAAGAGAAAGTGGCTTCTCTCCTCCCCAGACGAATTACACTCCGCAGTCTCACCTCATTGCCACTACTTAATTAAACTGGAAGGGCTTGGTGGAAGCCCTCCCCGATGGCTGAGTTTCACCCAAAATACACTTTTCCCGAACAGAGCCAGCTCCTTCGCGATGCCGCTGGGAGAGTCATATGCACAAAATGCTGTTTTCTTAGCAAATGAGGGGGATGTTCAGTGGGATATTGCCCTCCTCTCACAGCCACAGTGTGTTTGCTGCACCGAGAGCCATTTGTCCAGGGCCATAGTGGCTATTTTCGATTATTCTCCCATTGCTGGCAGCTCTGCGCAGACAGATGTCTCGCTTCAGCAAGATGTATCTCGAGTCCTTCCTGGCTCATTATCGGAGGACAGGCCCCAGTAAAGATGATGGAAGCACTGAATAGACTGGTTTATTTAGACTGGCCAGCTCTCCATGAGATGACTCACATCCCAGCCTGAAGCACGCAACAAATGTCCTGGAGATGTCACCGCTGAGGCAAGAAACCCAGGCAAGATCACTGTGAAGGTTGCTCCAGGGGAATCAAGGGAAATTGTTTACGCCATTGGGAATCTTCCTAAAAATATCACAAAGCCTTCCTAAAACTACATGCGTGAAGATCTAGAAGGATGCTTTGTGCTGGAGCATCCTCTCTCATTTCCAAGGAAGCAAATCCTGCCCCATCCGTTTCTAATGTGCGACAGGTTTGTCTCCACTCCTCCAGTTGTCACCTGGGAGCTCTCAGTCCCTATTGCAGACGCCCTGGGACACCAACCCTCCCATCCTCAGGGTTGCATCCAGCCAAGAAACTCTTTGAGCAGCAGGAACGAAGGGACTTGGAAAACATCCATCCACCTTCCCTTCATCTGGAAAGTGAAGATGGAAAGTAAACCAAACAAACAGCTATTTAGTGCAGATTAAAAGGTCAAATTCACTTGTTCCACCATCTGGTGTCTATTTATACCCATCCCTGGTTCGTGTGGGAGTCGGTTGGGTTTCGGATGGAGCCTGACTGCTCCAGGGAGAGCAGCAATCCACCTGCAGCACCCTGGCTCAGCCCAGGATTTGGACCCGGGGCCAAAAGTAAATTAAAGGATCCCCACAGCTCAGGAGAGGCTGACTGAGCGCTTTTGACCGACGATCGGACACAGACGAGTTGAATCTCGCTCGTCCCATCCTCACTGTAGCTTTTCAAGCAGGTTCTGGCTTGATGAACCACCCAGGAGGGAACGCTGCCTTCCCGGGGGTTTCCTCTCCAGCGGGCTGAGGCTGTGGGTATCGGGGCCAAATGTGGGGCAGCCACAGGGTTGGATTCGGGGAGCCCAGAGGTGCAAACAGGCTGGTTTCTGCCTCTTTGCAAGGTGCTTCCCTCTCATTTCCAGTTTCATCTACCTAGTGGTGCTCCTCAAACCCTCCTACCTCTTCCTTCCACAGCTGTAATCATTGGCTCTGCCCTCAAGAAGATCAAATTCTACTCATTTCCCCCTAAAAGGAGGGGGAAACCTCAGCCTTTTGTCCGACACCTGCAGCAGCTCCAATATCCCTCCTGCCACAGCCCTGTGGCTTCTGGAAGAGCCCAAAGCCAGGGATGTAAGGAACCACCAGCATTGCCCAACGCAAGCAAACAGCACGTGCAGAGCGTTAGCAACAGAAAAATCAGATTGAAATCAAAGCATGAGGAACCAAAGTGGTTGTTTTTAACCTGACCACGTCGAGGGATTTCACTTTCTGATACAGGCTCTTGCAAAATCTCTGCTTACATTCTCCCTCCTGGGAACCACTCGGAAACTGAAGCTGCAGAAATCCCCAAACTGTTTTTGTTTGGTGTTTGGTTTTGGTTTTTTTTATTAATTATTATTATTTTTGGGGGGAGAAACGGCTCTTACACAGCCACTAACGATTATTGTGGTATGCACATAATGATCTCATATCTCCGGACCCACCCAGGGCAGGAGGATAGCAGGGAGCACCCGTGAAACACCCCAGCACGACTCGCCTCCCTCCAACTTGCTTCCCAGCTTGTAGAGATTAATGCTCAACCCGACCTGGAGCTGTACATTTGTTTGTTAATTATAGGGTTGTGGGGATTTTTTTTCCAACCACCACCTTCTTTCTCCCTAGAAGCCAATATTTCTGTAGGGGGAACCGAAAAAGAAACGCTGAGATTTCTGAAGTGAGGGCAGATGGAAGGAAGCAAACACGGGGTCGGAGGCGAGGGCTGCCCAGCTTTTAGAAAACAACTGGTAAAAACATATCCCAGCCTCTCTCCCTCAAAGCAGTGTCTGTGTGCAACAGATACCCACAGCAGCCAACCTGCCAGCCTCCTCCTGCTCTTTGAAGCTCAGGCCATGAATTCCCTGGTGAAAATGTGGGCAGCAGCCAAGGGAAACGGGGGACAAGGGGGACACTCGCCTGCCTGCCTGTGTTACCGGCTGCCCTTCTGCCTTCCCAGCTCCCTGCCCCATCTCTTTACTGTTTGCCACTTGTTTTTTTTCCCTTTCCCTCCGTGCTGGATGTTTGGGGCTGAGCTGTGAGAAAAGCGATTACGCTATTTAGGGGAAACTGAGGCACGCACAGGACTGCCGCCACCTCTTTGCAGGCACGGATGAACACAAAGCAAAGCCCCATCCTGCGAGCATCTCCCATGAGTGCTGCAGATTCCAGTTGCTCCTGGGCTGCTTTGGTGGGAGCTGGCTCCCCTCCATGCTGCGCCTTTCATACCGAAGCCCTTGATAATCAGCGATCATCGCGCCAGCGCTGAAACACAGCAGCTGTTTGACATTGCGGGGCGATGCGGGGAAGCGAGTGCATCGGCCGGGGGAATATTTAGGGAGGTTCCCCAGTCCTCTGACCCCTTGCACTAAAGCGGATGCAGGCTCCGGGGTCACAAATCCCAGAGGAAAAGCACCAGCAATGCTGCCGGATGGCAGCACCAGCCCACATCTCCCTTTGCTTTGCAAAGATCTCCTTTAATCCCATCCTGACTGCCTTTGGGATGGGCTCAGGAGGGGCCAGGCTCCTTTTGTCAAGGGATTAAGCAAACTCATCCGCTCAAGCTGCAAAATATCCTGAAGTGAGCCTAGGAGCCGGACACGAGGGGACCTGAGGCTCCAAGATGGGTTTGGCTTTACCTCCAAGGTCACTTTGATCCAGACGTGGGAGAGCTGGCAGCAGGACCCCTGCATCACCCTGTGCTGCACGCTCCAGCGCTTGAAGGAAGGGATTGCAACAGCACTCCTAAAAAACCTCATAAATCTGCCTGGAAAAAACACAGAAGTCAGGCAAAGCATCCCGCCTTAATCAGACCGATCTGATTTTGCCGTGGTCCTCAGCCCTTGCCAGCTCTTGGAGTCGAGGATGGCAGATTCCTCACTTGCAAGGGCAAGGAGGGGAAAAGGGGGGGGGGGTCGCAGCCATCATGTTTGCAGAAGGAAGCTTGGAAACGCACCGAGAGACTGGAGGAATCCCACCACAGGAATCCGATTCTGCTGCCAACTGGCTGGAGATGCCGCGGACGGTTTCTGTAACCGCCTGTTGCTTTGAGTGTCTCAGCAAACATCCCTCGAGACCTGCAGAGCATCTCTTCAGGTGCAGGTTGCACCGCAGGTGCTCAGCCCAAATGCCCTTTCTCCTGCATGTCGGAAGGAATAGCCCCTACGCTGTCTCCTGCCTCAGTTTCCCATACTTAGAACCCCTTCTTAATCTGGTTTGTGATGCTCACCGCCTTTTTCCCCCTCCCCAAAGCATTTTGAGTCCTCTGTAGGAAAAACAAACACAAAGGATAACTCGCATGTCCATCCTGGGGCCTCGCACCCATCCCTGGATAGAGGGGCTTGTCCTAAGCCCTGCAGGTCTCATCCTGCCAAGTCCTCCATGCCCTGCCAGCCCCTCATGGTGCTCAGCACTGACCTGCTGAGGGTGCTCAGCACTGTCCTGCCACCGGTACCCCCTCATCTCCTGCAAGCATCAAGAAGACTGATTAACCCCCAAATTTCAGGTCTGGTTCTGCTCTCATTTAATTATTTCCTGGCATACATACATGAGCATTGAGGGAGGAAAAATTAGGCTCTTGTTATGTAAATCACATTAACAGCTGAGCCTGAACAGCTGAAATTGGTTAGAAATAAATCATTAATAGCGTTTTCCTAATAACAGTGTGACATTGATTATAACTTGCAAAGCTTGAGTGCATCTTATGATGACTCTCTTCTACTTGAGCTCCTACAGCTTATGCAAGAAGATAACTGGGAATACAAGCGATGTTGTGACCTTTAATAAATATTTGGTAATTTAAGTGTGGTTGCAGGAAAAAGTCACTTACATAAATATGAGTTTTTTTCTGACTCAACATTGCTGCTCCCTGGGCATCTCCTTCTCAGCTCTCTCATATCTCACCAGCACGAGCAAGCCATCCCTTTTTTTTTTGGCTCACAAAATGTAGGTTTTTAGGGAGAAGCAAGGTAGCTACTTGTCCCGAGTTAGCAACAACTGTGCTTCTCCTTGCAGTTTTGTTGCTGAGAACAAAAGACGCAGAAACACAGCAGGTGGCTTTTCTTTCCACTGCTACACCAGAGCTGGGAGAAGCTTTTCTCCTAAATACCTAAATAGGCTATTGCTCTGCTCATCCAAAATGAGATCATTAAAGGCTTCCTCCCCATCAAGAAACACCCTGAGAGGTGATGCAAAGGTATTCTCTTGGCAACAAAGAGGAGATGATGGTAAAATGGGAGCCAAACAGACTGGAAACTCCCCAGGTACCCACCAGGCAGCATCACCCACCCTCAGAGCTGCCCCAGACAAACCCCAAAAGCACTGATTTACCTAGAGGGTTATTGCTTTTTTCCCCCAGCTCAAGCCAGGATTTGCCTCCAACGTACATCACCTTATTTGTAGCAGGAGACAGACCCTCAGAAGTGCTTCAAAACCACTGAGTGACCAAGTGGCTGCAGAATGAGCAGTAGAGTGTTCTCCCTATCCTCTTGGGAAAGGTTCGCATCACTGAGGGAGTAATTCCCACCACTTTTTACATGCCTGTTGCCTAAAAATTCAGGTTCCTCCACTGCAAACTCTATTTTTGACTACTGTAAGCTCAGGGGGGACTGTCTCCAAGCACAGCATCCATGGCTCCTTGACCCTCCAGCCCGGCTTGGTGGCACGCAAGCAAAACCAAGCAAGGAGCGAAACCCGAGCGATCCTGAGCAGCTGAAATCAGCTGGAGCTCTAAGATTTAGCATTTCTCATGATCCGGCCCCGCTTGAGCAGGGCTGGAATTAAAAACGGTGCTTTATTAGGAGAGGAGAAGCTGGATGAAGCACCCTGGCTCAGCCCAGGATTTGGACCCGGGGCCAAAAGTAAATTAAAGGACCCCACAGCTCAGGAGAGGCTGACTGAGCGCTTTTGATCGACGATCGGACACGGACGAGTTGAATCTCGCTCGTCCCATCCTCACTGTAGCTTTTCAAGCAGGTTCAGGCTTGATGAACCACCCAGGAGGGAACACTGCCTTCCCGGGGGTTTCCTCTCCAGCGGGCTGAGGCTGTGGGTATCGGGGCCAGATGTGGGGCAGCCACAGGGTTGGATTTGGGGAGCCCAGAGGTGCAAACAGGCTGGTTTCTACCTCTTTGCAAGGTGCTTCCCTCTCATTTCCAGTTTCATCTACCTAGTGGTGCTCCTCAAACCCTCCTACCTCTTCTTTCCACAGCTGTAATCATTGGCTCTGCCCTCAAGAAGATCAAATTCTACTCATTTCCCCCCAAAATGAGGGGGAAACCTCAGCCTTTCGTCCGACACCTGCAGCAGCTCCAATATCCCTCCTGCCACAGCCCTGTGGCTTCTGGAATTAAAAACGGTGCTTTATTAGGAGCGGAGAAGCTGGATGAAGCCCCCAGGGGAAGAATAACGTGGGCAAGAATGGCAAAGCCAGGCTGGCAAAGCACAGCCCCTGGTTTCACCGAGTCCCAGCCTTTGGGACACCTCCAACAGCCCCCAACCCAACCAGCCCACACACACCACGAGCGATATCGGTGCACAGTGACTCCTTGCAAAGACTCAAGTGTGTTTCAAACCATTCCAACCTGAATTTGGACCCGAGGACCTCAACAACCCATCACAGCTGGGACTGGGGCAGCTGGGAGCTGGTCTTCAAGAAACATGAAAAATGACCCAAGGTGGATGAAAGCAGCTGGTGAACAGCCCTGGAGATGGGTGTGAGGGGCTGAGAGACCGGGATCTCCGCTCCTGGGGTCTCTGCAAAGCCTGAACATGGGAAGGGTCTGCAAAGCCTGGGCGTAGGAAGGGTCTCCACAAAGCCTGGCCATGGGAAGGGTCTCCACAAAGCCTGGCCATGGGAAGGGTCTCTCTCCACAAAGCCTGGCCATGGGAAGGGTCTCCGCAAATCCTGGCCATGGGAAGGATCTCTCTCCGCAAAGCCTGGCCATGGGAAGGGTCTCTCTCCGCAAAGCCTGGCCATGGGAAGGGTCTCTCTCTGCAAAGCCTGGCCATGGGAAGGGTCTCTGCAAATCCTGGCCATGGGAAGGGTCTCCACAAATCCTGGCCATGGGAAGGGTCTCCGCAAAGCCTGGCCATGGGAAGGGTCTCCCGAGCCCGTTGAAGAAGGGGAGCGTTTCTGGCAGCGGTGGCTGGGGAAAGGGCTGCTCGTGCATCTGTGCAGCTGCTAACAGGTGGCTCAGGAGCAGGACTGCACGTTGCTCAGCCCCTGGTTTATTTACTCTCTGGCCCAAGCTCCTATCTGGAAGGGAGTTAAGCCCAGCGCTTCACAGCGTGGCTCTTTCCTTGTAGCAAGAAAGGCATTAACCCACTCTGTCCCTCGTCTGTGGGGACACCAGACTGATGGGACATCACGGTGTCCGACCTGTGCAGCCACTGGCTCCCCGGGATGGATGCTGGGTCTGGGAAAGGGGTCCTAAACACTGACTGAACCCCATGGATCAACGCGGCAGCCTTTGCCCCAGGAATTTATGGTCCCTGCCCAGCAAGGAAAGGTGGGGACAGAGCCAAGGTCCCCCCTGTGCCACCCCCAGCTCTCTACTCGCTCATCCAAGGTGGTTCCTGATGTCCCAGGACCATTTGCCACTGCAGGGACCGGGAGAGCCGTCAGGATGGGGCACGGGAGTGGATGGAGGAGTAGAGGTGGGAGGAGGTGGAGAGGCATTGGGGATGGGGACAGACGGAAGGAGGGATGGAGGGGACAGAAAGATGGAGTGTGGAGGGTTGGAAGGGCAGGGGGGGACAGGAGAGCGAGAGGACGGAGGGGTGCAGGGGCAGAGGGAATGGAATGGAGGGGAACGGAGAGATGGAAGGATGCAGGAGCAAGGTGACAGGGAGCAGGAGGGACAGGGGGATGGAAGGGACAGAGGGACAGGAGAGCGAGAGGAAAGAGGGATGCAGGGACTGGGAGACAGGAGAGTGAAAGGACAGAGGGGTGGAGGGGCAGGGGGACAGGAGAGTGAGAGGACAGAGGGATGCAGGAGCAGAGGGAACGGGATGGAGGGATGCAGGAGCAAGGTGACAGGGTACAGACGGGAAGGAGGGATGGAGGGGAAGGAGTGATGTAGGGGAAGGAGGAATGAGGAGACCAGGGCACAGAGGGGATGGAGGGGAAGGAGGGATGGATAGGCAAGGAGGGATGTTTGGGCAAGGTGACAGGGCACACAGGGGACAGAGGGATGAAGGAGAGAAGGATGAAGGGGATGGAGGGGCACAAGGAAATGGAGGGGCAGAGGGAACAGGATGGAGGGAAGGGAGCGATGGAGGGGCAAGGTGACAGGGCACGGAAGGGACAGAAGGATGAAGGACGGAGGGGTGCAGGAGCAAGGTGACAAGGCACAGAGGGATGAAGGATAGAAGGATGGAGGGGTGAAGGAGGGAAGGATGGAGGCGCACGGAGGGGTGGAGGGGCAAGGTGACAGGGCACAGAGGGGACTGAGGGATGAAGGAGAGAAGGATGGAGGGGTGAAGGAGGGATGGAGGGGTGAAGGAGGGAAGGATGGAGGGGCACGGAGGGATGGAGGGATGAAGGCGGGATGGAGGGATGAAGGCGGGATGGAGGGATGAAGGCTAGGGGGCTGGAGGGGACGGCGCTCAGCCCTTACCTCCACGTCCTCCCCGTAGAAGCGCACCATGGAGGCATCGGCCACCAGCAGCGTCTCCACGTAGCGCGGCCGCGCGAGGAGCCGCGGGGCGGGCGGCGGGGCGGACCGGCGCTGGAGGCGGTGCGGGCGGTGCCGGGGCGCCCCGAACCAGCGCTCTCCGAGCGGCTGCAGCTCGTAAGCCTCCCCGTCGAGGAGAAAAGCCGCTCTGAAACCTCCTCCCTCCCCGCAGCGGCTGAGGACGGCGTGGGAACCGGGGCTCCCCTCGACGGCTCCGCTGTAAAAGCATCCCCGGCGCGGCGCTCCCGGTCCCGCATCCCCGCGGCTCGGCGAGCGCTGGATGCGGAGCCGAGGGGAGAGGAAAGCGGTGTCGGGGCGGAGGCGGAGGATCAGGGCTCTGCCGAAGGCTGCCAGGCGGAGGGCGAGGTGCCCCGGGGGGGCGGGCAGGCGGGCGGGCAGCAGCGGCTGCTGCTGCGGAGCATCCCGGGCGGGCAGCGCCCAGGCGTGGCACAGCAGGAGGATGGGGATGGGCAGGGGAAAGCAGCCCCCCAGCAGCCCCACAGCTCGCCCCATCGCCCACCCCGCAGCCGCCGAGCTCCCCGCACTATTTATACTTTCTTTCCCCCGCCTTGGCTTTGACATAAGAGGTTTATTTTTGAGCCCTCGCTGGTTCCCCCCCACCCCCCCTCCACCCCCCCTCCCCTAGCCGAGACGGAGCCTGGGGGAGGCGGAGAAGGGGAAAAAAAAAAAAAAGAAAAAGAAGAAAAAAAAAATAGAGAAGAGGCAGAGAGAGAGGAAAAAAAAAAAAAACGAGAAAAAAAAAACCACGAAAAAAAACGAAATAAAAAAACCCCAAACCCAACCCACTTTTGGATGTGATTTGAGGCCAATCAGGCGCAGGGAGCCCCGCCTGCCTCCAAGTGTCAACTGCAGCCTGTTGCGCTCCAGCATTAACCCCTTCAGCCCAGGCGCTGCCCGCCCGCAGGGACCTAATCCTGCCCGAGGGGCTGGGAACCCGGTCCCCCACCCTCCATCTGCCCACCTCGGGGGGAACTGCCCTAATTGCTCTACGTCCCCCCACCATGGGAGAGACTGTCCTGATTCCTCCCCATCTCCCCACCATGGAAAGGAATTGCCCCAGAGAATGATCCTTCCCCCCATCTCCCTGCTATGGAAAGGAATTGCCCCAGGGATTGATCCTTCCCCCATCCCCCTGCTATGGAAAGGAATTGCCCCAGGGATTGATCCTTCCCCCCATCTCCCTGCTATGGAAAGGAATTGCCCAGGGACTGATTCTTCCCCCATCTCCCCCACCGTATGAGGAATTGGCCCAATTCCTCCTCTATCCGTGGGCTATGGAAAGGAATCACCCTGATTTCCCCCACCCCTATGGGAAGAATTGCCTCGACGCTCACCCCCATCTCCCCATCGTGGGAGGAATTGCCCCGATTCCTCCTCCGTCCCCTGATTATGGAAAGGGATCGTCCTGATTTCACCCCCCTGCCATGGAAGGAATTGCCTCAATTCTCGCCCTGCCTCCCCACCGGGGGAGGAATTGCCCCAGAAGAATTCTTTT
This sequence comes from Cuculus canorus, assembly GCF_017976375.1. Classification (NCBI taxonomy): domain Eukaryota; kingdom Metazoa; phylum Chordata; class Aves; order Cuculiformes; family Cuculidae; genus Cuculus; species Cuculus canorus. The sequence goes on from NC_071423.1 coordinate 2,335,410, forward strand.
CCCCACATCCCTTCACTGCTGGAAAGCACAGAGCCTTTGCCAGGTGGAGAGCATCTCATCTCAAGGCAGAAGGTGCCTCGGGAGGTTTTGCACCGCTGTTCCCATCTCCTTGTGCGTAGCCAGGGACAGGGAGGGCTTTGGGCCCCAGGGAAAGCTCCAACAGTAACAACTACAAGGAGGTTTCCATGCTCTGAACCAACAGCTGGGTCCACATGGGGTTTCCTCCAGCTGGAATAAGGCAGCGGGCTAAATCAGCCGTGTGGAAAACACCTATGAGAGCAGAACAGCGCAGCCAGCTCCTCCTGTCGCTTTTTGAGGGGGTAGAACGTGCCACCTTTTTGTTTAAACCCTAGATCTCCCCCTTTCAGATTGAGGCTTTTTCCCCCCCTCATCTTTATTCTGTTGTAGTGAGGGAAAATCCACACAGGAGCATAAAAAGCTCAGACTGTGAAACCAGGTAGCTCCTGTCTCGTACTCGGCGGTGGCAAAGCTCGGGAGATGGGCAGCAACACGCGCTCGGCACCAGGGAACAGCCAGCTCTAATGGAGAAAGGGAAATTACACCTTATACATTACTCCTTCTTTCCTCTTAAGCTCTCCTTCCCCATTATTTAATGAGATTCCTGTCCTCTGGAATGCCTTTTGTGCAACACTGAGATATCCTGGGATGTCCTTGCTGTAATCTGAGGGGGAGTGGATCCTATCCTGCTCCGTACCGTGGTTTTCAGCCTTTCACAGGGAGCAGCACACGCTCAGGACCGACCTTGTGCTATACCCTCACCGTGGACTCAAGCCCAAGGACCAGCTCCCCTCATTGTGGGTTTATTTTCCCCCCTTAGCCTGATGCTAAAAAGGCCCAAAAGGGAAAAACACCTCAGAATTCCTGGAAAACCAGAATCCGTCCACGGCTGAGAGCGGGACACAGGGTTAAAGGCTGCTCTCCCTTTCTTTGGGGATGTATTTACATCTGCCTCTCTATTATTATCTCCACTTAAAAGCCACATCCCTACCTATATAGTAAACACAGAGCCCTGGCTCTAAATAGCAGCCGGGGACCAAGGCTCTGGTTACTCCCTCTTTTTAAAGCTTTTGTGACCCCAGGAAGGGAGGAAATCATAATTAACCCCCCCCCCAGCAATCCCAGGCATGGTGTGGTTTGGGCTGGGACATCTCTCCAGGGCTGCATATCGAATGGGTTCCGACACCCAGTGCCTTGGCTGCTCTCTTCTCCTGGCTGGGACCTGAGCCTGCAGCTGGAGCAGCTTCTCCTTCATGGCCAGGGTGGGTTTTCCTCCCTCGGCAGCTTTGCTGTGAAAAATAAGCACAGTTTGCATTTTAAAATCAGCATAAAAGCTCAGAGGCAGGACTAGAAGCCCAAAGTGAGCCTTCTCCAGCCCCAAACCCCAGTGATGGTGCCTGCACAGGGGTGCATCTCACCAGGCTTTGCTCTTTAGGCAAGGAGAAGCGGTGCCCCTGCTCTGATCTAGGACAGGTAACGCTGGAGGAGACACACAGGGCACGTCTCTCCAACAGGATGCAATTTATTCCTGGCTTTCCGCTCTCAGAGCTGCATCTTTGATCTCGGAGGACATGCCTGCATCTTAGCTTGAAGGCACCGCTGGTTTTCATTAGCATCTCGCTCTGCAAACAGTAGCTGGAATTCCTTGTAGCCTATACGAGCCTCACTGGGCTTGTTATGAACCAGCTCAAAGGCTCGCTGAGAGACAGCAGAACCTCACCTGGCTGCCCCTCTGCACCTCCTCCCTGCAGAGGATGGGGCACCCCAAGACTTTTTCCTTTGCAGGACACTGCCACAAAGCCTTACCTGGCACCCAGAGCTGTGGCTCTCATTTCTATGGGGCTGTCTGGGCACCTGAAAGCCATTAACTCCATAATCAGTGTGATTTACAGACCCTTTGGGGGTCAAACAGCTTGTTTGCCCTGTTCCTCTCTGCCTGTCAGCTCTGCAAAGCCAGGCAGTTCCTTCCTGGATCCATCCTGGAGGGCAAAGCCCTGCTCTCCTGCCCTGGCACCCATCTCTCAGAGGGCTTTTGGCTGCCCATGCTGTGTTTGCTGTCTCTGCTCCTTCAGAGCCAGATTGCTCCATTTTCGAGGGTCTCTGGGATGCTCTGCTTGGACCCACCTCCCTGCAAACGCGCTTGCATCCAATTTCTAGAGCCAGGCTGGTGTTTTACCTACTCTCCTGTGTCCTTTGTCCTCAGCCCAGGGAAAACATTCAGAAAAATGATTTGGGCGATCAACAAAGCAGCTGCAATCTCAAAAAAACCATTACCACTAGATGTCAGTGCCTCCTTACACTGAGAGGTGGGAAACCCTAAATCCACCCCTGTGACTTTGCTGCCACCGAGCAGATCCTGCAGCAGCAAACCTGGAGGGGTCCTGCAGCAAAAAAACCCCACCTATGTGGCAATATAAGCAATTCCATCAGTTTTCCTCTTAAAGGAAGCAGGTGGGATGAAATCTCTCCCAGAAAAGCAGCTGAGCTTTAAATCAGAGCTCTGCCCTTGTGTCCTGCTGAGTTGACCTCAGTAAAACCATCTTAGTTTAGCAAGGGAGAGGCAGGGAGACGGGTTCCTGCCTTAGGTTTGCAGGAAACTGGGAGATTCGGGCTTGGTTTGGAGTGAGTACGAACCACAAGTGAATTTAAGCAGCAAAACGCACCGTCGGAGTTTAAATCTGTGATGGCAGCCTTGAAGCCCCAATGCATGAGCCACGAGAGGGCCCTCCTGCCTTACAAGTGGTGGATAGTTTGCATTTGGTACCCCAAACCCCTCCGTATCCCATAAAAGAAAGAGGGTTTGCCTTCCCCTTGGTGCAGTATTTGACCTCCTTGATGCATCAGTCCATCCCTGGAGACCGTGCGCCAACTCCAGGGTCAGCAGCTGAGAGGAATGCTGAGGAAAGCTGGAATTCCTACAAGGTCCCTTAAATGTGGGGAAATCAGCTTTTTTTTTAGGTTTTAAGGAAAGGGCAGGGACAGCCAGGGTGGGTCTCGCTTTATGAGCTGATCACTCCTCCTGGGAAAATTCTTGGTGCCATGGATGGTGTGGAGCACCATGATGGCTTCACACCATCCATGGCACCAAGAATTTTCCCAGGAGGAGTGCATCGAGAGCCAAGGGCCACGGGCGTGATTTGATTGGAAAGGACTCCAGCTCAAATCGCTGAAGCATCTCAAGGTACCTCCGTATTTCCTCTCTAGTTTCAATTCCATGTTGATTTGTGATGCCATTCATCGCATCCAAATGCATATCCTACCTTGATTTGCACGGCGAGAGAGTGTCACCAGAGGGCAACCGTGCTTTAGGTTGGGTTTGGAGCTCCAGCTTGGTTTGGTTGTAAGGGCAGCGGGTTTATACCTTTCCAAAATCAAGGACTAAATCCTATCTCCAGCTCTGCATCCTCCTCCCAGGCTTTGTGCTCCTCGAGGAGCTGCTTCTCGGCTTCCCGGATGGGTTTTGAGGCTTGCAAAGTGTCCTGAGACCAGGACATCAGGAGAAGAGCCTCCAGGTCCTTCCCCGAGCCTCTTGCCAAGCTGCATCCGAGCTAAAAACCTCGAGGTTTGACCTGCTTTTCCCACAAATCAGCCCTTAAACAGTGCTAAAGGCATACGGCAAGTTATAATGAAAATATTCCTCTCTAAGAAAGAAAAAACCCCACACATATGGATCCCCCTCCATTCCAGTGTCGTATGGTTTATGGGTGATGAAAACAAATGAGCTTTATAACAGTTTGTCTGAGGGACGAGCATCCTCGGCAGCTGCCGGGTGAGTTGCCCTCATCCCAGCTTTATTCTGGATGTGCATCAATTTTCAGCCTTTCAGGCTTACCCAGATCAGCAGTTTCACTATTTTACAAGCTCGGTGTCTATATGTTTCTTTGCTTTATGTATTTGTAACAGGAGCACCGCATAAAGCTAATTAATCAAGTGTGGGCCCTGTCTCAGGCAAGTGGGAAGGGCGCAGAGCTGTGTCCTGGGTCATGAATCTTCAGGCTGAAGGTGTTTATGAGTGATAATAAACATGTGATACTGGTTTTGGGGGGATTTGTGGGACCATGCTCTAAATTTCCACTTATTGTTTGAGAGCATCCTGGAAGAAAATTGCTTCTATCTTCCTTTAAACAGGAGAGAGCCTTAAATACCAAGCGAGGTGAACAGAGAGGGGAATTTTGGATGTTTGTAGGTCTATGAATTATCGGCAACCCCAAGACCTGCAATACCAGCCGGAAATGAGGCAAAACTGAGAGCTACCATTTATTCACCATACTCCAGTATTCCCATATTGAATCCCTGCTGGATGCCAGAGATGACTTTATGTGCCTGGACCATGCGAGAAGGCAGCAGAGATGCTCCAGGAGCAAGGAGACAGGGCCCAGCATCCTTCTCCTGCATTCGCTCATGCATGTGAGGAAACAGGCTGATTTGATTTTTGTTGTGTTGCACATAGATGCGTGCTTGAAGGTATTTAAAGCACAGATCCTCTTCTCTCGCCGGGCAGGTGAAGCTGCACAGAAGAACTGCCTGGGAAACCTAAGGCAGAGCATCCTCCCCATAGCCAGTTGCTGTCATCTGATCCAGAATGAATCTGATCAGCTTAGGTTGGATGGGCTTTGGGCATCCTGATCCGGTGGGATGTCCCTGCCCATGGCAGCGGGGTTGGAACTGGATGATCTTTAAGGTCCCTTCCAACCCAAACTAGTCTATGATTCTATGATTCTGTGAACTTCAGCATCTTCCTGGACCAAGGACGGGGCTGGTTTTAGCTTACAAAGACCTCCGTGTGCTCACGTTTCTTCTCTATCTCTCCTTTAATGACCCTACCTAGACCTAGCTAGATTTTTTTTCCCCTCCAAGCCTTTCTTTCCTGGAAAGCCTCCTGACAACTCGCTTTGACTCATCTCTGGTCCCCGGAGAGGATCCTCCTTCCTGCCCATGTGGTGGGGAGTTGGGAGAGCACAGCCTGAGCTTTTGGGTGAGAGCCCAGACCTCGGATCTGCCAACCTTTCAGCTGAAGACAAGTGAACGGCTCGCGGCGCCAGCTTTTCCCTGCCTACGACCTCTTCTCTGTCTTTGGCGTGGACCTCTCAGATGGTCTATTTAAACTATTGCTTTTGTCAACCGAGACATCCAGGAGGCAGGTGAGGTTGGGGGTGGTTTTTATTTGCTTTTCTTTTATTTCTAAATTCACACCCTTGGCATCACAACAATGATGAAAAAGAAGAAAGGTAATAACTTGTCACTTCCCAGAAGGGCTTGGGACGAAGCAGGGGGAGATGGAAGGAGGAGGGTCTACACTGCAGACCAGCTCACACTGATATTTCATGATCAGACCTGGGTGAGGTGGGTTAAAGTTGGTTCTAGGCAAAAATCAAAGTAGGAGACAAATTTACCTTATATGTAATTTATCCGAAGCAATTCGGCAAGGTCCAAAGGCATCTTCCACCTCCATTCCCGGCTTACTGTGTGGTCTCCTTTATCCAGGCTATTTCCATTAAACCTGGGCAAACTACAGAGCATGAAGAGAGGTTCAGCCCCAAACACCTGGGAGGACAAGCCGTGTGAGACCAAGCTCTCATCTTGGACCAGCTCCTTCCCGCTGCTTTAAAGGGCTGCGGGGTGCAAGCAGCTGCCAGGAGGTCCTCAAAAGGACCTGCCTGCTTTCTCCTGGCCCTGAACCTCCCCAGCCGTGGCCAATTGCTGTAATCTGCCTCTTCATGTTGGCAGAAGACACAACAGAGACATTCCTCTCTGCCCACCCTGGTGGAGAGGGACGTGCCGCTGAGATAGAAGCATCCTGAGCAGACGCCACAACCCTGGGACAGCTCAAGGGCTTTGTCTGGGTCTTCTTTAGTGACATAGACTGGGAAAATCACATCGTGTCCTTGAGCAAAAGGAAAAAGAAAATAAAAATACACCTCCCTTCGTGTCTGAAGCGCTCCGAGAAGTGCCAGCAGCCCCCGGAGCTGCCTGTAAAGGGTGTCAAGATGCGCTCCATCTACTGAGCGGCTTCTCTGCTCACTTTGGGCAGGAAAAGGAAGGCAGCAGACAATGTGGCTGTCTTTGGGTAGGTGATTCTCACCTGTTCAGAGAGGGAGTGAGGACAAGGGAGGCTGTGAGAGAGCAGCCAGCTGACCTATCCCTTCACTTCCACCCCAAAGGTGCTGGCCCAGCATCACCATCTTGGGCCAGAGCAAGTCTGGCTGAAACCCACTGTCTGATGGGATGGAGGGAGTCTCAGCCAAAACATTCACATTTTCTGCCTGCCTTTCCCCATCAGGAGACAGTCAGATGTTCTCTGGGCTGGAGGTGAAGTCCTGCCAGTTTGGTTTGACTCATCCTCTGCCGCTGGAGAAGATCTACCAGACGTAGGGGCTGGAGATCCATCAGTCAGTGATGACTAACCCTGGCTTGATGACCTCTAGGCTGGAGCACCCGGAGCCAAGGAGCTCTCATGGCGCACGCAGGGACTTTTCTGCTCCTGTTCCCATCTCCTCCTCACCGGTATCTCTGCAGGGCAGAGACCCCTTGAGCTCCTTGTAGCTCAGTGTCCATGCCAGCCTGCAAGCCCTTCTGCTGTGTCTTTTCCTCTGCGCTGAACACCAAACGCTGCCTGAGTGCAAGCGCTGCTGCCCACCCACCGCGTGTGAAGGCAAGGAGAATTCACTGTCCTTAAACATGAAGCCACAAAGAGCAAACAGAGTGGAGGTGGGGACAGGAGAAAGCACAACAGCCTCCCCATTCTGCTCAGGAACCCAGCACGGCTCTAAAAATAAGCTCCCAAAATCTCCCTGGGAGCCACTGCTGCTGCAAGGTGGCACCTCCAAGTCTGTGTGGCATCTCTGAGTCCATGTGCCACCTTGGATGCTGCTGTGTTCCCTGGGATAAACCTGTCCTGTGGAATGGGACAGTGCTGTGGGAAGGAGAAGATCCCTCCCGGCACCTCGAGATGCTTGAGGTTGTGTCCTTTCCCCCTGGCACCTCCACTCCCTGCGCTGCTGGTTTTCTCTTTGTGTTCCTATCAACATCGCTGGACACAGTGCACTTTGGCCTGCAGACAACATCCCCGATTCACTCAGCCCAGCGCAGTTAGATCATTATTTTGGGTCACAAGTTCAGCTGCAGGGCACACGGCTGAGCAAACCGCAGCACGGGGAAGCGCTGGCACGAGAACGAGCCGGGCTGTGGGCTCTGCGTCTTAAGCAAGAGCCTTGGTTTATATTTCCTGTATGCACCAATTCTTATGCCATGCTCGCAGCCTTTGTTGAGGCTTGAAATGACATAAAAACCAGCTTGTCTATGAGAAGGACTTAATATTACTGTTACACCATCCTGCAGTGCTGGAAAGGAGCGTGGGCTGTGAGGACATGCGGGATTTGGATGCCCAGTGGTAGCTGGAGAGCATTGCTTAGACCTTCCTTCCCTCTTCTGAGGACACAGACCCCCATTGAGCACCCCCTGTGCAGCCCATCCTGATGTTGAGGTGCTTATTGCTGGCAATAAATCTATTCCTCGGCCACTGAGGACTCTTCATCGCTCTCCTTTTAGCTGTCCTGCTCCAAAAAATCCCACCCACGATGAGATCTTTCTACCATCCAATAGCTGCCCCACATCCTCCCTGGTCCCAAACGCTGTTCTGATGATCGCCGTGTTTGGTGGGCATGGGGAGGTTCCCATATACTCCATAAAGCGTGTCCCAGGGTCTCAGAGGAGGGGATATTATGGGTACTAACACTTAGGGAGTGCTCCCTTTGGTGGCCCTGGGGAGGCAGGGAGGCTGAGATCTTTCAGAGAAGTGGAAATGGCCCCTTCGCCCATTGTTTGGAGCCACCAGACTGGGCTGGGGTAGTGAGAGATGCACTGAAAGCTGGCCCTGGGGAGGAGAACATCAGGGTACCCTTGGTTTGGAAGCACGGAAGGTGGGGCTGTTGGGGCGGCGCTCTGCTGGGGTGGAAGCTCTGAGGGGTTGTGGAGGGACATCATCCGGATCTCAGTGCCAGACTCACCTGGGCCGGGATAAACACATTAATATCTAATGGAAGAAGTCTGAGCGCTGAACCCTTGGGTCCTCCACTCTGCTGAACTTGTAGGTGATGACCCAGCAACGTACCCTGGTGGTCCAGAAGGCCAAGGGCACCCTGGAATGCATAAAGAATAGTGTGGTCAGCAGGGCAAGGTGGGTTCTCCTGCTGTCCCAGCTGGAGTCCAGCGTCCCGTTCCAGGCTTCCCAGCTCAGGAAAGACAAGGAACAACTGAAGAGAGTCCAGTGGAGGCCACGGAGATGAGAAGGGGACTGGAGGATCACTCTTAGACTGAGACTCCATTTAGCCTGGAGAAGACTGAGAAGGTGTCCCATCAATGCTCAGCAGTATCTAAGAGGCAGGAGTGGGGAGGAGGGGGGCAGGTGCTTTCCAGTGGTGTCCAGCGATGGGACAAGGGGTAACAGGCACAAACTGGAGCCTGGGAAGATCCACCTGAACATGACGAAAAACATCTTTCCTGTGAGGGTGATGGAGCGCTGGCACAAGCTGCCCAGGGAGGGTGTAGAGCCTTCTTCTCTGGAGAGATCGAAGCCCTTCTGGATGCTATCCTGTCCTACCTGTGGGAGGTGACCCCGCTTTAGGAGGGGGTTGGACTGGATGGGCTCCAGAGCTCCCTTCCAAGCCCACCTATTACGTGATTCGGTGAACTGTCACAAACACCAGCATGGAGCAGATGACTTTTCACCTCCCTTGCACATCCCTGTCACCCTCAGCATCCCATCCTTGTGGATTTATCTCCCCCAAGACCACAGAGCTCCATCCTTCCCCTGAACAAGACCCATCAGGATGGAGCCTGGCAGAGGGGTGCATCCCTAGGGGTGGATGCAGGATCTCCTTCCCAGAACCCCAGGAGGAGGGTATCCTCCCCCATTGCTGTGCCACACCAGGGAGGCAGTGGGACCACAGGGCTCCATCCTCTCGCTTTGAGCAAGACCCAACAGGATGGAACCCACCAGAGGGGTACATGCCTAAGGGGGATGCAGGGTCTCCCCCTCAGGACCCCAGGAGGAGGGTATCATCCTCCCTCATTGTCGTGGTGGAACCCCAGAGCTCCATCCTCCCCCTTGAGCAGGACCCAGCGGCAGGATGGAACCTACCAGAGGGTCGCATCCCTTGAGGGATGGAGGATCCCCCTCCAGGGACTCCAGGAGGAGGATGTCCCGCTCCCCCTCAGCCCTCCCCCGTCCTCCTTATCGCGGTGCCACCCCGAGGAGGCAGTGCATCCCCAGGACCACAGAGCTCCCATCCTCCCCCTGAGCAGGACCCATCAGGATGGAGCCCAATAGAGGGGCACATCCCTTGGGGGGATGCAGGGTCCCCATCCCGGGACCCCAGGAGGAGGGTATCATCCTCCCCCATCACGGTGCCATCCCAGGGGGGGCGGTGGAACCGCGGGACCACAGAGCTCCATCCTCCCCCTGAGCAAGACCCAGCAGGATGGAGCCCAATAGAGGGGCGCATCCCTGGGAGGGCTGCAAGAACCCTTTCCCAGGACCCCGGGATGAGGGTCCCCCATCTCCTCCTCGCCTCTCCATCACCCCCCCATTGCGCTGGCAGCCCCAGACAGAGCTCCATCCTCCCTCTTTGAGCAGCACCCATCAGGATGGAGCCCAACAGAGGGGCACATCCCTCGAGGGGATGCAGGGTCCCCATCCCGGGACCCCAGGAGGAGGGTATCATCCTCCCCCATCGCGGTGCCATCCCGGGGGGGGATCCCACAGAGCTCCATCCTCCCCCTTTGAGCAGCACCCATCGGGATGGAGCCCAGCAGAGGGTCGCATCCCTTGGGATAGGCAGCATCCCACCCCCCCAGGCCCCCAGGAGAGGGCTGTCCGGCTCCCCCCATGGCGGTCCCACCCGGGGGCGGTGGCAGCCGCTCTCCTCCCGTCCCCCCGCTCCGGAGTGGCTGCTGCAGAGCCCGGCCTCGCCCCGCCGCCCCCCCGCTCCGCTCCCGCCCCATATAAACCCCTCCAGCCCTGCGCACCGGGTACCCGCGGGGCAGTGCGCTCCCCTCCAGCCTCCGCGGAGCTTCGGACAGAGGAGGAGGAGGAGGAGGAGGAGGAAGGGGGGGGCCGGGTGCTGCTCTGCCCCGTCCCCGGCTCCCGCGATGCCGCCGGTCTGAGCCCCTCGGAGGATGCTGCCGCTGCTGCCGCTGCTGCTGTTGGGCTCCCCGGGGCTGAGCCTGCCCTCGGGGGGTCCCCAAGGCGACACCGAGCTGGTCACCCCCCTCCGCTTGGACCCCGACATCAACGGCCGCCCTTACTTCGAGGAAAATCCCCCTCCGGGAGGGCAAGCGGTGGTTTTCCAGCTCTCGGCTTTCGGGGAAGATTTCTACCTCCACCTTTCCCCCGACTCCCACTTCATCGCCCCCGCTTTCGCCTCCCACTATTTGGGGGTCCCCCCCGGCTCGAGTCGCCCCCTCCCCGCCCTCCGCCACTGCTTTTATTCGGGGGATGTCAACGGCGATAGGGAATCCTTCGCCGCCCTCAGCCTTTGCGGGGGGCTCCGGGGGGCTTTCGGGTACCGGGGGGCCGAGTACACCATCATCCCGCTGTCGGGGGGCTCGGGGGGTCCCCACCGCCTGCGGCGCCGCAGCCCCGGCCGCCCCGTCGAGGCTGGAGCATCGCGGTGCGCGGTGGGTTCCGCGCTCACCCCTGGGGTCCTGCAGGCGCTGGACAAGTATCGGGGGAGATTTGGGGGGAAAAGGGGTCGAGCCAAACGTTTCGCCTCGGTCCCGCGTTACGTGGAGACCTTAGTGGTGGCCGATGAGTCGATGGTGAAGTTCCACGGCGATGACCTCCAGCATTACCTACTGACGCTCATGGCCACGGCCGCACGGCTCTACAAGCACCCCAGCATCCGTAACCCCATCCAGATCTCCGTGGTCAAGTTCCTCCTCATCGGGCAAGATGACAAAGGGCCAAAGGTCACGGGCAACGCCGCCCTCACCCTCCGCAACTTCTGCGCCTGGCAGAAGAAATGGAACAAAGTCAGCGACAAACACCCCGAGTACTGGGACACCGCCATCCTCTTCACCAAGCAGGTGGGTGCAGGGGGGATGACCCGAAGGTGCTGTCCCCAATTCCAAGGAGCGCTGCACCGTGCTAAGGTCCCCTGACACCTGTACCCAACCTCTGGTGTGCGTTGGAGGAGGCTGCGCTTGCAGCCGATCCCCCTTTCCCAAGGGACCCTCCACCCTCAGATGCCAGGGAAGGAGGAGAAGAGGCATGGAGCAAGCCCGCTTGAGGCTGTCCTCACCGTCCTCTGGGCAGGGTTTGGCCAGCAGCCTGGAGAAAGCCCTGCCAGGGGGTAAGTGAGGCCAGGAGGTGCGTAGAGGCAGGTTCTCCCCATGAGCAGAAACCTGCAGCATCATCCGTGAGTGCCCCACAGCTCTGTCACACAGCAGCCACCACCTCAAACAACGTGGGGCTGAGCCCAGAAGTGCAGAGCGTGGCCCCAATTCCCCCTCCCCAGTTCGGGAACAGCTCACAGTGCCACCTGCCAAGGAGCAAAACCTCTCCCCACTTCCTCTGGTTTATGGTCCTCCTGAGAACCTGGAGTTCTCCTCCACGCGCTCACTGCTCCGCGTGGACCCCGCTCAGGGCTGGAGGCAAAGCAGCAGAGACACAGGCAGTGCTTGCAGCCCTTGGTGGGGGGAAGCCAAAGGCAGTTTGGCAATGTGGGGTGACCGCTGTGCCAGCATGATCTCCCCATCCTCCCATCCTGATAAACTGGTTGATGCCGCAGTGGTGACAGTGCTCCCAGAGCCTCCACCAGACGGAAGAAATTCTTCCCAGTGAGGGTGGGGAGGTCCTGGCCCAGGGTGCCCAGAGCAGTGGGGGCTGCCCCATCCCTGGAGGGGTTCAAGGCCAGGTTGGATGGGGCTTGGAGCCCCTGATCCAGTGGGAGGTGTCCCTGCCCATGGCAGAGGGAGTGGGACTGGATGGGCTTTGAGGTCTCTTCCATTCTACGATTCTGTGACATACTTCTCCTCTTCCCTGTGCTCCTGTCTCAGCGTTGGGGTCGGTGTGATGCCTGGCTGGGGTGTTGCAGCCCGTGCCCCCGGATTGCTGACAGGAGGGGAGAAGGATGAGCCCCGTTTGAAGGGGACAGTCACGTTTCCCCCGGCTGCAGGAGGCTTGGCAGCAAGAGCAGCTTGTGTTTTCTCCTTCCCCAGTCCCTGCCCAGATGTCTTTGGATTAGGGACAGGTCAGGAACTCCCCTCAACAGCAGGGAAACCATTCCCAGAACATTTTTCCAGGTCAGACACGTGCGGGTGGGAAGGATCCAGCATCCAGCTCTGATCTGCCCCTCGTCCGGGGTCAGCGCTGCCTGGTGCTGGCTTGGACCAGGAGTGATGCTGTGCAGGACATGTGAGACCTCATCCCGCCTATTCTGTTCCCTCCGTCCCGGGCAGGGACTGTGTCCTCGGCTGTAAATCCTCTCTGGAGCACAGGCAGGGTTGAACCCCAGCCTGCTGGAGCTGCTCCTGCCTGCACGGGGTGGCTGCAAAGAGAAGGATGCCTGCTGACACCCCTGCGGGGATGAGCCAGCTCCATCTCTGGTAGAAACCCAGTGAGGTCACTGCAGCCGCACGTGGGATGGATTCGGTCGCAGCGATTCGAAAGCTGCAGATCACAGCCGGGCTGCATTTTTTACACATTGCTAAACCATCCATTCCTGAACTCCCAAAGCAAGCTCGATGCAAAGGCACACGATCGAGGAGACATCTGCCTTCCTTGAGTGCATCCATCTGTGGTCCCCTGACACCTTGGAGCTTATCTCCCTGCCAAAAAGCTGTTACATAAGCCCCTGACTTAAATTTCATCTCAAGCCCGGTTGATAGGCAATTTCCAGTCGTGTCAACGAGTCGCTGATGAATGGGGCTGTCCTTTCCCGCTCGGCTTTGCTCCCTCCCGACATCGGTCGTGCTGGACTGTGGATTTGCCTTTGGGGAGCTTGGTCCTGCTCAGATGGTGGGCGCAGATCTACCAACAACCAAAGCCACAAGATCTTCACCTTCCTCCTTGAGCTGGTGCTTGTTGGAGGGTCCTGCAGAGCATCGAGCCTTCGGCTACGCTCCTGCCTCTTGGAAACAGCATCACAAGCCATGGCGAAGGGCTCAGCCGTGCTTCCCACCCATCCTGAACCCCGATGTCCCACCAGCGGAACATCTTCAGCCTGCTGTAAACTTAAAGGGACATCACACCAAGAAACATCTGGTTGCAGCCCAGCGTGCAAGCGGGGAGTTTGGAAATCCATGCTCCGTAGCTCAAGGCTCAGCTTTTGGGATTGCTTTGGACACACACGGGAAGCCTCCAGGGCTATGAGAGCGCTTACGACCCAGTCTCCGAGCAGGCAAATTAAAGCAATAGCCACAACTGACCTGCACCCAACTGACCTGCAGAACATCTCAAGAAGTTGGTGAGAGGAGGAAGAGGAGCTTTGGAAGTGCACACAGCTGAAGGCCAGGCTGGCAGGAAGGCCCTGGTGGTGCAGGTAGCAGGTTTCTTGCAGCTTCTTGGGCACCAAGCAGCCTCCCTGCCTTTGGGCTGGCAGCGGGGGATATTGGTGGCTGTGAGCACACCACGCGAAGGCAGAGCTGGGCCTTTGCCTGCTGCTTTCCCACCTTAAACCTCTTGCATTTCTCTCTCGTCCACTCTGTAGCTCCATCCTTGCATTGCCTCCCTCCTGGGCTGGCCAGACCCCCAGCAAGGCAGGAGAAGGTGGGTTTGTGGGGTCAGAACCCCTCATTGGAGCCCGGAGATGTTACCCCCGGGAGGCTGTGGCTGTGGTGTTGGGGAAAACCCTGTTAAGAGCCACTCCTTCGTGTATCCCCGCAGCCGGCAGGCGAGGTTCAGAGCAAGAAGTGGGTCAGTGTGTCAGTGCAGGTGTTGGGCTGGGAGCCAAAAGCTTGCCGCGCCAGCCAGGAAACTCTTCAAAGAGCCGCGAGCGGCCGCCTCTTCCTTGTGATGTTGTGTCCTCCTCCCGCACCCCACCTTCACCCCAAACCCCCAGCGCTGGGGCTGCCACGGGGGAGAGGATGGGCAGGAGGGCTTGGGCAAGTTGCATCCCTGGGTTAGCTCAGCGTGGCGATGGCACTGGCTCTTGGGGGCATTTTGGGACAGGGAACACTGCTCTGGGACATGTCAGCCCCTCTACTCGCGCTGTGCTTGCTGGTGATGACCCTGCTACCAGGGATGCAGAGTTGCCACCTCCTCGTTCCTGTCAGCATCGATGCACGGTGGGATCAGGGATGTGTCAGGGTCCCAGCCAACAAGGAAAACTGTCACAGAGCATAGAGCTGAACCTGGTCGTGCGATGGGATTTTCCACCAGCCACGATAGCTGACCCAAACCCAGGCGTTTCTCCTCCTCACCTCTCCAGAGATCACGGTCTCGTCTGTGCCTCCAGAGTTTGTAGCCACAAGTCTCCTGTTAAAGCCATCTCAGCCCTGGCCAGGGCTCTCTGAAGTCATCGGGACTGTTATTTACTCACGGCTGAACCTGCCTGCGCGGGAATGCCTTCGGCTTGGAAACCTCACTGGAAATGTTGGCAGAGCCGCTCGTATGAGATTTCGAGCAACCCAGGCGCTTTGGCCGGGCGAGCGCTCAGCATGAATCACACTTATTTATAGCATGGGAGCGCCCCGAGGGTCCTTTACGTTTTCTTTTCATGTGGAAAGCTGCTCCCTGCCCCCTGCGTGGGCTCCCCTGCGGCTCCCAGCCCGGCTGGGACAGCACCGAGGCACAGGGATGATGCTCCAGCCCTCCCAAGGCACCCAGAGACTCCAGCAGGGGAAGGGGGCATCCGAGGACAAAGCCAGGCTGCAGCGGTGGTGCGTCTTCTAACAGGGACTTTTTATTGGCACGAGCACCTTTGGATGCTGAAGATGGGCAGATGTACCTACGATGGAACCCTTTCCATCCTCTGTCCCAGCTGTATCTATGTGAGGTCCAGCAAGTCCTTCTCTTGGGGGTGGAAGGCTGGGCTGGTTCCTCCTCCTTGGTTGCTCCTCAAGGGATAGTTGCAAATTGTCTTGGTGAGTCAGGAGCATTTCCCTTAGCCTTGGGAACAGCTGGATGCGGTCCAGGGGCTTCTTGTTCTTAGGAAGAAGTTGAGAAATGAGGTTGAGAAAAGGCTCAGCTGTGAGCCCAAGGCCAGGTGCCTTCCTGTACACTCACCCGTCTCTGGTCCTTGAGCTCGCATTGAGGAACGGAGCCAGGCTGACGCCTCTGTGCCAAAACCAGCTCCACCCTGGCCAGAGGAGCCGTTTGTTGCTGGAAGCACAAGAGGATGCTACGCACAAAAAGCATTCCTGGTGCCAGGGTTAAATGAAAACACGTCCTTGCAGCCTGGTCCTTGTCAGGGTGAGGTTTCCTGTCTCCACACAGCCTGGTGTGGTCCCCATCCTTCTGGGTTGCCTGCCCCCAGCAGCCTTGGATCAGCTCCCCGTGGGACACCAGGGATGGGGATAAGGATGAGATCCGTGATGCCCATCCTGGCCCTGGGACTCACCCCGTGCCTCTGTGCCTTGCAGGACCTGTGCGGCGCCACCACCTGCGACACGCTGGGGATGGCAGACGTGGGCACCATGTGTGACCCCAAGCGCAGCTGCTCCGTCATCGAGGACGATGGGCTGCCCTCGGCTTTCACCACCGCCCACGAGCTGGGTAAGTCTCCCTGCTCTCCTCATCCTTCCTTCCTCCATCCTTCCTCCATCCTTCCTGGGAGGAATGCCAGGAGCTGGCGAGGTTCAAAGTAACCCTTGTTTCCGCCTCCGGAAGATCAGACGACAACCGGTATCCGATGATGGGGAAACTCCACCTTGGGGTGTGAGACCCCCCCCGAGCCGGGTGGGAAAGAGCTGCTGAGACAGCTTTGCTGTTGTGGTTGCTACCTCAGCCGGGTTTCCAGGATTCAGGAGTCCTGAAATAATAGGCAGAGGGCACACCTACCTCCAGAGACACTTGTGGTGCTCAGCAAGAGGAGGAGGATGGGTGGAGGTGGGTGAGCACTGAATCTCCTTCTCTTTACAACTTCCTTTTCCTTCTTTTCCACTGGACAGGGCGTCACAGAGCATGCTGGCTCAGGGGTGCCACCGGCAGGGTGGCTCGTGTGTGCTGGTCCTGCAAGCTCTCGGTGTCTGCGTGTGGGGGGTGTGCAAGCATCATCCTTCCCTGGGTGCCTCCTGGGCTGCACACAGCCTTTGCAGTCCTTGCAAGGGTCTGCCCCACTCTGTGCCTCAGTTTCCCCCATTGCAAGAAGATGTGGGGGCCCTAATCTTCATTCCTAGGGGGATTATTCATGGCTGCCTCTCTTTATTTCCCCCCAGGCCATGTCTTCAACATGCCCCATGACAATGTGAAGGCCTGCGAGGAGGTCTTTGGCCGGCTGAAGACCAACCACATGATGTCCCCCACCCTCATCCAGATCGACCGCGCCAACCCCTGGTCAGCCTGCAGTGCTGCCATCATCACAGACTTCCTCGACAGCGGCCACGGTGAGCCCTCCTGTATCCCTCACCCTCTTACCCGTGTCCCTACCCAGCAGGAGCAGGATCTGTCCCTGAGGCTGGTTACTGGGAGAGGCTGACAGGCTGTAGAGCAACTCTATGAACAAACTAGAAGAACATGAAGAGTTTGGCGGTGGCTCTGCACCAGCCAGGTTTCCTCAGTGCCAGGGTGTCCATAAAGTCTATCCCGAGGCTGCCAGTATGGCTCTGCCAAGGGACGGCATCTCTTGGGTCTTGGATGTGGCCAACATTGAGGGCATCCCTGGGGTAGGACCTGTTCCTGCTGGTGGCACACAGCTGGGATAGCTTTGGCCAAATGACCAGCAGCCATCCCTGTTTTCCATCCCTGTGCCGGTCCCTACAACTCCCCAGGCACCCAGTAGACCCCCCAATCTCTGCTCCCGCAGGAGACTGCTTGCTGGACCAGCCGGCCAAGCCCATCCCGCTGCCCGAAGACCTGCCGGGGACGAGCTACAGCCTGAACCAGCAGTGTGAGCTGGCCTTCGGCGTGGGCTCCAAGCCCTGCCCGTACATGCAGTACTGCGCCAAGCTCTGGTGCACGGGCAAGGCGCGCGGGCAGATCGTCTGCCAGACCCGGCACTTCCCCTGGGCGGACGGCACCAGCTGCGGCGAGGGACGCTTCTGCTTGAAGGGTGCCTGCGTTGAGAGGCATAACATCAGTAAGTACAGGGTGAGTACCTGTGCCGCGAGCCCCAAAACCACTCCACGCGCTCCTGGCTGAGCAATCCCCTGCCTTCTGGCGCTGGGGAACGCGGTCGTGGAACACTGATGTGAAAAGAGATGGATGTCCCTTGGATATTGCGTATTTGTCAAGGAGGGATGGATACCGCTGCTCCACTTCATCATTTCGGGGCAGGCAGCAGAGGTTTTGCTTGTGATGGGATGGCTCCAAGTCTGGAGATCTCCAGCTCGAGATGGAGCCAGCCATGAAGGGGATGCAGCATCTCACCCTGCTGTATCGCCCTCTACAACTCCCTGAAAGGAGGTTGGAGCAAGGTGGATGTTGGGCTCTTCTCCCAAGTAACAAGCGATAGAATGAGAGGAAATAGCCTCAGGTTGCACCAGGGGAGGTTTAGATTGGATATTAGGAAAAATTTCTTTATCAAAAGAGTGGTGAAGCCCTGGCAGAGGCTGCCCAGGGCAGTGGTGGAGTCTCCATCCCTGCAGGGGTTCAAAAACAGTGTAGGATGTGGCTCTTCAGGACATGGCTTAGTCGGCACGGTAGAGTTGAAGTGGTGGTTGGACTGGATGATCTTAGTCTTTTCCAACCTTAACGATTCCACGACTCTTCTGATTCCCACAGGTGGACGGTGGCTGGGCAAAGTGGGCGCCCTATGGGCAGTGCTCGCGGACGTGCGGCGGTGGGGTGCAGCTGGCCAAGCGGG
Organism: Cuculus canorus; assembly: GCF_017976375.1. Lineage (NCBI taxonomy): Eukaryota > Metazoa > Chordata > Aves > Cuculiformes > Cuculidae > Cuculus > Cuculus canorus. The sequence continues at coordinate 2,353,391 of NC_071423.1, forward strand.
AGTGCACCAACCCGGTGCCTGCCAACGGGGGCTCCTACTGCGAGGGCATCCGTGTCAAGTACCGCTCCTGCAACCTGGAGCCCTGCTCTGCTGCAGGTGAGGGGCTGGAGCTCATCCTCCTCGTGGCTGAGTACATGACCTGTAACAACTCTGCAAAAAGAGTGCTGGAGGCACAGCCTGGTCCCCAATCCCATGTATGTCCCCATTTTTTTTTTTCCAGTGCCAGGGAAGAGCTTCCGTGAGGAGCAGTGTGAAGCTTTCAACGGCTACAGCCACAGCACCAACCGCCTCACCGCCTCCGTCTCCTGGGTCCCCAAATACTCCGGTGTCTCACCCCGGGATAAATGCAAGCTCATCTGCCGGGCTAACGGCACCGGCTACTTCTACGTGCTGGCACCCAAGGTTGGTGAGGGAACCCCAGCATCCGGGCTGTAGGATGACTCCATTGCCCTTGGAAATGAATGCATTTTCATTGCCGGGTGGAAAGCTGATGTTAGATGAGGTCGTAGGAGGGTATGAATCAGCACGTACGTGTCCGCTGATTTATTTCAGGGCTGGAGTTGGTCCGTGAAAAGTCTTCCTCTGCGTTTGTAATGGTACCTCTGGGATAGTTCTGAAATAGAGGATAATAATTACAGCGCTGGGGAAGTGACGCACGTGCCGGACAGGGCAGGTGGCCACACATGGAACTGAGTGGGGCGGTGTTAGCGGTGTCCCCAGCGCAGCCCATCCCCCGGTGCAATGGAAAGGGCAGAAAATTAAGTAGTTGTAGCAGAAAAGGGATGCGGTCTCTTCTCAGAGACCCTAAAAATCCCAACTGCAACGCAGAGCTTGAGCAAAGGGTGACTCGGTGCCTGCTGGCACCTCCTCAGGACCTGGTGGATGGATTCAGGTAGCCCCGAGCTGGACAGCCGCAGTTGTGGGGTTTGTGTGTGGCACAAGGAAATGAAGCAGCTGCTTTGCTCACCCTCGTGCAGGTCGTGGATGGCACCCCTTGCTCCCCAGACTCCACCTCAATCTGCGTCCAGGGCAAATGCATCAAAGCGGGCTGTGACGGGAAGCTGGGCTCCAAGAAGAAGTTCGACAAATGCAGCGTGTGCGGAGGAGACAACAAGAGCTGCAAGAAGGTCTCAGGGTTGTTCACCAAACCCATGTAAGTGTTAGATGACCACGTGCTCTTCCTTCTTTCCTAGCTCTGCTGTTTGAGGTGGATGCAGGAAGGTCATGGAGATGGTGGTGGGGGCTAAGTCCATCCTGAGCGAAGTGTCCTGGTGTTAGCATACATCACTCTGTGTACCTGAGCTAGCTCTGAAGGAGAAACCGGACACCCCTAACGCGCTATCAGCTTCTGCTGATGGAGTTATCTCCAGTACATTTGTGCTGTTGAGCCAGAGGAGCTGAAGCATCTTCTCATGTCTGTGACCTCAGCCTAGACAAAATTCAGCATAGGGAGGGAGGAGGTTCAAAGCGATCTTCATGGGTAGGAGATAACAGTAGCAGTAGGAAGACCTCAGGGCTCTGTCTGCAAAGCGTTGGGCCATGTCCTAGCTAGATGGTCCCTGCCTGATAGCCTGCCCCGCTTGCTCTTCTCTTACAGGCATGGCTACAACTTCGTGGTGGTCATCCCTGCGGGCGCCTCTAACATCGACATCAGGCAACGGGGCTACAAAGGGCTGATCAGCGACGACAACTACCTAGCACTGAAGAACGGGCAGGGCAAGTACCTGCTGAACGGCCACTTCATTGTCTCGGCCGTGGAGAGGGACCTGATGGTGAAGGGCAGCGTCCTGCGGTACAGCGGCACCGGCACCGCTGTTGAGAGCCTCCAAGCCTTCAAGCCCATCCAGGAACCCTTGACTTTGGAGGTGCTCTCTGTGGGGAAGATGACCCCTCCTCGGGTACGCTACTCCTTCTACCTCCCCAAGGAAAGCAAAGAGGACAAGTTCCCCTACAAGAAGGAGGGCAAGACCCCACCAGACCTCAACAACAGTGTCCTCAGCCTGTCCAACCGCTTGGACAGTGGGAGACCGAGCTACAAACGTCCCTCCTACAAGTGGGCGGCAGGTGGCTGGGAGGCTTGCTCCGTCACCTGTGGCGATGGCTTGCAGAAGCGGTCAGTAGCTTGTCGCGACTCCTACGGCCAGCCAGCCGCCGAGTGCGATGCGGCACAGCGCCCGGCAGATGTCCGGCTCTGCGGGGAGCCCTGCCCGGTGTGGGAAGCTGGACCATGGTCTCCTTGCTCCAAGAGCTGCGGTCAGGGTTTCAAGAGACGAGCACTGAAGTGCACGGTCCCAGCCGGGCGCTCGCTGCCCCGGGAAAGTTGCAATTTTCGGAGGAAGCCGCAGGAGCTGGATTTTTGCACCTTGAGGCCATGCTGAGCAGGTCAAGAGGTGTCTCCGAGGAAAGGCATGGTGTCCCTCAGGCTGTATGCGGCCGAGCAGCAGCCAGGGGCTGGGAGAGGGGATGTCCATAGCACATATCAAACAGGGTGGGGGAAAGAAAAGGGGGGAAAAAAAAAGGGACCTGGGTGTGGGGACAGAGCACGCACGCCCCACACACCCGGGAGAGAGGGATTTTACAGACCAGGTCGCTCAGAGACAGAGCGGAAACGAACATCTACCTCGAAGCTGCCAAATGACACGGACACCGGCTGGTGGAGCTTGGGAGTTGAGGAGGAAACAAGAGGATGGCTGCCTGGAATAGATCCGAGGATGGGCAGGGAGATGCCTCTAAATTGCACAGTCGAAGCCTCCCTGGTCTTCCAAGGGCCAACCCTACCTCTGCCCCTCCCAGACTCCCCCAACGCTCGCGTTAAATGGGACCAAAAGCATTCACCAATGCAACCACAGCAAATTTACTGTCCAGCCACCGGTGCGATGAGGTGTTGGGTCTGATGCCTCCAATGACTTTGCAGCCTGGAGAGCCCAGCAGCGTCGCTGGACCAGGCTGGAAGGTGGTGGCTTTATTTTCGTTTTCTCCTCATGTTTATGACCTGACCAGTGTAGATTTTATGGTGCTTAACTCTGTTGTTTTTTAACCTCCTTCCTCCTGCCTTGATGGATGTAAACCTTGTGTGGTGGGGATGGTGTTATTCCCCGTGGGCTCTCACCTGGTTGAGGTTTTCCTATGGTGCTTTGGGATGGTGCTGTGCCGGCATCCAGTGCGTAGCTGGATGCTCCTTCACACCCTGGTCCAGGACAAGAAGTAAATCACCTGCCTGGAGTTTTTCAGGGCTAAAAGGGATCACTACGGATCTGATATTTGCTGTCGTTCCAAAACAATAAGAAGCAACTGTACTGTAGTACCACGGCGCGGTGCCACACGGGGTCAGATGCAGCCCCATGAATCGCCGGTACTTCACTCTGCTCTGGACACAGTGCTCGCTGCTGAGTACGCTGTGCTCAGACATCCCACCGCTCTCTAGCTTTGGGCCAGGTTGGGTTCTTTGAGCAGCCTGATCCAGTGGGAGGTGTCCCCGCCATGGCAAGGGGGTGGAATTAGATGATCTTTAAGGGTCCCTTCCAACTCAAACCATTCTATGGTATTTCCTCTGCGTTAAGCCCCCTGGGATATCCTGAGCTGAACTTTGGTGGAGCTGGGATGACGTTCCCAGCATCGCTTTTGAGTTGCGGGAGCACAAGATGAATTTGGGTCTCGGCTTTTCCCAGGGGAAAGGGACTTATTGGGGTTCAGGTGCACAGGGGAAGAGTAGGGGGTTGAGCCTCTTGCTGATGCAGAGCATCTGCAGCCAGCTTCCCCCTCCAGGGTTTGGTACAAGGGTTCATTGGGCACCTCTGATTACAAAGCATGGTGCCAAGCGGTGGTCGGAAGCTGTTGTAGCTCTTGCACCACTCTCTCCCCAACAACCTTCTACTGCCCTTCATCATTTAGGTCTCTTGCTGAGATCCTACCGTCAAGAACCATTTCACTTTTTGTTTTTCCACTGATGAAGGTCCCTCTTGATTAAGAAGCTGGGACTGTCAGCAAGGCAGAGACTCTGGGCTGAGCTACGCTCTTATTTGGAGTGGCAGAAAGGGATGAGACACCAATTATGGGTTGGCAGAAGATGCTGTCTTGAGGCTTGGAGCTTCCCTTGCTCACTCAGTCCCATGCAGGTGTAGTGTGGAAACCTTTCCTTGTGCCCTTCGGTCTGCTCCAAAAGGTCTCCAGCTGTGGGCAAGGCAAGAAAGGTCACAAGAAACAGGTCTGCAGTAGCACAAGGGTTTCCTCACTAGACCTTTCCACCAGCTCAGCAAACCCATCCTCCCTGGTTTTATGCAACGCCTCTTTGAGCACAATAATATTTTGAGTCTCCACACTGCTCCACAGAGCCAGGAGCAGATGTTGTGGTTGCTCTGCGCAGCAGGGGACAAGATTTAAATGTTCTAGGAAATCCCTTCCAGGTCTCCATTCCCATGAGAGTATCATCCAGTTTCAGAGGGTTTTCCTGCCTAGCCAAGCCCACCACGCTGTCGTTTGGGGACAGAGCTCCAAGGAGCCGCCCTTGTGTCTTGCCACCCCACAGGCAGTTTCCAAGCCACTAAGATACTGTCATCCTTGTTGACGAGGAGGGAAAGGATGGGGCAGGAGGGATTTCTTCTTTTGCTGAGTGTGCAGCAAGAGGACGGAGATGCCGATTGTACTGGCTGCTTTGTGTATACCATGTATACTAAACCTCGATCTCTGCTGTTTGTGCATCAATAGCAAACCTGAAATAAAACTGTATTTAAAGTTACGCCTGGTTCCCTGGGGGATACGGTTGTGCCCACCTCATTTAGTTGGTGGCTGCAGAGCATTTCTTGTTTTAACACAATCTCAGCCTCTTTGAAGACTCAACTAATTAACAGAAAGGGAAAAAAAAAAAAACTTTGAAAGACTTTGCCTTTATTCAGAATATTATGGTTTCCTTCTGCCATAGGAAAAACCCCCTCCAGCTGAAAGGAGCCCAGGGGTGGGTTTGTCCCTGCAAGCCCCAGGGCTCGCCTGCACGGGGACATTAAATGCACAAGGCTGTGGTTTGCTTTAGCCTAGAAACAGGATGCTTTTTTTGTCAGGATAACAGAGATATAGGGTTAAATGGATTAATATAAACCAGAAGAGTGCTCTCACATCCTGGAACAACTGAGTCCTGGACCTTCCCTTCCCAGTGTTCTCGTCTGGAATCATCTCCGCATGTGGGCAAAGCCTCATTCTCAGCCCTTTTTTCCCGTCACCTTTGGAAAGACCAGGAAAATCAAGGTTAGTGTTAGAGCTGAGCTGACCTGGCATGGTTGCAGGGTTGCTGGGTGCCCAGAAAACCGTGCCTGTTCCTCTTGCCGGTTCCCAGCACACCCTCCCTGAGTCACAGCCCTCTTTCCCGGCTACGTCAGGGCCAACGGTGAGCTAAACCCCTTCCTTTTAATAGAACACATCTGCTCAGGGATGCCTGATGTCACCCCAACTCCCAACAGATTGCCTGGTACGTTGTTTCCCCTAGCAAATGCAATTCTTTTTCCTGCCATGTTGCAATGATTTGGCAAATTAAATGTGTTTGATTGGGGTGTAAACTTGCTTTGCTTTAAATTGCCATAGACAAACAACACGCCTGACTGAGCACCTTCCCCCTTGGCAGCTCCTACGCGGAAATAAAGGATTGATTACCTGTACCTCTCCCCACAAAAGAGTTCAGTCTCAGCTCAAATATATCCAATGCTGCAAAGGCTCCAGCTGCAAACAGCTGTATTAGGAACAGCAAAGGAGATTTCCACTTGGCACAACACCCCACACCATAGTTTTCCCTTTAGGTATCTGCTCAGGAGCAGAAACCTGAGTGAAACCAAACATCTTGCTCCTCCAGCACCAGGTACCAGCCACATTTTTAACCACGTGCCCTTAAAAATCACTCAGAGACTCAAAAACCCTCACATAAACTGCAAGTATTTATCTGGTGAGGAAAAGGAGAAACAAGAAACCCCCCCACACAGGGAAGACTGATGTTTAGCCACATCAGGGCTGTTTGCTCAACGGGTTTTGCTGCAGGAAAGTGGTGGCTTTATGGGGCTGAGCCAAACGCTGACACCTGGCACCGGGTGTCACGCAGGTGATGCTCTGCATCCACACCAAGCCAGAAGCTGCAGGAGAAGGCTCCTGGTGAAAGAGAAATGATGTAGAGCATTGTCTGCTGTGTCCGAGGGGAAGGAGTGGCTTTTCCCAGTGTCATGAGATGCTGTCACTAACAGCTCTCCTGTTTCCTGGTTTTCTGACACTGAAAGATTTTGTGGTTTGCTTCCCTTCATTGTGAATTCATTGTCCTTTTTGGATTCTCTGCTGTCTAATAGAAGGCTGAGCCAGCTGCCTTTTCCTGATGTTCCCATCAGCATCTTCACCTGCATCCTCCGGTTCCACTAAATGTGAAGGAAACCCATAGCTTTGAAAGCTCAGCTTTGCAGTGGTTACAACAGGGTTAGAAACAGGCAAAGAATTGAAAGGGGAAGGTTGATGGGTATGAGGCTCATTTCCTTAGGCCATGGATTGTGCCCAGGAGCCCCCATGGAGTTCCCAGTAAATGTCTCAGTCCAGAGAAGGGCAGAGCTGCAGGTTCCTGGCAGCTACTTATGCTCTGGGAGAGGCAGAGGGAGCGTTTCTGAAATGCCCCTCTGGCAGCATTTTATTTTCCTGTTCCCTGGCTTCGGCATACGGAGAACACCGGGGACTTTTGTGTAAAAAAGAAAACAACACTACAAATACAAAAAATTACAAAAAAAACCCCAGAAAAAGTGAAAAAGACCAACCCAGGTCCTCTGCTGGAATGAATGCATTTCCTTCCCCCAGTGACTGCGAGCAGCTCTCTGGAGAAGGACTTGGGGTGCTGCTCGATGAGAAGCTCGACACGAGCCGGCAATGTGCACTCACAGCCCAGAAACCAACCATGTCCTGGGCTGCATCCAAAGCAGCGTGGCCAGCAGGGAGAGGGAGGGAATTCTGCCCCTCTATTCCTCTCTTGTGAGACCTCAGCTGGAATACTGTGTCCAGTTCTGGAATCCTCAATGTGAGAAGGAGATGGAGCTGTTGGAACAGGTCCAGAGGAGGCTACAAAGATGATCCGAGGGCTGGAGCACCTCCCATATGAGGACAGGCTGAGAGAGTTGGGGTTGTTCAGCCTGGAGAAGAGAAGGCTCCGAGGAGAGCTTATAGTGACCTTCCAGTACCTGAAGGGGCTTCAGGAAAGCTGGAGAGGGGCTGTTCATAAAGGTTTGTGGTGATAGGATGAGGGGGAATGGGTATAAACTGGAGAAAGGCAGATTTAGACTAGACATAAGGAGGAATTTCTTCACCATGAGAGTGAAGAGGCCCTGGCCCAGGTTACCCAGGGAAGTTGTGGCTGCCCCATCCCTGGAGGTGTTCAAGGCCAGGTTGGATGGGCCTTGGGCAGCCTGAGCCAGTGGGAAGTGTCCCTGCCCATGGCAGGGGGTTGGAACTGGATGGGCTTTAAGGTCCCTTCTAACCCGAACTATTCTATGATTCTATGATTTTAGCCTCCCATCTACTTTCTTGTCCCTGTTCTACTGTACTTCCCCAGCATCAGCTTTTTGCCACCTTTGGAGAAAGATGCTGGATTAGAGGGACCTCTGCTCCAACCCAATACATCTTTTCTTACATTTTAGGCAGTAAAAATGAGATGAAAATTGAATCTGTCCCCATGGCATAGCAGCATGAGGCATGGCTGGTGTCCACGATGGGACACTGCGATCTCCAGCCTCTTAAGCTCTTGCAGCAACGTGTCTAACAAGTGCAAACCTCTCTAAATGATTTAATACACAAGGGGATTTGCTGGGAATGAAGGTCATGCGCTGCTCCAGCCAAACCACTGAGTGCTTTGCTCCAACCTCATCCCTGGCTGAGCCGGAGGATTGAAGATCCTTGGGCAGTGCGTACGGAATGCCTTTATGAAACGAAAACCTGATCCTGCATCTGGGACCGCCTGCAAACCTGTTTGTTTTCATTTGTCTTCAGCTGAAACCTAAGAAGCTGGAAAAAAAATGTTCTTTTGGTTAAAAAAAGAGGTTACCTGAAGTGTAACATCAGAGAGAGAAACCATGGAGGGGGACGGCAGTGCTCCCGCCTCGTCTGTCTTTCTGGTCAAGGGCTTTGACGTGGCTGTGGATCCACTCCTCGAGGCTGGGATGCTGCTTTGCTATTATTATTGTTATTATTATTGCTATTATTATTGCTATTCCTATTGCTATTATTAGGTTTTGCCAGGAGAAAAAAGCAGAACCAGATGTGGATTGACCAAACAGACCTAACTGATAACAAACATCCCAAGAAAAGCTCTCCCAAGGGTGTAAAAAAAACCTGCGAAGGGGAAAACGGGGATGTTGATGTGATGGCAGGGATGTAAAATGCAATGATGATGTCGGCTCATCTCCCTGCCTTTCCCCAGCACCTCTCCCAGCGCGACAGCCGGCCCTTCCCGGATCCGGCTGCACAAAACTTGCTGTCCATGCAGAAAAGGCTTTTTTCCTATTCTGCAGCTCTGAGGATGCCAGGAGACCATGGAGCTGAGCTCCAGCATCTCGGTGTCGCAGGACAGGCTGGGGAGGGACGCCAACCCCCCCGGCGATGCTGAGCCTTGCCGGCTCCTTGCAGCAGACTAAACTTCCCCCATGGTTCTGCCCAGCCAGCAATCTGACACGTTCCCACAAGTATTTCTGCTGGGGTTTTTTTTTTTCTTTTTAATATTTTTTTCTAATTATACAGCGCAGTCGGTGCCAAATTTGTCCGGCCAACACTAATCTGGGAAGCAGATCTCATGGATTTATGGCAAGCAAGCTCCCACCTCCTTATTGACCGGTGGAAGGAGCGGAATGTTCTCTTTTTGGAGGTCTCCATCACATCCTTTCCCTCCTATAAATGCATAATCCTTGAAGAAGTGATGGGAGAAGGAGAGAAAGACAGTGTCCATCATCAGCATCTCCGAGGCAGTGAGCTGAGTAAATCAGGCAGCTGTTAAAGATTATGATCCTTAACTAGGTAAAAGCCTTGGAAATCGCAGCCATGGGGCGAGCGGTGAGAGCTTTCCAGCCGACTCCCGGGGAAGGTGCTGTGTTTGGATTTAGCTTAATTAATATCAAGTGCAGCCAAGCAAGCCCGGGAGGTGGATGCTCTCCCAAACGGTTATTTAACGTGGCTTGATTATTTATTTCTTAAAGCACTTCTTTGCCGTCCCCATCCTCCTCGGAAATTAATTTAGCGCTGGTGAGAGGTGTTGGATTGACAGCACTGGGAATATAAACCCTCAAGGAAAACTGTTTTGGAGTCATAGAAGGAACAACACTGCATATAACCGAGATATAAGGGTAATTATTTGCAGTAACAGCTGCTTTTTGCTGGAGATCCCCAAGAAATACACTCTGTCCCTGAGCAACCGAGGTACCCGGGGCCTCATTTCATAGAATCAGAGAATCCGAGAATGGTTTGAGTTGGAAGGGACATTAAAGGTCATCTAATTCCAACCCCCCTGCCATAGGCAGGGACACCTCCCACTGGATCAGGGGCTCCAAGCCCCATCCAACCTGGCCTGGAACCCCTCCAGGGATGGGGCAGCCACCACTGCTCTGGGCAACCCACCCTCAGCGTGAAGAAATTACTCCTTATATCCAGTCTAAATCTTCCCCTTTCTAATTTAAAGCCATTCCCCCTCATCCCATCACTCCATGCCTTTACAAAAAGCCCCCCTCCAGCTTTCCTGGAGCCCCTTTCAGCACTGGAAGCTGCTCTAAGGTCTCTCCAGAGCCTTCTGCTCTCGAGGCTGAACAACCCCAACTCTCTCAGTCTGTTAAATTTGGTGCTTAATTGTTATTCATGCTTAAATACCGCACATTTTTCTTAGCCTTTAAGCATGTTCTTAATTTTAAGCAGGCACTTCAGCACCTCCCTGCTCGGTACAGGCTGTAAACTTCACACACAGGCTGCAAGTTTACACCGAGGCTGAGTCAAAGCCTTCAGGGTGTAAAGAGCTGAGAAAATAGCCTAAATATATCCTTCCCCACATCACAGAAAAGGCTTTTTTTTAGCTTGCTTCCACCTTTTCTCCTATTCTATATCATTTGGAATAGTTTCTAAGCGCGGTGCCAAGGCTCTGGGAACACATGTACCTGAGGGAGGGGATTATCTGCTCTCATGAGACCTCACCTGGAGCCCTGTGTCCAGTTCTGGAGTCTTCAATATGAGAAGGACATGGGAATGTCGGAATGGGTCCAGAGGAGGCCACAGAGATGATCCAAGAGTTGGAGCACCTCTACTATGAGGACAGGCTGAGAGAGTTGGGATTGTTCAGCCTGGAGAAGAGAAGGCTGCAGGGAGACCTTAGAGCAGCTTCCAGTGCTGAAAGGGTCTCCAGGAAAGCTGGGGAGGGGCTCTGGATCAGGGAGGGCAGGGAGAGGATGAGGGGGAACAGTTTTCAGACAAAATAGGAGAGATTGAGTTGAGATCTTAGGGAGAAATGTTTTGCTGTGAGGGTGGGGAGGCCCTGGCCCAGGTTGCCCAGGGAAGTTGTGGCTGCCCCATCCCTGGAGGGGTTCCAGGCCAGGTTGGATGGGGCTTGGAGCCCCTGATCCACTGGGAGGTGTCCCTGCCCATGGCAGGGGGTAGAACTGGATGGGCTTTAAGGTCCCTTCCAACCCAACCCATTCTATGATTCTATAGGGACCACAGTATCATGACAGAGATCGTTGATGCTCTCTGTGTTCTCGATGACGTATGTCGTCCAGAAGAAGCCCCATATGGTATAGAAGCACAGGCATGAGAGGCAGGGGAGGACATCTGGACAAACAATGGAGGGGACGGTGCAGCGAGATGATGGGTAAAAAGTAGACTTAATCTACCCAAGCCTGGTCCGTATGGGCATCTTCAAAAATCCCGGGGAGGTTGGGAAAAAAATCCAATATCCCTGTGCTAAACTTTACAGGAAATTAAGGAGATTAAAGGACACGTCTTCATCCATCTTTAGATACTTCCAGTATTTAGGGGGAGGCAAGGTCTGGGTTTAGGGGTCTTCCTCGAGGTCGTGCAGGATCACTGCGGCAAGGTAAGGCCTTGATCAGAGTTTTCCCAAGTTGCTCATTAACCCTCTGGCTTCAACACTTACTTCGGAGGTGAGGATATATTACATGGAAAAACAAACACGGAGGAAAGCGGGCACTGAAAGACAGGGAGAACCTGGGCTGTGTTTTTGTCTCCCACAGGCAGGAGAAAAAGGAGTGAGAGGAGAGAAAGGAAACAAGGAGAAAGAAGAAAAACAAGGGAAGCCTCAAGAGGGAGATGCTAATGGAAAGCAGCTGTTATCCTACCTGAATCCTGGGGGTTTGGGCTTCTCTGCTTCCCTGGAACATCACAGAGGAGCCAGAGCCCCTCCGTGAGTCCGTGCCTGCTGTGCTACCCCATCCCTAGAGGGGCCGGTAAAACCCAGCTGCCAAAAGGTGACAGGGGGGACAGGAAAATCCCATCCAGGTTGCTCACAGTGAGGTTGTTTTGCATTGTATAAACCCATTTGGAATATGCGCCTTTTCAAGAAGGAAATCTTTGGCTCCTTCCCTTTTAAACTTATTATTTTCTGCTTTTGAAGAGCAGAGAAGCGAGAAGAGACAAAACGTGCTCTCCTTCCAGCCCTTAGGACCATTTCTTCCAGAGCAGGGATCTGACATGGTAAAGAAAATGGGAAGCATGTCATTTTAAAGCATTTAAGCTGCTAATCAAAAAAACCCCAAAACGCCTCCAGTTTAAATGCTGCTAAATAATTCACAGAATCATAGAATCATGGAATGGGTTGAGTTGGAAGGGACCTCAAAGCTCATCCAGTCCCACCCCCTGCCATGGGCAGGGACACCTCCCACTGGATCAGGGGCTCCAAGCCCCATCCAACCTGGCCTGGAAACCCTCCAGGGATGGGGCAGCCACCACTGCTCTGGGCAACCTGGGCCAGGGTCTCCTCACCCTCACAGGAAATATTTCTTCCTAAGATCTCATTTCAATCTCTCCTCTTAAATTCCTTCCTTCTCTTCCTTCCTTTCCTTCCTTTTCTTCCTTTCCTTCCCTTTTTTCCTTTCCTTCTTCCCCTTCCTTCCCTTCCTCCCCTTCCTTACGTTCCTTCCTTTCCTTCTTCCCTTCCTTCTCTTCCTTCCTTTCCTTCTTCCCCTTCCTTCCCTTCCTTCCCTTCCTTCCTTTCCTTCCTCCCATCTCCAAAGCAGATGCAATTAGAAAGGCTTTAGGGATTTAATTTTCTAACAGAGCCGAAGGGTTGCTGGAAGCAGCCCAGGTCCGAGGGCTCCAGCTCCTACTTGGTCCTCAAAAGTCTGCTCTAAAGAGCCACTCATCTTCCCACCCAGTCCTGGAAATTATCCACCAGATCCATCTGCGATTTGCTCCTAAAAATGCCATCAGAGGGTATTTTTTTTTTGGAGGGAGGGGTGAGAATAGAAGATAACCCTGCCCTTTGCTTTGCCCTGGGTACCAGCCTGAGGGTTTGCTCTGAGCCTCCTCTTTCTGCATTGTTGCTGCTGGTGGAGAGCCAAAAGCACCAGGGAACCTCTTTCTGGTTCATCCTCTTTCTCCTCCTCACTCCTGGGAGCTCTCAGCCCCCTCTGTGGTGCAGCAACACGGCTCCATCAAGGGTTAACTCTTCCACTCGCCTTTTCACATTATTCCTTTTTAATATTGCCTCTGAAGAAACAAACAGAGGCGAATCCCACCCTCTCCCCGGAGAGGCTTTCTTGGCTTGTGCCAGAGAACATGCAAATAATCATTATTTGTCCTATATTTTCTTTTTCGGTGCCTCATTTCAGCAGCCTCGGGGATTGAGTAAACGAAATGACAAAACGAACAAGGAAAGCAATAAACCCAAATAAATAAATAACTGATAAAACCAGAGTGGGAAGGAGATAAAAAACCCTGACAACATTCCCCTCGTGGCACGGAGCGTCGGAGCTGAACGTGTCGATAAACCAAACAAGGCGGTGGGACAGATGGACGGGGGCTGAGGGCTCCATGTGCGCTGTGGGGTGGGAGAGATGCAAGCGCAGGCGTCTGGGAGAAAGGTCCTAAATCCTCCTTATTCTAAATAGTGAGTCCAAACCTTTGGGGATAAATCCTTTACAGAGCAGTGGTGCGATATTTCAGTGCCTACGTTTGCTCTTATTAAGGTGAAACCGCCTTATGGTGGGACCTTCTGTTTCTGCTTCCCACGTGCTTCTATTTCCGCTCCTTCACTCTTTCCTGCACCTTTCAGTCTTCTCCACATGGCTTTTTCATCTCTCAAACTGGTTCACTTTTATATCCACCTTCTCTTCTCCCATGGCTGCAAGATGTTGGGCCAAACGACCTCTGAAGCTGGAAGCAATCTCGAGCTCTTGCTCAAATCCGGGCTGCAGAGGTTCCATCTGCACTCAAGCCAAGGGCGAGGAAGAGACGTGGAAGGCGTTTTGCACTAGACAAAGGGGAATTAGCAGGAACTCACATTGCTTTGCTGCATCAGAGTCCCTCTGGCTGCAGGAGATACATGAGACTCTTTTTTTTACCCGCTCACTCCTTCACTCCGCGGCTGCATTTCTTCTCTCAGGATCAACTCCAGTTTCTGCGAGTGGCTCCTGAAAAAAGCTGTACAAATAGAATAAAAATATTAAGTTGATGGGTGCACCCCAAGATACTGTGAAACTCCTGCAGTCTTAATGCACCAAATCTTCCCGGCCAGGCTGCAGGTCCTGGTTGTGTCTGTGCTGTGCAGGCTGGAGACACCGGTGCCCTGTGTTATACATCAGAGAATCATGGAATGGGCTGGAAGGGACCTTAAAGGCCACCCAGTTCCACCCCATTCCATGGGCCGGGACACCTCCCACTGGATCAGGGGCTCCAAGCCCCATCCAACCTGGCCTGGAACCCCTCCAGGGATGGGGCAGCCACCACTGCTCTGGGCAATCTGGGCCAGGGTCTCCCCACCTGCACAGGGAAACATTTCTCCCTAAGATCTCATCTCCATCTCCCCTCTTGCAGCTCAAAACCATTCCCCCTCATCCTATCCCTGCACTCCCTGATCCAGAGCCCTTCCCTAGCTCTTCTGGAGCCCCTTTCAGCACTGGAAGCTGCTCTAAGGTCTCCCTGGAGCCTTCTCTTCTCCAGGCTGAACAACCCCAACTCTCTCAGCCTGGCCTCGTACAGGAGGTTCTCCATCCTTCAGATCATCCCCGTGCCCTCCTCTGGACCCATTCCAACAGCTCCATGTCCTTCCTGTGCTGAGGACTCCAGAACTGGACACAGGGCTCCAGGTGGGTCTCCTCAGAGCGGAGCAGAGGGGCAGAATCCCCTCCCTCACCTGCTGGTCCCACTGCTTTGGATGCAGCCCAGGACATAGGTGGTTTCTGGGCTGTGAGTGAACATTATCAGCTCATGTGGAGCTTCTCCTCCCCCTACACCTCGAGTCCTTCACCTCAGGGCTACTCCCAATCCACTCTCTGCCCGGCCTGTAAGTGTGTTTGGGATACACAAAGAGCCAATATTTTGCTTCTCAAAGTGGAAATATTTTGGGTTTGCTCAAAATATTGTGAAAACCAAAGCAAGGAACATGGTGAATTGAAGAAGTGAATTGAAGGTGTGGGGCTTCTCCTTCCTGTCAGATTTTCTATGCTAAAACAACACTGGCAACTGCTCATAGCCCACATCTGGTCACCCCCATCATGGGTTTTGGCTCCTTGCGTTCACGTCTGGATGCAGCCAGTACTTCCAAGGCATTTTCACATCTCACTGAAGAGAGATCCCCTATTTTTCTTTCCTGGAGCAGTGGATTTCTTTGCCTTTTCTCTCTAATCTCTCAACCCCGCACTCCTCGGAGCAGATAATGAAAAACTTCCCGCCGCGTTGGGACTGCTGCTTTTCTAGATTAAGAAATGCTCCTTAAGGAATCCGACAACCATAACAAAACCATTTGCTAAGATAACATTATTCCAGGATCACGGCTGCTTTCCTACACGTGCTGCAGCTCGGCTCCTACGGATACTAAATGGCCCTGGCCGACAAAACCCCTGGAGCAGAGGAGATGTCCATCCCGGCACATCCCAGAGATGATTTGAGTTGCATGCTGGGGCCAAACAGGAGGTACCAGGCATGTGCAAAGGTTTCAGGGATGCTCCACTGCTTCCTGCATCCAACCGCCTGCTGCTACATGGGTCTCACCCACCCAGAAGGGACATCTCCGGCTGCCCCATCACCTCCTCCTCCTCACCCACCGTGGAAGCTACAACCCTCTTGGCACATCCCTGCCTGCTAAACATTAACATCTGCTGAGTATAAACTGGTTAGCCAGGAGTGTTTGTACAGCCTTTGCAATCTGCGCTTCCATGTTTACTCACATCGGGCTTGTTTAAAGGCGATTTGACAGGAAAATGGATGTGTGCGGTTTTATTATGACTCAGGGCAATCTGACATCCCCCCCTTGGCCTGACATCACCTTGTTTCAGGGATAGCAAACCCAATCCGCAGCTCGCTGCCGCGCAGGGAGGGCTTCCGGTGGTGCTTAAATTGGGGGTGTAAATAAAACAGTGAGCGACGAGAGGAAAATGAACGGTGCCAGGTGGATATTATATGTATTTTATCGTGAAGGAAGCACAGGTATGTCATTCCCGATTGATGTCACCACCAGTTATACCCAGTGGTGATGAGACCTCTCCCGTCTCAAGGCTGGGAAGGTGGATGAGAGGGGCCAATGACACTCAAAGGCTCAGCTACTGGGATTGGGTAATAAAAGGTGCTCAGCATCCCTTTCCCTTTGGAAAGCAACATCCACAAGTCGTCCTAGATAAGGCTGTTCTCCTATAAAAGTGAAAGCGAGAGTGTGGGAGAGAGGCGGGATGGAAAGAAATATTAATGGAGATCTTGAGATAAGGAGGAATTTCTTCGCTATGGGAATAGGGAGACACTGGAACAGGTTGTCCAGGGAAGGTGTGGCTGTCCCATCCCTGGAGGTGTTCCAGGCCAGGTTGGATGAGCTTAGGAGCCCCTGATCCAGTGGAAGGTGTCCCTGCCCATGGCGGGGGTTGGAACTGGATGATCTTTAAGGTTCCTTCCAACCCTAATGATTCTATGATTCTGTGATCTTCCAGACTTACAACCAAAAACTGGGATGAGTGTAGGGGAGCTCAAGAAATACACCTTATCCTATATTCCACAAATCTTATCTCAACAAATCCTATAAATGTCCCGCGGATGAAGGAGGGAGGGGGCTGATTGTGTCTGATGGCAATGAGTGGTTTCCCAGCAGGGAGCTCCTTGGGGCAGAAGGATGGTGGGAAGAGCTACTATTGGATGGGTCGGCCTCAGAAGAGACGTTCCCCAGGGAAGCAGGAAACAGGAGCCTCAAAGTAAGGATAAATTCTTTCTTGTTTGCTGCTTTCTTCAGAAATCCAAATACCACAAATAGCCTGAGAAGGAGGCAGCTCAGCAGCTGGGGTTTGGGCCCTTTCAAGAAGCTTTCTGTTTCTGCCGCTGGGAATCCATCATGGGAATCTGATCTCAGGAGGCTGCAAAGCTGCAAACCCAGGAGGCTTGGGTAGCTTGGGAAATTCAAAGTTATGCCTTAGCTTGAACTTTGGACGGGAGCCCAGCTCTGATCTCACCCCATTTAAGCTGTGCCACTAAGCCCCTTCCCCAGCCTGCGTCTCTAGACCTTGCCCCGCTAAGTCTGGCTCTGCAAGGCCACCCCGAGTCCCACAGCCCGGAGCCGGACCGAGTAAACAGCCCCAACCAGCCAGCGAAAGCCACTTGGTGTCCCGAAACCACGTCCTCAACCCCTTGCTTCTTCAAAAGACTCTGGCATCCTAGCCAACGTCATATTTGCTCTCATCAAAGACGTTCCCAGTGTCCTTTCCTGGCACTGCTGACTTCCTCCAGCCTTTTCTGGATGTCCCCTTTCCTGAGGACATCTTGCAGTCATCAGCGCAATCCCAGCCTTCCCGCTCATTGCGTAACCTGGGGCGAACGCCGAGACCTGGGAACCGGACGGTGTTTCTCGCAGGGCTGCTCCAAACGATCCTTGTGGGCAACTTATTTACCTCCTTTGGTCCCTTGTGCAAAAACCAGGGCGCCGGCCTCCAGCAAAGCAAAGAGAAACACCGTAGCTGCTCGGATTTCCCCAAATGTCAACATTTTCACTTGGAAAAAAAAGCAGAGGGGAGTTAATTTTCCATCAGTTTTAGGGAAATTGGGTGAAGGCTGTGAGGATTCTGTGATCAAAGCTGGGATGGGACAGTGGAGAGATGTCCTTTGGTGCTAGCTAAGGCAGCAGGAAAGCTGAGGGAGAGGGGTGAGGCTGAATCGAAGGAGATTCCCACTGGGGTTTCAAACTGTGGAATTCATAAAGCTTTCTTTTCTCCCCCCTGATATCTAAGCAGAAAGACAGCACCTCATCAGCGCAGGATCCAGGCACCGCCAGGTCCAAGAGTCAGCAAAGCATCCTTGGCTACAGCATCTACTGTAATATCTGGCAAAAGCCTGGGAGAATTAATGACAAGGCTGAGAGTCTTCCAAGCTGTGTGGCATCCTGGGGATGCTGCAACCAAGTGAGCTCTGGCCAGCTCGTTCCTTTAGGTTCGCTTTGAAATAATCCCAGTTTAGAGGGATTTGAGCTTTGCCTCCTCCCAGCTTCCCATGAGGTCGGGTTGAGCATTCGGTGGGTCGCAAACCCACGACGTGGGGTCCAGCCAGAGGTGCTAAAATAAGGGTGTAGTTTGGGGTCGTGCTTTAAGCATCTCCGGATGGAGAAGAACGTGGCTTGCCCCTACAGTGGTGCCTCCCCAGAGCATTGGTTTTCACTCTTGAGTGCTTAATGGCTTGTGTTTATGAGAGCTAAAAATATTTACTTGGGGAAGAAGGGGCAGGGAGAGGGGACATCGCTTGGAGGTTTTATGGGCCTTGTTTTGGAAAGAGGCTCATGTAAAAATAACGTGGGATTAAAGATCAAAAACAAAGTGCGAGCAAACAACCACCCAGCGCGGAGCAGAATGAAGTCTCTGCACGACTGTGAGGGTGGGGAGGCCCTGGCCCAGGGTGCCCAGAGCAGTGGTGGCTGCCCCATCCCTGGAGGGGTTCCAGGCCAGGCTGGATGGGGCTTGGACCCCTGATCCAGTGGGAGGTGTCCCTGCCCATGGCAGTGGTGGGACTGGATAGGCTTTGAGGTCCCTTCAAACCCAACCCACACTCTGATTCTCTGATTCTATGACCCTGAGGACAGTGCTGGATGATGGAGACTCCAACAGGAGCTCCCACTTGGAGGTCTTGCCCACGTTTCATGGTTCATGTAGTGATTTCAGCTCTCCTCAGCATTTCACCCAACCTTTTACAAGGCCTGATCCCTACACCCCGCATTTGCTTTCACCACCTGCTACAGCAGCTTCTGGGAGGAGGGAGGTGTGAGGGTGACCCTGCCAAGGGCGATGCCGGCACCTCTTCAGGGAAAAGGGCTCAGACAAAACCCAACTGGGACTGCTGGCAAAAAGCAAGAGGAATTTTGGCACGGATGGCAACAGCCTGGATGCCGGCCGGGTGGGCGCTCGCTCCTGACTTGCATGTTAGAAATATGAAGTGCTAATTCCCTTCTCCCGAGGGCCTGGGCGAGCTCGAGCCGGGGTTATCGGCACAGGCAGGGCACCCTACATCAAAGGCCACGCAGGGGTGGAACCGGCAAAGGCACAGCCAGTTCAGCTCTTTCGCTTTATTTTTAAAGGGCATTTTGTTTCCAGCGAGAAAAGGGAATAAATCAATGCCGTTCATTGCCCTGAGAAAGGAACGCTCGTACCCTGCTGCCCTAAGACCCTTTCCGTGCATCCAGTGAGATTGCATTGGTGTTGCGATGCGCAGACGTACACAGTCTGTGCATTGTGTGAGGCATTTCCAAGGGCGGATCAGGACCCGGAGACACGGCAGAGCGTCAGGGCAGCCCTCTCCGTTGGCATCAGCTCCTCAAGCGATCAATGGGATATTGTCTGCTGAGAGCGCTGGGTGGCATGGAGCAGCTTGGAGCGGTGGCAGAGAGGTCAAGAACATAAAGATGACCCAAGAGTCTCTCACTAATGCTTTTTAACACTATGCATCTTGCTTCACACCTTGCATTTATGAGTTGCTAAGCACCGATATTCAACAGCAAAGCCCAACCAGACCTAACAAAGGAGCTCAGTGTACAGAAGACATCATCTAGCACAGGAACGGCTCTGTCTCTGAGGTGGCAAATGGCACAGGGCAGCCAGAGCTCACATTGCTGCTCCATCAGAGAGGGATGAGTGTGGTGGAAGAAACAACGTGGTGCTCCAGGACTCGGAGTGCTGCCAAACCCTTTGTTTAGGACCAGGACTTGTAGCTGGTTTGCAGGAACGGACGTTACTGGGAACAACGCTGCATTGCAGTTCAGAACACATGGGTCTGATCTGAATTTTGTTACTTTGTCCTTGTTTCTGTCATGAGCTGAACCCAAACTTGGGACTGGGTTCATTCAGCAAAACCCTACCTTGCCTCACGGAGCGAGTGCACCAGGAGAGCATCTGTTATGGGGACGATCATGGGGAGCTGCCCTATCCCTGGAGGTGTTCAGGACCAGATTGGGTGGGGCTTTGAGCAACCTTATCCAGTGGAAGTGTCCCTGCCCGTGGCAGGGGGTTGGAACTGGATGGGCTTTGAGGTCCTTTCCAACCCAAATCATTCTATGACTCTACGATTTTATGATCTGGTCATGCACAGTGATGATGGCATCACCAAGAAGTATGACTGGATGCATGCTTGGCCTCTAAAAGAAGAAAGTCTGGGTTGCTGAGGTGGATGAGATCCCTAGATACTCCACCACTGAGCTTGGGGGGTGTCCGATTAAAGTGTGGGCTCCTCAGTACACAACTACGAGCAGAAGGATGCAATTTTGGCTCTGAATGTCTTTGTTCTCAAATTCTTGCTTCCTCCACATGGTATGATTTCTCCTGCTTGAATTCCTCACATCTATTCAAACCACATCTGACTTCTATCTCCAGCACGTCTGGATAATTGGTTAGAGAAAACAAAAGTTGGGAGGATGGAGATAAGGTTTCTGACACTGGCAATATGTTTATCCCCCCATCCTGGGTACGACCTGTGGCACGCAAGAAAAGCTCTATGAAAAATCACGGGTTTCTCCAAGACTCTCTGGAAAACTCAGCTTTCCAGCCTATCTCATAACACATTGATGCTTTGCAGACAAAATCTTCCTCCGTGCCCAGCACAGCTGATTTTTTTTGTGCGTCTCGGCCCCACCAAACGGCCGTGAAACCCTGCCATAAACAATGAGTCAGCTAATCCAAACCACACGGCAGTAAAATGCTGGAGGTCAACCCAGTGCACGGTCCTGATCTTGAAAAGCAGAATTGAGTCTCGAGCAAAACCAGTAATAATCAGACATCGGTGGAGAAACAGCCTCGTGCTTGTGCGGCAGCAGAGCTGAGGCCCGGGAATCAGTGGAACGGTGCCCGGTGTCACCATGTATGGGTGCCACCAGACCTAGGAGATGTTCCTCAGGGAACTGCTGGCTTTCCCCATGCCCTGGACTGCCTTGCTTTGCAGATGCTTCCCGCTATGCAGCCTTTGATGAACATCTCCACTCCCTTGCTGCTCCATCCCTCTTCCTTTGGGGGTTAATTCCATCCCCTTTTTGCTGGGTTCCATTTTCATTTGTTTCCCCTTCTCATCCTTCTCTCTCTGAACGACCTGGTTTGGCTACACTCGCACAAAGAAAAGACCTCCCACCAGCTGCCAGCTCTGCCTTTGGCCTATTGCTCCGGTTTCATGTTTGACTCTAATTCCACAATTTATACAGCGGAGAGCTCTGGGCCAAAACGAATATCTCAGGAACCTGCCAGAAACCTCAGCTTTTCCTAAGCCCTATAAACAGTTTCCTGCCTCCATCCCTGCACCTGCTGCCCATGCCGCGCTGCGGCCGGGGATGCTGGTCCAGGCAGGGGGGACAGGATGCTCCCGGGATGCTCCACACTGCGTTATCTCACCTTCTTCTCTGGGTGTTTGGCACTGCGAACTCTTCACTTGCATCAAAACCAGCTGCTCCCTGCGCCGATGGGAAATGAGCTAATGATACTGCTCCCCTGGGATAACGCTGTTGTTCCTGGCAGGATGGGCACCAGCCCTGTCCAAAAAGTGCATGCAATCCTGCTCTAAGGAATTTTTTATCACATGGCACTTCACAGGCTGGAGCATCCTCTAAGGGCTGGGTCCCTGTGCCTGGACCCCAGAGGAGGGCTGGGTCTGGAGGAGGAGGATTTGTTCTCACTGGTCCCTTCCTGCAACAACTGGGAGTTGTGAAATGCTCACTTGAAGCCGGAGCAGTGAAGAAATTCAGCGCCACAGGTGGAATTGTATGACCTTGGAACAATCTGGGAGGAGGCGTGCAAGGAGCAGGTTATGGGAAGCAAGAAGGAAGCAGCGACAGGGACACCTGTGCAGGTGTCTCGGGCAAAGGGACATCCAGGAAAGCAAGAGCATGCAAGCCATGGGATGAGGAGAAAGGAAAACGCTCAATTCCTGCCTCTGAGGTCACTTGTTGATCCAAACCATCGTGTTTCATACATTTCCCTTTGATTTTCATACATCAGAAAAACCAAAGCAACCACTGTGGCAGTTTAGCGATGGAAGTGGAACATCCAAGGGAGATAAAGTGAATGATATGATTAGGAGTTTTATCTTCCCAGGGCACCAAGAGATTCCTTTGAAAGTGAATTACAATGTCTTTTTTTCATGTTATTTTTCCCTCCCCTGTGTGTTTTCTGAACAAACGAAGCCCCGGTGATGCAAACAAGCGGCAGGATCAGGGTCCGAGGCGCTTGTGTTCGGCTGCGATATAAAGGTTCTTTCCTTGTTAATGCCTCGATGCGTTTGAAATGAAGTTAGCATTGCTGCAACCAACTCAGCTTGCTCTGTTTGCCACGGTCCTTTCAGTGCAACGAGTGCTTTATGAGCCTTTTGCTGGGAAGGGACCACTTCATCCCAGCAAGGATGCTGCAAATTATTGAGCACCATCTGCTGGCACCTTATTTATTCACTCTACGTGCTGGTAAGCAATGCGGGACGTCCTTTCCCGAGCAGACGTGGCTCTGCTTTGCTGAACAGCCAAATCATCTCTCTCGCTCATCACTGCAGCATCCAGGCATAGAGGCTCTTTGTGGGCGTCAAACAAGAGCAGAAGCTAAAATAGAAGTAAAAGGTGGGATAAGAAAAACTGATGGGCAGCATGTGCTGGGTAAAACGTTGCTTGATAGAAGACTCAGGCAAAATCTCCCACTGAGGGCAGGGCTTCACCCAGAATCTCATCATATTGGGGCGCTCAGAGCCTAAATTCATTAAATTGGTTGTGACACTTCCCCAGTGTGAGATTAAACCCAGGAGGTTTTGCAGGTCTTTATTGGCAGGACTTGGGAATTCAGCTGAAAAGGACATAAAGCTGTCTCCTCCGGTATAAATCACCCGAATATTTTAGCTCACTCCGAAGCCTAAACCAATGATTTCAGACTCAAGTTTGCTGCTTGGTAATTCCTCCTGGCAGCTGGCTCCATCGCTCTCCTGCACAGGCACGTAACTCAAGCCCCTGACAAGTGCTGATTTACGGCTCCGGCTGGTAAATCAGCAGAAAATCATTGCAGAGCTTGCTATATTTTTCCAAGCAATGCTTTCTCACGTGCAAGGCGAAAGGTCCTGGGACCCAGCGCAGCAGCCCTCACACTCATTTTGGGAGACAAACTACAGGTTGTTCTCACCTGGGTGCTAGGACCTACAGGCAAGGCTCCCGTTGTCGCTGCAAAGGGGGTGTCTGACACAAATCCCTGGGACGTGGGGGATGGAGATGCTGGGAAATGGATGCAAGGGTGTTTTCTGCTGTGGAGGCAATTTGTGCATGCTCTAAGTTGGCTTTGCACCGCTCTGGGAGGGCAGAGCGGACTTGAAGAGATCTTCAGTGGCCTGGATGCAGGATTATTATAGGGATTTAGGCACCAGGGTCTATGGTAGTGGTGGTCCTGGTGCAAAGGCCAGGACCAGGTCATAGAATCATAGAATCGTTAAGGTTGGTGAAGATCTCAAAACTCATCCAGCCCAACCATCAGCCCAACCCCACTGTGCTGACTAAACCATGTCCCTAAGTGCCATGTCTACATGCTTTTTGAACCCCTCCAGGGCTGGTGACTCCATCGCTGCCCTGAGCAGCCTCTGCCAGGCCTTCACCACTCTTTTGGTAAAGAAATTTTTCGTAATATCCAATCTAAACCTCTCCCGGCACAACTTGAGGCCATTTCCTCTTGTCCTACCACTTTTTACTTGGGAGAAGAGACCAGCATCCACCTTGCTACAACCTCCTGTCCTCCAGAGGATGTGTAAATCCATGTGAGATCCATCTCTTTGTGCAGAGGAAGCAGAGGGTAACGATGCCCTTTAGGTGAATTGGCTGAGTGTGCTATGTTATACGGGATGATGCCGGAGCAGTGTAAATGAGCCAGGGTCTGTGTTTCCCAGCACGTATGTCTCTCCTGTTCTGCTGGCAGTAAGGGAATAAGAAATTTTCATGACTTCAAAGCCCCTCTTCCAGCCTGGGCTGTGTGATCCAAGCCAAAGTGCAGCCCTAATCCATCATCCAAAAAAAGAGATGTTTGTATATTTGTGTAAAATGACAGACTGGAGAGACCCAGAGCTGGAAACCAGATGCTTTCCCAAGAAATTAAAAGGGCAGAGGATTTAGAAATGTAGGAACAGTGAAAGAGCCTGTGAAGAAAACATCATTGTGGCTACTGTCTTTAGAATTACTAATCCTTGGCTTCTCGTGGTCCGTTGGGCTGGGAATGGCAGCATCTCCATGAGCATCACAGGCCGTATATTATAGAGACAAGAGGGTCGAGAGGACATGACCAAGGTCACACAGTCAGTGCGGGAGTGAGAAGAAGGACCAGTCATCCCTCCAGACTAGAGGAAGTTCTTCTGCTTCAGTTCCCACATCGTTTCACCATAAATGAGTAAATCCTTAATGAGGTCAGCAAGACAGAGAGTTCAAAGAAACTGCAGAAGTCAACACTGGCCATTATTTAGAGCTCACTCTTTTTCCAAACAAATATCCATCAGTAAGGGTGGATGTCTGATGGAAAAGCTGGTTTCTCTAAACAGTCTCTTCATCCCAGTCCACTCCCATCGAAAGCAAAAGGCTGAGCCCCATCCTGAAGCCCAACCAAGCTAGGAAAGCACACGGTGACTTTGTTCCTGGCTTGGATTTCTTTCTATCTCTTTTTTTGCTGTTGTTGTTGTTTGGATTTGGTCATAAGCAGGAAAAGCTGATCTCACTACAGCTGAAAATCCCTCTTGAGAGCTAGAGCTCCGAGATCTGACGTCAGGCTGTGCAATTGGAAAGGAAATCTCAAGTGTGAGACCAAGAAGGTGGGCAGTTCCTGCTGTCCTCCGGCATCTGATGGGCACAAGCCAAAGCTATTCGTGCCCTCTGCTGAAAGCTACTCAAGGTGGATTCAAATCCATCTGTACATTTCTGCAGGGTCTTAATAGACCTCAAAGAGCTCCTGGGAGGAGAGGTGTCTCTTCAGCTCATAGAATCATCAAGGTTGGAAAAGCCATCTAAGATCATCAAGTTAGCCCAACCCCACCGTGCCTGCTAAACTGTGTCCCAAAGGGTAATGGCTACATGTTTTTTGAACCCCTGCAGGGACGGAGACTCCATCACCGCCCTGGGCAGTTACATCTGAGACCTCATCTGGAATACTGTGTCCAGTTCTGGAATCCTCAATGTAAGAAGGAGATGGAGCTGTTGGAACGGATCCAGAGGAGGCTACAAAGATGATCTGAGGGTTGGAGCACCTCCCATATGAGGACAGGCTGAGAGAGTTGGGGTTGTTCAACCTGGAGAAGAGAAGGCTCTGAGGAGATCTTATAGTGACCTTCCAGTACCTGAAGGGGCACCAAGAAAGTTGGAGAGGGGCTGTTCACAAAGGCTTGTGGGGATAGGATGAGGGGCAATGGGTATAAACTGGAGAGGGGCAGATTTAGGCTGGACATAAGGAAGAATTTCTTCACCGTGAGGGTGATGAGGCCCTGGCCCAGGTTGCCCATGGAAGCTGTGGCTGCCCCATCCCTGGAGGTGTCCAAGGCCAGGTTGGTTGGGCCTTGGAGCCCCTGATCCAGTGGGATGTCCCTGCCCATGGCAGGGATTTGGAACTGGATGATCTTTGAGGTCCCTTCCAACCCAAACTATTCTATGATTCTATGATTCTATCTGCATGAGACATGTTAGGAAAAAGCATTTCCATCAGTGATTCAGCAAAGGATGCTGCTCTGGCCACGGCTGGGGACACGTACCAGTGGGGTGGCAACCGACAGCCCAGTGGGACATGAACAGCTTGACAAAGCTGCTCGAAACGTGCACACAGGAGGCTGGCACACAGGCTGAGTCCATAAAACTCAAGATCAGCCCCCAAGCCCTATCCAGGAATGGGGGAAATTGCTTTTTTCAGGGTGTTTTGAAAGTGCTGAGAAGCTTCTCAGCCACCAGCATGGGATCAGCTGCCAGTTCCTGGGTCCTGAGGGTCTACGGGCACTCAAAAAAATGGCAGGATTTGTTGTTCTGCCTTGTGCCGTGCACTGAAGAAGAGATTTCTGCACCGATGTGCCCAGCGGTGAAGCATTCCCTGTACAATGTGTTGTTCCTAAAAGCCCGTGCAAAGAATCCTGTTTCATTTTATACACTGCGATCAGCCACGTGTACGACAGGGTTGACCACTGGTATGCGTGGCAATGCCAGAAATAAATGAAACTCCTCCCTGGGGCAAAGGGTCAATTGCTTTTGGCTGCAAAATTTGCGAAATTTTCATTATTTTTTCCAAAATGCCTCTTTGGAAAACGCCTCTGGAGTTTGATTCAAAGAAAAACAAGCCCACGCTTTTTGATTGTGCAAGGCAAAAAAAGAAAACTCATTTATATTTTTGAAAGCTGGATAATTTTAGCCAAGCATGGGGAACGGCAGTTGAACGTGATCCATGGCCATTGGAAGGGCTTAAGAGAGCTTCCAAGAGTCTGCTGACAGGGGAGTATTAGGCTGTTGACACCTTTCAGACGCAATGTGTTGAGCGAAAGGTGCTGTGAAAGCACGGATCCAGAAGCCCAACCCTGCACTAGTGGTGGTCAACAGATCGATGTCCAGATGGAGATCCGTGACAAGCGTGTCCCTCAGCATCTACTGGGACCAGTGCTGTTTAATATTTTCATTGATGATACAGACAGCGAGATTGAGGGCACCCTCAGCAAATTTGCAGATGACATCAAGCTCTTGTCACGCCAGAAGGATGGGATGGCATCCAGAGGGACCTGGAGAAGCTGGAGAGGTGGGGCTGTGTGAATCTCATGAGGTTCAACAAGGCCAAGGGCAAGGTCCTACACCTGGGTCAGGGCAATCTATGGTTTCAATACAGGGTGGGGATGACGTGATTGAGAGCAGCTCTGAGGAGAAGGACCTGGGGCGCTGGTGGATGAGAAGCTTGACATGAACCAGCAACGTGTGCTCACAGCCCAGAAACCCAACCGTGTCCTGGGCTGCATCAAAATCAGTGGGATCAGCAGGGTGAGGGAGAGGACTCTGTCCCTTCACTTTGCTCTGTGAGACCCCACCTGGAACCCTGTGTCCAGTTCTGGAATCCCCAACATAAGAAGGACATGGAACTGTTGGAACAGGTCCAGAGGAGGCCACGGAGATGGTCTGAGGGCTGGAGCACCTCCGCTATGAAGCCAGGCTGAGAGAGTTGGGGTTGTTCACCCTGGAGAAGAGAAGGCTGCGGGGAGAACTTGGAGCAGCTTCCAGCACTGAAAGGGGCTCCAGGAAAGCTGAGGAGGGGCTCTGGAGCAGGGAGGGCAGGGAGAGGATGAGGGGGAACGGTTTTCAGCTGAAAGCGGAGAAATTGAGATGAGATTTTAGGAATAAATTCTTCATGATGAGGGTGGGGAGGCCCTGGCCCAGGTTGCCCAGAGCAGTGGTGGCTGCCCCATCCCTGGAGGGGTTCCAGGCCAGGTTGGATGGGGCTTGGAGCCCCTGATCCAGAGGGAGATGTCCCTGCCCATGGCAGGGGATGGGACTGGATGGGCTTTGAGGTCCCTTCCAATCCAAACCATTCCATGATTAATCTGCTCACGTGCTGGGGTCTGGGGTGCTTTTGCCTTATCCTGAACTTGCAGCTGGTTGAAAAGAAAGGGATGGTGGGGGAAAAGAGCATAAAAGACAAAAGGACAGAGAGCAACACTGTTTTTTACAATTTAATTTCCTTCTTTGAGTGGGACCCACTTTAATAATAAGCACAAGGAGTGCATAAGGCTTTAAAATGCTCCCAGAGAATGGATAACATGTAATGATATTTACGGAGCATTTATTTGACTAATTTCCTCAGTGTTTTTGGACCAAGATTTAACAGCCCTGGATAAGGGGAGATCTGCGTTTGACTGTCTTGGGTCTGGATCAGGCCCTAAACACCTAACGAACTCACATTCAAGCAAGCCCCACCGAAGGGTCACCACTATGCCTCCAGTCCATGGTTGGGGCACTTTTCCCTGCTGATCCGCAAATAAATTATCTGCCAATAAATGGAACCAGAAGTGGCTTAGCCAGATGTTCCAACCGATCCCCAGGGAACAGTGGTGCAGAAAGGGCGAAATGGGGAGGTAAAAGGGAAAAAAAAAAGCCAATAAAAAGTAAAATATTAACATTCCTAGCTTGCCTGCTGCCCGGTGCCTGCGTTGCGCTCCCCTCCCTGGCTGCTGCAGCTTTGCCCGTGTTACGGAGCGAGGTGCGATGCCCCAGCTGGGAGGACATGCCAAAAGCAGGATATGGGAAAAGACTGCGTTCAAATGCAGATGGATTAAACCTCTATTCCTTTTTAAATTACATTTGAATGAGTTGGCTACACTGGAGATGTCAGCAGGATGTGCCAGGCTTGAGTAGGTTTGGGGTGAGGGTCCCCAGGGGATCTTGCTACTCGGGTCCAGAGTGACCCAGGTGGCCCTGGCAGATCTTTCTCCTCCCCAGCCCAACCTCCCCTGCCTGCCTGTTACTTGCAAACCCTTTTGGGCAGCTATTACAGTACCCAGCCCTTGTGTCCTGGGTCACCTCAATGTCCTCCAGGTCAGCTCCATCCTGATTTTGGTGCTTGGGGTTGACCAACTCCCCTTCCAGGCAGTAGGATGCCTCCTGGGGTTTGTCCCATGGGTACCTGCTCAGCTCCTGTCACCCATGGGAGAAGTATGTGGGTTTAATGTCACGCATGTCCTGCAAGGCTGGGTTTGCTCCTCTTCCAAACCATGAACCACCTCTTGGAGCAGTTGGTGTCCTCAACAGAGCCTCACATCACTTCTAAGTCTTGCATTTGCTGTAAAATAACCATGAATTAAAAGGCTTGGTTACTTTGATAGCATAAATCAGGGCTAAACGTGCAATGCCTGCCTTGATCCCCCCCTGCCCTCCTGTGGGCAACACTGTGCAACCCAGACCCCAACAGTGACACCTTGGAGGGAGAGGTCACTCTGCAAATAAAAAGTAGATGTGTCTTGCGTAACACATGCATCTTTTAAGCTGAAAGAGGGGAGATTGAGATGAGATCTTAGGAAGAAATTCTTCATGATGAGGATGGGGAGGCTCTGGCCCAGGTTGCCCAGAGCAGTGGTGGCTGCCCCATCCCTGGAGGGGTTCCAGGCCAGGTTGGATGGGGCTCGGAGCCCCTGATCCAGCGGGAGGTGTCCCTGCCCATGGCAGGAGGTGGAACTGGATGGGCTTTAAGGTCCTTTCCAACCCAAACCATTCTGTGATTCCATGAGACGCACAGCCAGACCAACGTGCTGCGCAGTGGGGGTCTCGGCACCTTCACTGCCTGACATTGATGGCTTTTCGGTGGGCAGTTTCACTGAGAAGACATGATGGAGGTTTGGTTTGGATACCTCGCTCAGCATTTCTTCCAGTACTGAAAGAGGCTACAGGAAAGATGAGGACGGCCTTTTTAGCAACGCCTGTTGTGATATGACAAGGCGCAAGGCTTTCAAACTATGGGAGGGGAGATTTAGACTGGGTATCAGGAAGAATTTTTTTACGCTGAGCGTAGTGAAACCCTGACTCGGGTCGCCCAGTGGAGGCTACGTCCCTGGGAGCATTCAAGGTCAGGTTGGATGGGGCTTTGAGCAACCTGATTGAGTTAAAGATGTCCCTGGGAGGTTGGACTGGATGACCTCTAAAAGTCCCTTCCAACCCAAAGCATTCTCTGTTTCTGTCTGTGGGTGGGAGAGCTGACAGAGGGACTTTGCCCCGACTCACAAACCTCAGTGTCATGGAGGGCAATGGGTCTGAGTGCTCTGTAGCCCACCAGAAAGTGGAGATTTACAGATAAAGCAGAAGGACCTTTTCTTTTGTTTTGTTTTTCCAGCTGGAAAGAGAAAGAGCAGGGAACGTTCCCACAGAGGAAACACCGTATATACTTTTTTTTTCTGCCTTTTTATTGTGGTGGAGCTGAGCTGTACCCAGTCACTTTAGCTCTCTCGAACACAGGATT
Organism: Cuculus canorus; assembly: GCF_017976375.1. NCBI lineage: Eukaryota > Metazoa > Chordata > Aves > Cuculiformes > Cuculidae > Cuculus > Cuculus canorus. Next base: position 2,383,000 of record NC_071423.1, read on the forward strand.
TTCTCACTTTCCGGTAAACTCCAGTTACCATGGAGAGGGCTGAGACAAGCCAAACGCAAAACATTGGAAACTACACCCAAACTCACTGCAGCCATATCAAACAGTTAATTAGAAAGACCGTCCATGTGTTTCCCATTCCCTGGAATGGTTTGAATCAATTGCCCTGTGATTTATCACCTGTTTGCTGTGCGACCGGTTCAGCTCTGCTCTCGTGCATGTGTTGGAAAGGGGATTTGTGCTGTAGAGAGAAGGAGGGACGGGAGATATTAAGAGCTTCTAAGAAAAAAAAAAACCCCAATCCAATCATCAAATAACCAATTCTGCCCCTTCCCCCAGTGTAAATCTCCTGCTGGAATGATACGCTTTGGATCTTGATGGGATTTCTAGCCCTTGGCAAGAGGGGAAAAAGGAGAGACGGCTTTTGTCTTGCTTTGATTTTGGAGAGTGGAAGATCCTAGCACGCCTGGCCATTCCTGGGGCTGTGTTAGACAGTGCCCAGATGGAAATTCAGCCCAGCCTGTTTCCCTGGGGCTGTTTCCTTTCCCACTGCACATAAAGTTGGGCGGGTGGGTGGGAAACAGGGAGGGGGTGGCTGGAAGGGAGAGGAGAGAGGGGAGAAGAAGCAATCCAAACTTCCCACAAGATCTCCTCTCGCTGTGTGAGGTTGTCCACCCACCAAGCAGTGGTCAGTCCAACGGTGCTTATGGCTGGGAAGTCATTTGGACAAGGTCCTGCTCTGCCAGGTGGGGAGCAGAATTGGTCCATCTGTCCATCACGGCTCTTCTCCAGCCCGCCTGCTGCGATTCCTTCTTCCTGGGTTGCATCTCCTTTTGATGAACGCATCTGGGTGGCCCTGACGCTCCCCAGGTGCCCCATCACCACCATGGAAAGCGAGTGGTCGGCCAAGCGGGTAACAGCAACAGGTTGGTGGGAACGCACCTGGGAAGTTCAATCTGTCCTCCCTGCGCGAGCTGGGGCTGCAGCCCTGCCGCACCTCGCTCCCCCGTCAAGGCAAGGGGGAAAAACACATCTTGGTCTCACCTTGCGTGCAAGTGCTTCGAAGCAGGGTTGGTTCCTCCCGCAGGGACAGCTCTAGCATCCAAAAGCAGCAAAAGATGCCTTGGAGGAGATCCCTCTGCGTTCCAGCTCTTTCCAAAGCCATCTGACCTGGTTTTATCTCTGCCATCTCCTTTCACATCCTAAGCTGCCAAAAGGCGTCTTTGTGGTGGATTCCCCAGCTGGGATCACCCGAGATGAATGCAGTGTTATCAGAGACATCCATTCCTGTGCTCCGGTGAAGTCTTCTGGCCGGGATGTGCAGGGCTATTTGGAAATCCTGCCCATTTATCTAACCCATCCCCCAAAGCAGCTGTTGGCCTGAAAGGTGGCTGCTCCTCTCCCCATCCACATTCCACCTTTCCTGCCAAGACCAGGGGAGACAGGGAATAAAAGTTGCTTTCCTATCATTAGCAGATGATTGAAAAACCTTGCAGCTCGCCCAGCCAAGAATGAGAGACACCCCTTTAAGGGAGACCCAAAAGGGTTTGTGTGGGGTCTGGGGGGTGAGGGTCACATCTAAGAGAGCTGAAAAGGGAGACTTCCCATGTGAGGACAGGCTGAGAGAATTGGGGTTGTTCAGCCTGGAGAAGAGAAGGATGTGGGGAGACCTCAGAGCAGCTTCCAGTGGTGAAAGGAGCTCCAAGAAAGCTGGGGAGGGGCTCTTGGTCAGGGAGGGCAGGGAGAGGATGAGGGTGAATCGTTTGAAGCTGAAAGAGGGGAGATTGAGATGAGATCTTGGGGAGAAATGTTTTGCTGTGAGGGTGGGGAGGCCCTGGCCCAGGTTGCCCAGAGCAGTGGTGGCTGCCCCATCCCTGGAGGGGTTCCAGGCCAGGTTGGATGGGGCTTGGAGCCCCTGATCCAGTGGGAGGTGTCCCTGCCCATGGCAGGGGTGGGACTGGATGAGTTTTGAGGTCCCTTCCCACACAATCCACTCCATGATTCTGCAGTTTGTGTAGGATTTCACAGTGGAGAAGGAGCCAGAAAAAATCTTCAAGGGGAAACTGAGGCAGTGACAAGTGACGAAAAGCGGAGCCAGAAATTGTCATTTATCCACGCTCCTCTGTTCCCACAGTGAACATACAAACGCATGGACTGGCTTACCTTGAACTAAGTTTGCTGATGCAGACAGTGTCACTTCTGCCCTGATCCTGGCCACAGACATGCTGCAAAACCCCCTCTCTTCAGACCATGTACAGGTCTGGAGAAGGATTTCTTCAAAGGAAAGGGTCAGGTCAGGTCTGTGCCTCAGTTTCCCCTCTCACTGCAAAGGAAACAGCTGCTGTCAAGGGATGCCCAGTGCTGCCTTGGGAAGGTGTGAAGCAGTGACGCCCCGTGACACGGCTGGGAGACCTGGTGGGACAGTAAATTCCAGCTGGCACATTGCTGTTTTTATTGCCTGGGACCCTGCAATCTGCAAGGAAGGAAACTGGCCTCAAGCAGCAGGAAAAAAGAGAATTTTCCCAGGAATTTCTTAAGAATTTCCCACCCTGGGAAAAAATAGAAAGGGAGTATGTGTATCTTGTGAGTGTTGCACCTCCTGGCACCACCCTGACCCATGAGACACCAGCCCCACCATGACAGCCCTGGAGCACGGCTGAGATCCTGCAGGCAGCCGGGATGCTTTTGGGACAATCCTGCTATACTGGAACCCTAGAATCATAGAGTGCTTTGGGTTGGAAGGGACCTCAAAGCCCATCCAGTCCCACTCCCCCTGCCATGGGCAGGGACACCTCCCACTGGATCAGGGGCTCCAAGCCCCATCCAACCTGGCCTGGAACCCCTCCAGGGATGGGGCAGCCACCACTGCTCTGGGCAACCTGGGCCAGGGCCTCCCCACCCTCACAGCAAAACATTTCTTCTTAAGATCTCATCTCCATCTCCCCTCTTTCAGCTTAAATATTACGTTAAGACTTATGGAGCTGGAGGTACTTCTTGACATCCTCTCCCACTTTTGCTGGGGCTTCTCCTTGGGAAGCTTCTGCACTGGATTTCATTTCAGTCTGACAGAATGAGCCTGTGGAACCGCAAAGAAACCACCGACGCCTCATTCTGGGGCTGTGGGATGCTCTCCCCAGCCTCAGGCTGTCAGCAAGGGCAGCTCTGCTCGCTGCTTCAGGTCCCTTCGATGGAAATGGACCCGGATTTTACAGCTGTCAATGGGCAGAGGTGCTCGTGGGAAGATTTCTAGCAAAGCTGAAAAGAGCAGGTGGTTTTGTCAGGGAAAATGAGGAGAGGGGCTCTGTGGAGAACCCTGAAACCTCCCTGCGGGAGGGAAGAGAATGGCAGAGAGATTGGCAAGGCAAGAGGGAAGAAGGCTTGCAAAGAGGAGTGACCTTTGCCAAGTGCTCCAAGGAGCAGCAACTCAGAACAGAGGCTCACAGCTACACGTGTGAGGTTTGGATCCAAGACAATCCAGCTGGGATCCAGTGCAAATGGGTGGCTTTTCAGCAGTGCACACGCACCCTTCCATGACAGCTCCTCTTCAAACGCTCTGCTCTGAGAGATTAAACCCCATCCCTCCTATCTCTCTTTTCCAAATCCAGAGTCGAGTCACTGCTTGGTTCTTTTCCTTTCGTAAACGTGGCCGTGAAGTGTTTTGGCATCAAGGGGACTCTTTCCCCAGGCTGGGGAGGGATGAAGCTTTGCATCAGGTTGCATTAAATTCCTTCGGTCTTACCCAATTTGAAAAGCAATTCTCTTAGGGCTCTGCCAGCGCCGCACTCAAAGAGAAATCAGAGCTGCCAAAACTAGAAGCCTACACCCCAGGGGCTCACAGGCGTTTGGAACAGGGTGTTTGTCACCTCTGCAACCTGCAAGAGGTAATGAATATGAAGGAGCGGAGTCAGAATTTGCTTTGCAGGATCCATATGCCTCACACAAGGGCAAAGAAACCCCAACCTGCTTAAAAATGTTAACGATAGAATCATAGGATCGTTCGGTTGGAAAAGACCTTTGATATCATTGAGTCCAACCGTACCTGTTCACTGCTAAACCACATCCCTGAGGACCTCATCCACCTGTCTTTTAAACCCCTCCAGGGATGGAGACTCCACCACCTCCCTGGGCAGCCTCTGCCGGTGCCTGAGAACCCTTTCAGGGAAGAGATTTTCCCTAATATCCAATCTGAATCTGCCCTGGTGCAACCTGAGGCCATTCCCTCTCATCCTATCACTTGTTACTTGGGAGAAGAGCCCAGCACCCACCTCTTTACACCCTCCTTTCAGGCAGCTGAAGACAGCGATGAGGTCTCTCCTCAGCCTCCTCTTCTCCAGGCTAAACAGCCCCAGGACCCTCAGCTGCTCTCATAACCCCTGTTCTCTAGCCCCTTCCCCAGCTCCGTTCCCTTCTCTGGATGCGCTCCAGCCCATCAATGTCCTTCTTGGAGTGAGGGGCCCAAAACTGAACCCAGGATTTGAGGTGCAGCCTCACCAATGCCAAGAGCAAATCCTGCTTGGTCTGCAGGTCTCAGTGTGCCACACGAAGGCTCTGCACAGGTAGGAGAGACAGTAGCGAGTGTTGCTGGTGAAAATGTGTGCACCGTGGGATCCTGGACTCGAGCCTCGTGATCTCAGACTCTGCAATATCTTCCATTCAGGATAATCACCCAAATAAGCACAGAGCACTCTATATCCCTGCTCTGGGTGAAGGGTAGGAGGTAACTTCTGTGCTTGGAGTCTACGTTACCCTAATTTTTCATTTATCAGTGAGATTCCGTAGGGTTTGTATTTTATTATATTTAATGAGGTATTATTTTTTTCTCACTGGCTGTTTGTTTGAGAAATTTCTCCCAGGGGAGCTCCTTTTGATCGCTGGGTTGCCAGACAGAATGACATCAGACAGACGCTCAGAGGAATGATAAAGAGGCAGAGCCTTATTTTTTAATACCAGTCTCTGGCAAAACACAGTGGGAATTTAAACACACTGGAGAGCACCAGGGCCTGGTGCTTCTTGGGGTACAGGGCAGGGGAGAGGGGAGGAGGCTGCTCTTCCTCAGCTTATGCCCCAGCAGCTCCACGTTAGCCAAGGGCGCTGCCAAGGTGCCACATTCTCCTTCAGAGCAAAGGAGAAGGAGTAGCAGAGGATGCTAAGTCAATTAGGAGCTAACCATCGAAACAAAGAATGTTCAGGGTTGAAAGGAACCATGAAGGTCATCCAGTCCAACCCCACCGCAGTGAGCACGGACATCTTCAACAACATCAGGTTGCTCAGAGCCTCATCCAGCCTGACCTTGTCTTGCCCTGTCCTAATTACCCCTTAGCATGTCACAGGGAAGCTGCGCCACATCTCCTCTACTCCAGTTTAGCTCAGATTTTCTAGTTAATCCTTGCACCCCATTGTAGTGCTCTTAGCAATCTCTCCAGCAGCCACAGGGATGGAACCCCCAAAATGTTTAAGAAGATTGGAGCCATTATTTGCAAAGGGGGAAAATCCTGTGCCTCGAGCATCTCCCAGCCTTAGCCCTTACCCCTGTCCTGGGTGATAGAGGTTTAGCCAAGGATGTCCTCCCCAAAAGAGCATTTGACAGCTTGTTGTGTTGCAGGAGGTCGCTCCAGCGGGTGGGTTTCCGCTTTGCCTTCCTCAAAAGCCACTTGCTCGCACTGTGAGCATTGAACCTTTCCTCCCTGCAACTTTTCTCCCCAACCACAGCTGTCTTGACCTTCCTCTCCGTAGCACAGTAAAGGATCGCTTGTGTTTCCAGATCCGTTCATGCAGACTATGAGTGTTTTGAAGTCCAACACGAGAAGCATTGCTCACCTGTTCCTACTGAACAAATTTCTGGAGCCAAGCCTCCGTGATGGCCCTTCAAGAGGAGCAGGTCCCGGCTGCTGCTTGAGGGGTTTTGTGTCTCCCAAGTCCAGGATCTTCACATTTCTGCCGATTCCTGCTGCTCTCTTCCTCATACCACCATCTAAAAGCAAGAGGTTAATGAGAAGGTCAGATTCTCCCTCTTAGAGACGGGCAGAGACGTGATCACAGACGTGATGACCAGGAGAGAAGCGACCACAAGGTCACAGTTGCCTCAACGCCTGATTAAAGTCACAGCAGAAACTCAACAGCTCCCAGTTAGAGCCCCTACAAAATCTGAAGCTAAACTATAAGCCTTCGAAAGCTGTAGTTACATCTGGCTTTCAGTTTCTTCTCATTGCCTTCTCTTTTTAAGTTGCTCGTAAATTCTTTGGATAAAATTCCTTTTAGGCTAAAGTTTTCTGTGTTTGGACATTCCTCAAAAGTGCTTTTTTAAAAAAAAAAAATAATTAGAAAAAAATGAGAAAAGGGATCCAGCAATTCACAACTTTTGTCATGCAAATATCCTGCCTCCCTCCCACCTCCCCCAAGCCCCCTCTGCCCCCTGATCCGGTCAAACCAGACCACGCCAGTGTGCAAACTGGAACGAGACGGCCAGCGAGTGGTGGACATGGAGGGGTCTGCAGGAAGAGGACTCAGATCTTCTTCCTTCTGGCACTTGTGCAGACAAACAGGCCAGATTATCTTCTTTACAGCTCCTCTCCCACGGTTGCTCTGCGCCACCATGGGATGCAATGCAGAAGCAGAGATGGCATAAACTAGGAAATAACCTCATCCTGAGCTCCTGTAATCATATAAAGTCCCCACTACGTATCTATTCCCCGGCTAATACCCCATTTCTTGACAATATGCAACGAGTGGTGTGTGAAAATACTAAACCCTGCTGTCCTCTACACATTCAGGGTGAATTTGTGCTCTCACCACTGTAAGAGGGGGCTGTGATGGTTTCAGGCAAACATAAATCTTGTGTGGGCATCATCCAACAGCCTGTGCAGACCAGGGAGCTTCTCTTCCTCTCTGTTTCCTTGCTGGGCTCTTATAAGAAGGCTTTATGGGGAACTCTTAATGAGCAACCAGTAAATAAGGCTGTGAAAGGGTATTTTCCCTCTCTATTTTTAATGTACTGAAGATTTAGATTGGACATTAGGAAGAAATTCTTCACGCTGAGGGTAGGGAGGCCCTGGCCCAGGTTGCCCAGAGCAGTGGTGGCTGCCCCATCCCTGGAGGGGTTCCAGGCCAGGTTGGATGGGGCTTGGAGCCCCTGATCCAGTGGGAGGTGTCCCTGCCCATGGAACATGATGGGCTGTAAGGTCCTTTCCAACCCAAACCATTCTATGATTCTATGATAACTCTTCTGCAGGATCAAGCGACCCAGCACAGAGCAGGATGTTCGCAGCGGGGCTTTACATCCCGCTACGAGGGTCTATAAGGCAGTAATCCCTCTGGCAGCTACAACCCAAATTGCCCTTAGGAAGAGCAGGATGGCTTTGAGAGGGCTTTGGTTCAGAAAATAGATAACGGCGGTCTCTATGGAAAGGTAGGTGGAGCGAGTCCAGGACAGGGATGCAGGGCCAAGCACCCATGCATGGTTAGGTCCTAAAGACACAAGTAGACGTGTAGAGCATCTACAAAGAGGTGTGGACCCCTGTCTGGTTGAGTGTCCTATTGTCTTTAAAACAAGCCCTTTTTTAATATCTAAAGCCAAGGAACCCAAAACTCTACCAACATCCCAAGCAGTCTAACAGAAAAGAACCTCTTGCCTTGGTTTCTCCTGACCTGCATGTCCCTGGGGCTGTCAGAGAAGCAAATCCCTCATCACCTCGTCCATTCGTACTGACCATCTGAAAAGTCAGCAGATCTACCTGGACCTTCTGGAGGTCAGCTGGGTGGCACGGCAGCAAGGAAAAAAAGCTAAAAAATGAATTGCATTTCTTTTTCCCCACATCCTGAAAGCTTTCGAAGTGTTCCCCACAAAGGGAAGCCTTTTGCCAGCATTGTGCAATGCTGCCTCACGTTTTCCTTGAACTTTGGTCCTCCTTTAATCTATGCCACAGTAACCTCCAGGGCAAAGAATGTTGCTGATTCCTGATGTAAACTGCTATCAAAACCTTTCAGCTCCGTCCCAGGCCATTGTTCTGTGTCCTGTCACCCGCCTTGTCCCCAGGGCAAGGGCAGATGCATAAAAGTCGCCCTCTGTCAGAACCAATGCCCCCATCTCCGTCCCTGCAGGCTGCCAGCAAAGCGATCGCGCAGATGGGTTATAAAATTAGCCTCGTCCCCATCACTTCTAGCCCCACAAAAAGCCACGCTGAACTTTCGGCTATTTGTCTGTTTGCTTGTTTTGGCAAGAGGAAAAAGGGCCACATTGAAGTTCGGGGTAAATGTATCCTGCGTCCTTCATCTCACATTGTGGCTCCGACTGGAAAAGCTGTTCCCCACTTCCGTCCCTTATCAGTTAACAACGTGGTTAATGCGGGAAAGGCAGTTGGACAGCAAAAAGGCTCCGGCCACGTGTTCAGCATTATTGCTGCGCTTTATTAATAGCCTCGCTCTTGGGCAATGTTGCTGGGCAACCCTGGATGGATCCAGGGCTCACAGTTTGGGGAGCATGTGTCAGCTCGCCCGGCTCTTCCGGGGCAATCTGCTTTTTGGGGGGCTCTCCCTGTCAGTGATAATTTCTTCCAAGTGATGGGAGTTCAACCAGTAACTCTGTTCCCACAGGGTGTTGAGCTGGAGGCAGGGATGGAAGCTTTCCACCTTTTTGGTAAACAAGGAGCAGGGGGAAGAAAGCAAAGGGTGTTTATACAAGCAAGGAGGGTGCATATGTTGTCCACTCTACAGCCATCCAGACCCCTGTTTCCAGGAAAGCTCATCTCTCACGCCGGCCTCCCCAGGCCCCTTTTCATTGGAAATGACAACTAAGCTGCGTGTAATAATCTCAACTGGCTCTTTCCTGGAAGAAACTTTGCTGTCCCACCCTCTCGCTGCCCTTTCCCACCTTGGAGCACGTCTTTCCCGGGGCTGGAAAATAAGTCTTATGAGGAGTAACTGAGAGAACCGGGGTTGTTCAGCCTGGAGAAGAGGAGGCTGAGGGGAGACCTTATTGCTCTCTACAACTGCCTGAAAGGAGGGTGCGGAGAAGTGGGTGTTGGGCTCTTCTCCCAAGTGACAGGGGACAGGACAAGGGGGAACGACCTCAAGCTGCGCCAGGGGAGGTTCAGATTGGACATTAGGATAAATGTCTTCCCTGAAAGGGTTCTCAGGCACTGGCAAAGGCTGCCCAGGGAGGTGGTGGAGTCCCCATTCCCAGAGGTGTTTAAAAAGCAGGTAGATGAGGTGCTTGGGGACATGATTTAGTACTGAACAGGTATGGTAGGAGTTGATAAGCTCTAAGGTCTTTTCCAACTTAATGATTTTATGATTCTATGATTCTATCTCCAGCCCAGTCTGCTCATCTAAGACCTCTCCAGGTCATCTGTTTCACCTGAAGCTGTTCGCCTGCAGCCCAGCGTCCTTCTCAGCTGGGGCTGGACAGTTTTTAGCAGAAGGAGATGTGATACTGGACGTTAGGATTGGGGTCTGGTTGATTTCTTCCACCTCACTTATTCTTTTGCTCAGATCCAGATTTGTTCACCCCCAGAGTCAAGCGTCACAGGCAGGAGTAAAGTGTTGTTTGCATTCAAGTTGAAGGGCATCAGAGGCCCAGGAAGACAAATGCTGTGTTAGGGACCTTAATTTAACTGCCAGGACCGTTCTAGGTCTGGATACAGGATCCCTGCTCCAAGAACATCCTTGAAGGGGTAAAGCAGTTCCTGCTCTGTCTCCAAAGCTTTAAGACAAAACTTCAATTTTAAGTTTCTTTAAAGCATCTGCAGATGAGGCAAAGTCATCCAAGTGGGACAAAATCACCTAAATTACATAAACTTGCCCCGATTTGGAGGAACCCTGATTATTATCACTGGTCCTGAACTCTACAGGCACCTGTGAAGAAACTAGGAGATAAATTTGATCTAATAAATCTCTACTGACAAGATTTTGGTGGATTTACTCATTCTGTATTTGTGTGTTACACGTTAAATCAGGGTGTCCACGTTTTGTAGACTTGACCAGAAAAGTGTGAATTCAGCCTTGAGGAAAGCATCAGTGCAAATAAAAGCAGACAATACAAGACTCGTACAAACCGAGGCTCTGTATATCTTCTTAACACGTGCATCCTCTTCCTCCCCAACCCAGGAGCGACCACACTGCATCTTTTGTCTGCCTGGCCACCCTCCAGGACAGGACACCCAGGAGCCTGGTACTACTGTCTTGCCCAAGGCCAGGGGTGGCCATTGTGCTCCAGACAATGGTCATAGAGTATGAATGGAAAATGCTCTCCTGTGTTGGGCTGACAACTGTCTCTCTGTTCCCCAGGCACATTCTCAGCTCCTGGGTGAATGGAGGCTCCCACCCCAGGCAATCCCCACTTTGATCTTCCTGCTGGCTACATCTCTTTTTCTTAGTGCTCCTGAATAATTCATAGAATCATAGAATGGTTTGGGTTGGAAGGGATCTTGAAATCAATCCAGTCCCATCCCCTGCCATGGGCAGGGATATCTCCCACTGGATCAGGGGCTCCAAGCCCCATCCAACCTGGCCTGGAACCCCTCCAGGGATGGGGCAGCCACCACTGCTCTGGACAACCTGGGCCAGGACCTCCCCACCCTCACAGCAAAACATTTCTGCCTAAGATCTCATCTCAATCTCCCCTCTTCCAGCTTAAAACCATTCCCCTCATCTTCTCCCTGCCCTCCCTGATCAAGAACCCCTCACCAGCGTTCCTGGAGGCAGGAGAGACTTGGCAGTATCTTCCAGGTGGTGTAGGGGAAGAAGGACCCGGAGCTCAGGTTAACCTCCCTGTACCCATTGCAAAGAAACTTCACAGGGAAGAGACTTTCTCATGGGGGTTTTACAGTCTCTCCCACGCAGCCCTCCGTCCTGCCCCACCATCGGGTCTGTGCAAGCCCCCACGACACAGCAACATGAAGTGCCATGGCTTGAGACCTCAGGTCTCAGCTCTTCCCCTCTCCCCACTCCTGGAATCTGCGATCTCAGCAGCAGCCGCCGTGCAGCGGGTGAGCTGGGAGCTGCTGACTCCGCGGGAGACGTAGAGCAGCTCCAGCCCTGCACCATGGCAGGATGGAGCCAGGAATGCTCCCGCCTGGGTGTTGCGTGTGATCCGATGCCGAGTGCCCGGCCACGTTTCCCTGCAGCAGCGTGGAGACCTGGAGCCAAAGCATTGCAGCAGGGCTCTCCACCCTGTGAAGAAACCATCCCTGGCAGGGTAGGAAAGGAAGGATATAACATGCCCAGCAGAGCTGGAATTAGGAAATTCCCTTCTCTCCCTGCAGACAGGCACGAGCCTGGAATGTGCAAGACCGTGCGCTTATGCCTGCGGTTTTGCCATGGCCAGATGAAATCTAGGAGATAGGCTAGGAAATCAGAGACCCGGCTTTGATGTGCAACCATCGCCTGTCTCCTCTCTGCTATTTCTTCTTCCTTGTGCCAAACCACTATAATAGATGCCTCCTCTCTGCCCCCACGATTTGGGGGTCCCTGCGCAGATGAATTCATCACTCTGATAGCTATCTGTGGCCACGCGGTGGGGAAGGCCAAGGTAAACACGCATCCATCCATCAGTAGATGCATGATGAAGCTCTCCTCCTCTTCGAGGCATTCACCCCGGGAGTTCAATCGCAAAGTGAGGTGGGAGGGAAGCCAGCGCTCACCAAGCTGGATCAGCACTGCAAATCCCACGGAGCCACAGAGGACGCTGCCAGCATCCCTGCCAACGTGATTAATTGGGGAGGAGCGTAGCCCACCTCTGAGGTGGTCCTGGCCTCTGCCAGCCAAACTGATCTTCTCCTGCAAAAGCCACCAAGGAGAAGGCGTTGGTGCCACATGTGCATGTAGCTTTGGCAAGGTGGCAGCAAGGACAGGACAGATGCCATCAGCTCACAGCCACTGACCTTTGTGAACTGTAGAAAAGTAAAAAAGGCATCTTTATGGTTTAAAATATCCTCCCCAAAAAAAGAAAAGAAGGAAAGGGAAAGCGAGACAAATTCCCATGAAGACAGCAAAGCCCTGAGCGTGCCTTCACTGTGTCTTCCCATCTTGCCTTCCCACGGAGGCAAGGATGGACCCTGGCTGATGTCCAGACCCCAGCTGGGTGAGCAGCAAAATATGTTCCAAAGCAATGAACCATCTGATCCGTGTGACACAGGGAGCTGCCTCCTGAGCAAAGGGGCACCGAGCAAGTTGCTCCTTCCCTCGTTCACCCTCCTTGCAAAGGAGCAGGAATTCGTGGCCTGCAGGGCCAAGCAAGATAAAAAGACGTGCCATCACCATCCAGCACCGAGGGGCTTCTCTGGGGGATGTTGGGATGAAGGGATGGGATTTTTTTGGCAAAGCTGGGAGGATGAGTCAGGCTGCGGGTTCACGGCCGACCCAAAGGCAGATCGGGGTGCAAGGGGCTGGGCTGCCCGGTACCAGACTGTAGCAGAGGGAGAGTGGGGCTGGTAACCACAACTCCACACACGTCTCATGGCTCCTGACCGGCCTTCCCAACTATTCTCATCAGGACTGTTTTTAATCTTGATAAATCCGTTCTTTCCATAAGATGATAACACAGGACGTGCCCCAAGCGGGACTCCTCCACCTCCCACCTCATACCAGTAAAGGCAACTGGGTGCAAGCCCCTCAGAAAGCTGCTCTACATAGAGTTGGGTTGGTCCCTCTTCCGATAAGGGTGATCCGTGCTGTGTGCTCTGTTGGTCTTTGCAGGGTTAATTCTACCAGAACACAACTTTGAGAGCTCTGTCACTATGGGATGTGACGGGAACTGGTCTGGGCTCTGAGAAGAAGGGTTGAGCAGATACGTCCAGAGAACAGCATGGCCATGAGAGCAGTTGGCCAAAGTCAACAGGGAGAGGGGCTCAGTCACCGTCTGGGAGAGGAAAGATCAGACTGTGATGGATCCATGGCAGGGGGCTTGGAACTAGATGATCTATAAAGTCCCTTCCAACCCAAATGATTCTATGATGTGTAAATGTACCACGTTTGCCTGGATCTGTCAAGGAAAAGCAATTTATGTACTGACAGGGTGGTGGCAAAGAAGAATAAGAAAGAAACAAGAGGGTGTAGCAGGTTCTCTCTGTGCTTTGGTCCACCCTTCAGTCCCACCCATGGGTGGATTTGGGTCTCTTTGGACTGGAGAAGGGGCAAAAGCAGAAATTTGGAGTGAAATCAGGATCAAAGCCTTAAGTTGTTTGCACTGAGGCAGCATAAGAAATAGGTGCATACTACAGCATTTTCCTGCTACTGGTGTCCATTTTCCCTTACCCTTTGCACATAACTTAGAGCTCTGCCCGCGATTCTGTTGAGTTGGCTCTGATAATGAACGTAATTTATATCTGGTGGGAGCCCCGACTCCTCTCTCCCACCAGCCCCGCGAGATGCAAGTGCTCTGCCTGTAAATGCTGATATAAGGGAAACGCACGGCTCGCAGCGAGCGCTCGATGCCGTTCCCATTGGCGTGGGATAGATCATGATTAACAGTCTCTCCTTCGTGATATTGCTGGCCCCAACCAGTGATCTTGGGAAAAATTCAAAGTCTGGCTTATCAGCAAAAAAATAAGCTAGTTAAACTTAAAACAGCAAGACTCAGCTCAGGCTAGAGGATGATTTATTAAGAATCATGGACTTTGGAGATGGAGAAAGGGAAAGGAAGCCACAAACCCCACATACAGCCTGTAAAAGTTCCAGTTTATAATCTAACACGAGTGACTGTACAGCTCAGGCTGAGGAATCATCTGGGATTCATCACAAGGTAGAGACAAGCAGCTGCAATGAGTTCACAGACGAGAACGGTGCTCCTATGGGCGCGATGCACAATCCAGCTCCTCCTGAGCTGCTCCTGTGTCCTCCCCAGGTGCCCTCACCTCTTGCACTTCCCAGGTTTGGGGATCCAAGAGGGACATGACAAATCCATGGAGGTGCTCACTCGTGTTGGGCACAGCCTGGCACTAATAGGAGTTGACAGCATCCTCCTTTTGAGTTGCAAGGAGCTGCAGTGCCCCTTTTGGGCAGCATCCAGCTGTTCCCGTTGTTGGTGACAGGTTTAGAGGGGAAACCGTATGAGGAGCAGCTGAAGTCCCTTGGTCTGTTCAGCCTGGAGAAGAAGAGAATGAGGAGAGACCTCATCGTGCTCTGCACCTTCCTCACAAGGGGAGGAGGAGCAGGCGCTGAAGGGAATGGCAGGAAGATGTGCCAGGGAAGGGTTAGGTTGGACATTAGGAGAAGGTTCTTCCCCCAGAGGGTGGTGGAACACTGGAGCAGCCCCCAGGGGAGGAGTCGCGGCATCAAGCCTGACAATATTCCAGAAGCCTTTGGTCATTGCCCTCAGCCTCACGGTGGGAATGTTGGGGTTGTCCTGGGCAGGGACAGGAGTTGGACTTGATGGACCTTGTGGGTCCTTCCATCCCGGGACAGTCTATGGTTCCCTCTTAACCAGGAAGAAATATTTCCTTTCAGTATCTAATAAGAGTAGTAATTAGTAATCTGATTTGTTACAGGTAGATGTCTCTACTACAAATACGTATCTGGACAGAAAATCTCACCTAAACCACAGCAAATGACCTCCAACAATACTTTACTCAGGACGGTTTGTTTACAAGAGCAAAATGAAGTGCCAGAACTAAAGTGAGAAGAGGATATCAGGAACAAAGTGTTGTTTTTGCAAAGCCCTTTGATTTGGAAGAAACTTTGGAACCCGTTACGTCCCAACCCCTTGATGCACACCCACAGAAACCACCATGTTACTAATGACCACTAAAACTTGAGGACCCAAAGCACCCAGACTGACTCCTCCCTATTTCCAAAGGGTTTTGTTCATTCATAAAAGACAAAAATATGCCCCGCCAGCCTGACCCCATCAGCTGGGCTGAAAATCATTCAGGAAACAGAGTGGCCAGGCTGAATTTCTTAGGGCCGTATCATTCTCGTTAAGGCCGTACAATTAAGTGCAGTCCCTGGAAAGAGGCGAAAACATGAGATTCCCTCAAGGGCAAAATCAAAGCTTGGCTTTCAGATGGGTCCCGATGGGACAGGTAAAATGCATTAAATCAGACAGAAATTAATATAGGAGCACCGATGGGGGCAACCTTCCCAACGCCAAAAGGTGTTTTGCTGTAAAGCAGATTACAGGGATACAGGAGCAGTTACATAGGGATGGGAATGAGCGTGGTAGGGCTGTTGAAGGCTCGGCTTCCATTGCCACTAGGGCCAAAGCCTGGGAGAACAGCTGAGCACGGCTGCTGGCATTTAATACCCAACATCTGTAGACCACCATCACGGGATGGAGGAAAATGTGGGTGGCAGTGGGTCCCAGTGAGAAACCTCCCAGGTGTTGCTCTGGGAGGCAGCTGCTCTTTTCAAGGGCTCCTGGGACTTGCTGGACCATAATTTGGCAGCGAAGTGCCCATCTGGAGAGGGGGTTACCTGTGAGCAGCCTAACCGGTGCTCTTCGCAAAGCCCTGACAGAAGATATTGCTCTGCTTATTGGAGACATCCTGTCTGTGGGATACCCCAAACTTGAAGTCAACGGGGATGGGGAGCATCTGCCCAGCAGGAAGAGGGGGAGAGGATCATAGACTCATAGAATCATAGAATCATAGAACAGTTCGGGTTGGAAGGGACCTTAAAGACCATCCAGTTCCAACCCCTCTGCCATGGGCAGGGACATCCCACTAAAGCAGGCTGCCCAAGGCCCATCCAATCTGGCCTTGAAGGTTGAAGGACGGGGGGGCAGTGTCCCAGAAAGCAAAATCCTTCCTCCTCACCAGATTTTAGATTGGATATTATGAAAAATTTCTTTACTGACAGAGTGGTGAAGCCCCGGCAGAGGCTGCTCAGGGCAGTGGTGGGGTGACGACCCCAGGAGGGGTTCAGACAATGTGTAGACGTGGCACTTCAGGACATGGTTTAGCAGGCACGGTTGTGTTGGGCTGACGGTTGGACTGGATGACTTAGAGGTCTTTTCCAACCTTAACGATTCTATGATTCTATGATCCGCTGCCTTTTGAGCTGTGAATGCCAGCAGAGACACAGTTTGCTCTCTGCTTCCCAGAAGAGCAGTGACAGCCCGGAATCTTGTCTTCCTCGTGTTTGACATGGAGCTGGCACTGGGGGAACCAGACGGGGTGGGCAGATAAGGGTTGAGAGCTGTCATCTCTGGTCAGGAAGGCAGAGCATCACAGATGAGCGGGAAAGGCTCGGGGACATTAAGGGCATAGGATTAACTCCTCTTTCCTCCTTCCAGTGTCTTACGGAAGAGTGAGGGCATCTTATCGCTGCCTCGTGCCTCGATTTCCCCATCTCTGAGAAATGGATGGAGCAAATCCTTCTGCTAAGGGGCTTCTGATGTTTATCCCCAAACCCACAACCTGTGAGAATACGCGGATAACCCAGTGTCAGCGCCCTTGGTGTGTAGGGAGGGCAAAACCCAGGGGAAGAGCCCTCTGCTCCCCGGGACCCCATGCAATGCCCCTTCCTATGATGGGAGCCCTGTGCAGGGTGGGTGAGAGCAGTGAAAGGTTTATTCTCTGCAGCAGAGGCGGCAAAGCCTCCCCTCGAGGGTTATTCCCCTCCTGCCCCCTGACCGCTCCCTTAGCGCGAGGCTGTGTTTGTGCATTCTTGTTTTATAGGGAGGGAAAAGCCAGCAAATATAAATTAAGTGAGCAGGGAAGCTAATGAGCTGCTCTCAGGCCTCGCTGCCCGTAAAATGGAGCTGCAAAAGGCAAGGTTGGCCTGGGGCGAGGGATCGGTGCCTGCACGGCTCCTGTAGCGTGAGGGTCTGCTAACCAGGGCACCACCCTGAGCTCACGGGACGTCAGACCCCACGCGCAGAGCATTTCTACACCCAAAATAGAGTCAAGGGGATCCTATTTGGGGCTGGTTGGATGCTTTCAGGCTCTGGGTCTGTATTGCACCCACCCTCCATCCCAGCCATGATCTCAGGTGGCAGAACTTCGGTGGGGAGGACAGTCTATCCCGGCACATGTGTGCAAACGAAGCAAGAATTAAAGCTTTGAAGTACTGCTCGTTGCAGCAGCTGCGGAGGGAGCAGCCCGACAGCGAGCCTACGCTTCCCATTCCCTGCTCCAGGTCAGCCTACACAGGACACCGGAGGAGACGGCTTCCTCCAGGCTTTGAATTTCTACAGCTGGGAATCAGCAAAATCTTGAAGCACCGCAAACGCCCGACATCAGCAAGATCTTTGCTCCCTTGAAGTTGTAGCCAGGCTGGAGGAGCGCAAAAGGGTCAAAGCATCCTTCTCGCTGGCTTTCTGCTGGGCTAACTCCAGTTATTTCCATAGAGCGCTTACACAACGCTGGCTGGGGGTTGCACATTCAGCTGTTTGAGCCCAGAGCATCAGGATGGAGTCTCCCAGGACCTGTCCCCAGAAGCAGCAAGGTCCAAGCTGGGAAGTTGAGACACTTTCCCCCTGTGTCCCCAGCACGTTCCCCCATTCATCCTGAATTTCCGCTCCCAGCCCCTCCAACCCAGTCAAACGTTTTCAGCTAAAACACCCAAACTGCACAAAATGAGCTGTTTTACACAAATTTCAAGCCAGCTGTGTGGAAAGCAGCCTGGCACCGCAGTGACAGACACACCGCACCCCCCAGATCCTCTCTGAACACAGGTGGTGCGATGCAATTGTGCCACAGCAATCTTTCCAGGGCTTTGGAAAGAGCACTGGGTGCAATGAGCTGTGCTCGTTCTCAGCTTCACAATTTGCTCGGCTTCCATTTTCGGGTCCTTTGCCTTCAAACACCAAAGCTCTGCTCTTCCCAGCAACTGAGCACTGACAGTTTTTATCACATTAATAGGCACCGATGGCGTTTTGCTTCCAAGACACTCCGGCTCCTAAGACAAACGTCGCGAGTCGACCCCCAGCCGGCTGCCAGCCTGACTGACCGTTTCATTTCCCGATCAGCCCCACATGGAACTTCACTTCATGTGAAGTGGATCCACTTCCTTCTCCCTGGAGGAAGAGATAAACAGCACGAAGGCAGCGACCAAAAGGCACACGGCCAAACTGAGCCCAACCCCAGCAGAGCTCATGCTGCATCCCAGGACCCCCTTTGGACACTTGGGTCCTCATCTACCCTAAAGAGAGCCGCTTGCATCGCTCTGATCCAGCACTCCAGTGTAGACAAGTAAATACATGACTAAAGCTAAGTAAACCTGCTGAACAGGAGTTTAGCAAGTGCAGACCTCAAAACAGCCTTTCTTTTTGCCTCGTCCTGTTTTCACACTGTTTGGAGGATGTTGGCAAAAGTTCTCACCATGCCTAAGAGCCGGACGAAGGTTTTCTGGGACTTTCCTAAGAGGAAGCTGAGAACAGGCTCCGCTCCCCGTCACCACATACTTCAACTCAAGTGGTTCGCACGAGAAATCACTTACACCTAAAAGTAATGTTCCAACACCGGCCTGGTGACCCTGAGCCACAAATCCAGCTGAGGACATCGCCCACCACTCTTGGAGAGACCCAGATCTGAAGATCGGCATTGCAATGAGAAATGGAAACCCACTATATATTGATTCCTGCTGATCTCAGGTGACTTCTTCTCTTCTTGTTCTTATCAGGTCATAGAATCATAGAATCACCAGGTTCGAAAAGGCCTCTGAGATGGAGTCCAACCATAGCCATCTGCCACTAAAGCATATCCTTAAGTACCTCAGGTCAGGAAACTCAAGCTGAGTCTTGATAAACTAAAACCAGCTTCCCTGGGTTTAATTCTTACGACCCAAAATATGTTCCCTCCTTAGAGCCAGGCCTCTTCCATCCCCAAATGGGATTTGGAATCCCTCCTCAATGCCGATATTTGCTTTTTGTGGTGGCTGTCTGACGGACGCATCCTGGCTTGGATCACCAAGAGTGTGGCCAGCAGGAGCAGGGAAGTGATTGTGCCCCTATAATTGGCATTGGTGAGGCTGCACCTCGAATCCTGGGTTCAAGAAGGACCTTGAGGGGCTGGAGCGCGTCCAGAGAAGGAAATGGAGCTGGGGAAGGGGCTGGAGAACAAGGGTTATGAGAGCAGCTGAGGGTCCTGGGGCTGTTTAACCTGGAGAAGAGGAGGCTGAGGGGAGACCTCATCACTGTCTACAATTGCCTGAAAGGAGGTTGTAGCGAGGTGGGTGTTGGTTTCTTCTCCCAAGTAACAAGTGATAGGATGAGAGGGAATGGCCTCAAGTTACACCAGGGGAGGTTTAGGTTCGCTATTAGGAAAAAATTCTTCCCTGAAAGGGTTCTCAGGCCCTGCAGAGGCTGCCCAGGGAGGTGGGCGAGTTCCCATTCCTGGAGGCGTTCAAAAGACAGGTGGGTGAGGTGCTTGGGGATGGTTTAGTAGTGGACAGGTACGGTTGGACTCAATGATCTCAAGGGTCTTTTCCAACCAATCGATTCTATGATTCTCTTCATCTCCCACCCATTACCCAGACCCCAAATCTCTTCCTCCAGCACATCCAAACCCATGCCGGTAGGAAGCGTGAGGCCTCGGCACTGCCAGCCCCAGGGGCTCCATGCTGGGAGGTGAGGGCACAGGCATCGGTCCCTGCATCCTGTGCGGAGCTGACATCAGTTCCTCTCGGTTTTATTGACGCATTCCCAATTCTGGCCTGATTTTTTAATTGCCTCGTAATTCCTGCAGCACTTGGAGCTTTTATAAGCCTCTTGCTTTCCCCAAGGTCAAGAATGAGTGCCCCCAGCTCCCCCGTTTTCTTAATCACCAAATAGCGAGTGAGCAGTAAAAGAGGAACGCGGATGCCGTTTCCCTGCTCCGATGGGGCACACGCGCCGTGCACGGCACTGAGGTTTAAAGGAGAAAAAATTCCTCCTGATTTAAGTAGCTTCGTGGCCTTTCTTGTCCTCCTCCATCTCTTGGTGCCAGGAGATACCCAGAACGGTGGAGATGATGTTGGAAAATGAGAGACATCCTTCAGGCTCAGGGTTCCTGCTTCGGGGAGGTTTTTAAACACGTTTTTGTCAGCCAATTTGGAAATATCTTACAAGAGTCGGTAGTGCTAAGAGGTGAGGGTAAACCGGAGCAGCTGACCAGGAGGAGCGGGCCTGGTGGACAGCCCGTGGGTGGTAGGGAGCAGGTGGGGTTTGGCTTTGCTTTATGGCAATTAGGAACAGATCAAAGCTATACAAGACTCTGTTAAGCGGGTTTGACTCACAGCCAAGTGGAGTTTTCTAGAGAAGGTTTCTCATTAAAACATCCACCATGCAACAATGTGGGTCCAAGCACAGCCCGTGCTGATGGAGAAGAGACTTCTTACAAGGGCCTGTAGTGACAGGATGAGTGGGAACGGCTTTACATTGGAATGGAGGAATTTAGATTAGACATTGGGAAGAAATTCTTCACAATGAGGGTGGGGAGGCCCTGGCCCAGGTTGCCCAGAGAAGCTCTGGCTGCCCCATCCCTGGAGGGGTTCAAGGCCAGGTTGGATGGGGCTGTGAGCAGCCAGATCCCGTGGGAGGTGTCCCTGCCCATGGCCAGGGGTAAGAACTGGATAGGCTCTGAGGTCCCTTCCAACCCAAACCATTCCATGATTCTATGATTTACCGATTCAGAGTAGATCGCCGCTTACAAACTCTCACCTTTTACATTTAGTTGAAAGAATCAGCATGGAAATGGAAAGAAAAAAAAGTCCCTCCAGACGAAAGCAAGTCTTGATTCGATAAGAAACCCTTCAAGATTTTTTTTACTGGCTGAGAAAAATCAACAGGATTATTTGGACTGAGCCACAAGCACTTTTGAAATAATTAAGCTTTTAGGAACTGCCTGCAAACCACAAAACCCATTATCCACACAGGTCAGGCTTCGTATACCTGATTCTATTATCTCATGCTGGTGTTGACCACATTGCACACAAAGAAGCAAAAGTCTGTGCTCTGTTTCCCCGCCAAGACAGAGAGATGATATTCCCCTCTCCAAACAACCAGGAGAGTCCATCCCCCAGGGCTGGAGCCACCCCCTGCTCAGGGCAGAGAAATTCCTCTGCCGCAGACACCAAGCAGGCAGCAACCCCAGGGCTTGCATTTGCCAACAGGAGATTAATATAATATCATACGATACACTATAATGCACTATAATAACATGTTACTGGGTGACTTGGTCCTGTTTGGGTTGGCTGGGCGATGCAGAGCTCGCACATCTGCCAGGATCGCCCGGCTCACAGCGTGGTCACGCTCTGCAGCCCTGGGACAACCCGTGTCCTCCCTGCAGAGCACTCGTGGTGGGTGAAACCATAAGTTTCCTGTGAGAGGCAGAAGGTATCTTAGCAGATGGATTTTGCAAAGCAACTCCTTGGAGGTGACACATATTGCATCCTCCACCCGAGGCTGTACAGAACGGGTCCCATAAACAAGACATGAGCGGGTTTTTGGAGGCACATAGAGAAGAACCCAAAGTGACAGCGTTTGGAGAGAAGTACACATCAGATTATTATCTGGTGTGAGCTCAGCAGGGCGCAAGTGGCTCTGAGGATACCTCTGGGAGGGTCAGCAGCCAACGTGTGAGCCTGCGCCGTGACAGACACTGATTAATGTGAAGTCCACAGAGCAAATGGGTCCAAACAGGCAAAGGTTGTCCTGGCTGCGGCATTCTTGCTCCCTGACATGTCACTGCCTCCTGCTTTGAGCTCCTGGTCTTTTTTCATTTGGGGGTGTGCCACCAAGGCTGCAGAAACCTTCCCTGTACCAAAGGCGAGTGGTGGTCAATGGTCATGGTCGCCTGCACCAGCCCAACTCCACCACCTGGATGGGAGCTGGTGGGGGGACAGGCAATGCAACAACCCTTGGAAACATCCACTAAAGAGAGACAAGTCCTTCTGACCTTCAGTCAAACCAGTTACTCAGACTGGGATAAAGGCTGGCCATGCGAATCCTCTGCTGGGGCACCGGAGCTGCTGCCAAAGGCTGGTTGTGTTTGTTCAGGTGAGAACAATTTTCCTTCGCTTGTGCTCTGGACAGACCCAACCTGGAGGTCTCCAAGTCCGCCTGCCAACACCACCATGAAGGCGGGATGGGGGCCGTATCGGTTTCCTGTTGAGCTGTCAGCTGGCCCTGGGGGCCGCTGCTTCAGCAGAACTCCGATGGAACGAGCATCCTCAGCCTTGAAATCACACAGCCTCCAGGGCATCGTTAGAGCCCCCTCCCTACAACCCACCTTCGGGTGCTCCCACCCCATCAGTGCGGTACCCGAGGCCAGGAGGATGGGCAGCAGGGGCTCAGCCACAGGGGAGGAGATGTCAGGGAGACGGCACATGCACAAACACACGCAGGGAGGGAGTAATTTGGAGGCTTGGGCCTTTTTTGATGAGTCAAGAATGCTCTTCCCGTGAGAAAGTCAGACTGGAGTTTCCAATAAGCCCAGTTCAACTCAGAAATACCTCTTTATCCCTCAGCAAGCCTTCAGGAAAGGGACTCGGCTTCTCCTGACCTCTGCTTTCCCTGGGTACCAGAATGAACAGAAATAGCACGGGAGACAGGGACTGAAGCAGAGAGGTCCTGAACGACCACCTCTGTGTCCCAGGAGAGGAGGCAGGGAGCTGCTTTCCTGCACACAGCGATTTCCATCGTCCCTTTACACGCTTTCCAGGAGCACCTTGGGCTGAGGGCGCTACAGACCGTGTGCCTCATCTCAGGGCTGCACCCCAAGAGCTGCTTTTATAGCCTCCCTCCTGCATCCTCCCCAAAGCAAAGGCACAGACAGACAGGACTGCTCACAAAACTCAGCCTGCATGAGCTTCGAGCGCCTCCAGAGCCTCTCCAGGAGAGGAGAGAGCCATAATGGACCCCAAGCACACATATTACTTGGGTTTGGGGTAACACCAACTTCTTTCTGCTGTTCTACAATGCTGCACACGGACACCCTTCCAACAGTGCTGAGAAATTCAAAGATATCAAAGAGTTGCCCAGAGCAGCGGTGGCTGCCCCATCCCTGGAGGGGTTCCAGGCCAGGTTGGATGGGGCTTGGAGCCCCTGATCCAGTGGGAGGTGTCCCTTCCCATGGCAGGGGGTGGGACTGGATGGGTTTTAAGGCCCCTTCCAACCCAAACTATTCCATGATTCTATGGTGATTCTAGCTCCAAGCCTCACTGAGAAGCTCAGAGCCATCCAAGAGTGAATTGAACTGCAGCAGGAACAGGAGCAAAAAAATGAAATTAAGAAGAAATATCCTTCACCATTTTTCAGGCAATCGCTGATGCTGAGAGACAAATCATGATTTGTGGATGCCTAGAGATGGAGAAGTGGAGGCCATCTGAAAAGGGAGTGAATAAATAAGGCTTTGTATGAGGTCTAGAGAGATAACTTGAAGGGAGAGCGAGCTAGACAGTGTTTTTCCAGCTGAATAGAGTTTTGCCAGACAGCGTTTTGCAGGCATGCTTCAATTCGATGAAAACACCTATTCAGGATTATGAAAGTATTGCATTTCTGGAGGGTCGGTGCCGTGTGCCCTTATTCCTCTCTCATATTCTGTCTTACTTGTAAAGACAAAAGGAAATATTTCTTCCTGCAAATATTTCTTCGTAAGAATTTAAAGATGAGCCCCAAATGGGATGGAAAACCCTTATCTCTTCAAAGCCCTCTGCTTTCTGCTGGCAGGTAGCCCTCAGGGGAGACTGAAGGATCCTGGTGCACCAGCTCCGAGACTCTCCTGCCTCAGTTTCTCCATGCACAAAGCAAGGATGAGGCTACACATTGGGAAGGGGCAAACTCACTTCTGCGATGGGCTATTCCCTTCTCGATGGCCACCGAGACCCAGACAGAGCCTCAGGCTGCTCGTTCCCAGCTGTGGGAACAGCGTCGAGAAGCTAGACGGAGCAGAGAGGGTCGGCGGGCTTCTCCTTGGCGCTCGCAGCCAGGCTCTTCCTCCTCACCAGACGTCTTGGCTGACGGCTCACTGCTTCGTTGGCGGGAGAAACGCCGGCGATGTCTCCTGGCACGCGCTGGTGGTGGTGATGGAGGGTGAGACACACGGTGATCGAAGGGGACTCGGGTCAAGCCAGCAGCTCAGCCTCCCCAAAGCGCATCCCAGCCCATGCCGCTGCTTCTGCCGACAGCTTTATTGCTGCTGCGGGCTGGGAGAGGGCTGTGGGCAACTGGCCCTGCACCGTCCCTGCTCCGACAGGGAGAAAGGGTTTGGAGACCTGGGGGAGAAACCCCTTGGAGAGCAGCTCTGGAGTCGGCCACCCTCTGGGAATTCTCTGCTTGGCACCACAGAGGAAGGCGGGTGGGAAAAGCTCCTCTGAGGAGCTTTTGCTTACAGGAAAGAAATCAAACCAGCAGAGGTTTGCTAAGGCTGCCTGTCGGCTGCTCTCCGCCATTCCTGCACATTGCCTCCTCGCCCTGATCCACACCGGGGTCTCCCCGTTGCCCCCACAGACCAGCACTGGCCCAAAGGCAGGCGTTGATAGCCCCAAGTGACTGGGGGGCCATTAAACCCCCCCGGCCCCGCTCCCTTCTTCCCCCCAGACCTTGCTCCTCCGGGGATTTTAGCCACACAAAATGCACATTTTCATATTTAAAAGGTAAATACAGCATTACACAGAGGAAAAGGCCTGAGTGGATGGGGAGAACCATCACCCTTGACTGAGCTTAGTCAAAGCCCTGAAGTTTTTCCCTTCCTTTTCTCTCTGCACTGCCTATAGCAACTCTGCAGCTTCCTCCCTCGCTCCTTCATCCTCTCCCTCCTTCATCCTCTCCCGCTCCTTCATCCTCTCCCCGTCTCCTGGTGTTACTCAAGGGGATAAGGAGAACGCACTTTGCACCTCGTTTACCTCATTTATTTACCAAAAACCATCCTGATCCCAGAGATGCAGACACTTGGTACCTTCTACAGACACTAATATCTGCCCAGGGATGCAGACACTTCATGTCTTCTATCAACATCCCGACCTCTGCCCAGGGACGCAGACACTGAGTCGTAAGAAAATGATGGGCTTGGTAGTTAATTGACCCAAGACTGAAAGTGTGGGATGAAAGAAGTGAAGGGATATCAGATTAAGAGAATTTGTGATCGTTTCAGGATTACCTGAAGGACAGCCTTCTCCTAAATAAGGCTGTGGAAAGGAAATAAGCAATTTTGCGTTAGAGTTGTGTAACCTCATGAATGAATGCATTGAGGTAGGTGTACGGATTGTATTAGCTAGGTGGGGTTTTGAACATCGGTTTTGTATCAATAGGCCTTTGGGGTCTGCAGTTGGTGTGCTGGTTTTGTGGAAGATCTTCCACCCTACACAGAATAAAAGCAATGTCTCCTTTCTAAATAAACTACTTTATTTCATAGAATCATAGAATATTGGGTTGGAAGGGACCTCAAAGCCCATCCAGTTCTAACCACCTGCAATGGGCAGGGTCACCTCCCACCGGATCAGGTTGGTCCAAGGCCCATCCAACCTGGCCTTGAACACCTCCAGGGATGGGGCAGCCTCAGCTTCCCTGGGTCAGTGTCTCACCACTCTCATGGAGAAGAAATTCTTCCTTATGTCCAGTCTAAATCTGTCCCTCTCCAGTTTATACCCGTTCCCCCTTGTCCTATCACCACAAGCTTTTGTGAACAGTCTCTCTCCAGCTTTTCTGTAGCCCCTTCAGGTACTGGAAGGTCGCTACAAGATCTCCTCGGAGCCTTCTCTTCTCCAGGCTGAACAAGGGAGTTTCTTTTTCTGATTTTTAGGGAGCTTCTTTTTTTGATTGATTCCAGGTAACACTAGTACCCATCACACTCTGTGCCACGACTACAGTGGAGCATTCCGGACCATCACCTCACAGAAGACACATGAAGCAACACAGGGAAACATCTCACAGAAAGGAAGAGCAAGGGCTGAGATGGAAACAACTGCATTGATGCGTCACCAGGAGATGGGATGGGGCTGGCAGGTCTCTGCAGCCCTGCACGCATCCCACCCACACACCGGCATCTCCCACCGTGAGGAGGTCAGGCATGGAAATAGCTCCTGGAGATGAAAATATCTGGCTGTGCTGGCGGCCCAGGTAGCTGCTGGGTGCGATGAGAGCTGAGGCTGGGGAAGTTTATAAGGTGGGTTGTGGAAAACTGGCCGGCAGCTCCGCAGACAAAGCCTGCCTCCATCCAAACCAAACAGCGCCCGCTCCAAGCACCAGGATGTGGTGCTGAGGGGCTCCCAGCACCACCCAGGCACGGTGGATGAGAGGGGGACACTGCAAAGGGAGCTGGATATCACTCCATCCCATAACTTTCGCTTCTCTGGCTGCTTGTGGGCTCAACAGGAGTCCAGTGGGACATTTCATTTGCACTGTGTTGTGGTTTGAGTTAAAGTAGGATCAGTTTCTGACTCTTAACTCAGTCGTTCTAAGTAACTTCATTCTCTGCAAACTGTTTTTAGGACAGTGTTCTTCTCTCAAAGTGATAACACAGGGCTTTGGTATGCAAAGAGGCCAAAGCTTATATTTATCCCTGTAGTAACCAAGACCATCCTCAAGCCGGTGGAAAAAGGTCCCACTTGCGAGGAGGGACGGATAGGGCTGGTGACCCCAAACTGACCAACGGAGGATTCCATCCCATACACATCACACTCAGTATAAAAACTGAGAGGCCATGAGGGTCAGCGCTTTCTGTGATGGCCAACATCTAGTGAGGACCTCGTCAGTCTGTTTGATCCTAGGTCCATATGTTCCTGAGCCCAGCTCCCTCCCTCCATTCCCTCGTGTCTGCTCTGCAGCATTTGTGGTGATGTAGAGTCATCAAGGGGTGGGGACACAATCTCATATATTTGTATATATTTTATTACTTTCTAATGATTTTCATCATTATTATTATAATTTCCTTAAAGCTGTAGTTTTAGTTTCCAACCTGCTAGTCTTTTGCCTCTCATTTCCCTCTTCCCTTTCCCTGGGGGTGGAGGGAAAGGGATTTGGGAGCCCAAGTGCTTAGGGATATGATTTAGTAGTGGACAGGTATGGTTTGGCTGGACGATGTCAAAGGTCTTTTCCAACCTAGTGATTCTACGAACTGATCAATTTTAGCTGCTGAAAATTAGCGGGGTTGGGGCTAAACCGTGGCACACTCTCAGCAACAAACCACAAGCCCAGAGCACTTGTGCCCTTTTACCCCATAAAAAGGCACAAATGAACCACTTTTAGGAAAACGTGTTAATAAATCCATACCCAACACCAGGACCTCTGTGCAGACCCTGACTGCTGCCCATGATCCCATGATCCATGACCTCATCTTCCCACCCTCCCTCCATCCCTGGAGGTGTTTAAAAGACAAGTAGATGAAGTTCTCAGGGATCTGGTTTAGTAGTGGACAGGTATGGTTGGACTTGATGATCTCAAAGGTCTTTTCCAACCTAGCAATTCCATGATTCTCTGTTCCTGTGCACAATGCCCTCGCAGTGCCCGACGCAGTCGGTCCTGATAAATGCCACTGGCCAGACGTGACCTAGGTGTGGAGCGCGGTGGTGGGCGAGGGCTGAGGGCCAGCCGCCTCTTATGAGATCCGCTGCTGTTCTCCACGAAGAATAGTCCCTTGTCCTGCGCCGACGGCTCTCCCTCAATCGAGGGGCTGGGGGCAGCGGGGCAGCGTGGTGTCACGGACAAAATGTATTAGTTTGGAGATCCAGAGACAAAAGAGCTGTCAAACGGGGTCAGACAGAGCCGTTCCAGTTCTTGGCCAGTCCTCAGCAGTACCGGAGTGGTGGCTTCACGCCACGGTGCTGCCACTCCAAAAGGCAAAGGGCTGCCGCCCCCTCCCAGTGAAGCGTAGAGAAGAGGAGGGTGAGGGGAGACCTCATCACTGCCTACAACTGCCTGAAAAGAGGATGTAGAGAGGTGGGTGCTGGGCTCTCCTCTCAAGTGCCAGGTGATAGGATGAGAGGAAATGGCTTCAAGTTGCGCCAGGGCAGGTTCAGATTGGATATTAGGAAAAATTTCTTCCCTGAAAGGGTTCTCAGGCACCGGCAGAGGCTGCCCAGGGAGGTGGTGGAGTCTCTGTCCCTGGAGGCGTTTAAAAGACAGGTGGATGAGGTGCTCAGAGATCTGGTTTAGCACTGGACAGGTACCGTTGGAGCTGATGATCTCAAAGGTCTTTTCCAACCAAACGATTCTATGATTCTATGAAGCGTTGTTTATTCAGCACCGAGGGACACATCACAAGAATGGCACACGGGGGGACAGTGCAAAGGGGATGTCTGGGGGGTCTCACACATATCTGCCTTTCCTCGGCTGCGCAGGGAGGAGTTTGGATCAAAACGAGCCCTCCTGCCCCATGGCAGTGTCTCACGCTAAGCAGGGCAGGCACCAGGCAGGCATGTGCTTCACGCTGTGGCAAGCGTTTATTTTTCCAGCTAAAATAATTTAATTTAGTGGGAATTTTTCCTCTTCTCAACCTGCTTTCTCCTGTAAGCAGCCCATCCCCAGGAATGGCTCGTCAGCTGGATGGGAACCAAGCTGGATGGTACGTCAAGTCAGAAGGCACATAAAAAGCCAGGTTATGTCATTTATTTTCCAACCAGGCGTAGCTGGGGGGGTGCTTATTTTTTTCTCAGCACCAGAAACATAAGGCCCAAAATGTCATTGCTAATGGAATTTACTATTTACTATGTCAGAGCAGATTCAGGAGAGGGGACACACGCTGTGCTATGAGCTATGCTGTGTAGGTGTGCATGTGTTTGGTGCGATCCTGCAAAGCCCCCGGTCTGTAGATGGAAAAATTGATTCTGCTGCCACACTGCACACATGCACCAGAATAATCAGAGAGTTATCGAATGGTTTGGGTTGGAAGGAACCTCGAAGACACACAGTTCAACCCCCTGCCATGGGCACGACACCTCCCACTTGATCAGGCTGCTCAAAGCCCCATCCAACCTGGCCTTAAACACATCCAGGGCACAGCTTCCCTGGACAGCCTGAGCCTCTCCACTCTCATCGTGAAGAATTGCCTCCTAATGCCCAATCTAAATCTTCCCCCTTCCAATTTTAAGCCATTCACCCTTGTCCTGTCACTCTGTGTCCTTGTAAAAAGTCCCTCCCCAGTTTCCTGGAGCCCCTTTCAGCACTGGAAGCTGCTTTAAGGGCTCCTCGGAGCCTTCTCTTCTCCAGGCTGAACAACCCCAACTCTTTCAGCCTGTCCTGGTACAGGAGGTTCTCCAGCCCTCGGATCATCTCCGTGCCCTCCTCTGGACTCGCTCCAACAGCTCCATGTCCTTCCTGTGCTGAGGACTCCAGAACTGGACACAGGGCTCCAGGTTTGGTCTCCCCAGAGCAGAACAGAGGGGTAGAATCCCCTTCCTCACCACTGCTGGTCCCACTGCTCTGGGTGCAGCCCAGGACACGGTTGGTTTCTGGACTGCAAGCTCACATTGATGGCTTAATAAGATGTAATGGGTTTATTTTAGCAGAGCTCACCCAGCTACTGAAGTTCTAAGCACTGATAAAGCTTCATCCATGTCAGCTCACCGCTCTTAAGAGCAGAACAGACAGCATGGCCAAGGTGGAACAAGATGCACCAAACAATGTAAGAAATAAGCAGGTCCACAGCTAGGACAAAACCCACTTACCTGGTAGGGTGTCAGCAAACCCCTCTCCTGGTGACGGTCCTTGCACATCGAAGGCAAGCACTGGCCAGGAACCTCATGAGATGTGGAAGGCTTGGATCCATGAGCTGAGACGTCCACTTGTGGTTGTGGTAACATCTCCTGAGCCGCAGAAGTTAATGAGCCTGTAGGGAAAAAAAATATCTTGCAATTTTTTTCTACCGAGGCTGCCAGCTGTCCATTATGTTTAATAGGACAGTTATCGTACGTTAAATACTGGCATGATTAAAAACATATTTATAAAGGATTAGCAGCTCTGTAACGGCTACACGTCTGTTCTGAGGCTGTTAAATCTCCCAGAATGTGTTTCTAATCATCTATACAATAACCGTCTTAATAAATCAGAATTAGAGGCACATTTGAGTGAGCGTGGATTCCACATTGCACCTGGTGAGGTTTTGTAGAGGGGAAGTGGGAGAACAAAACCCAAGAGGCGTAAGAGGTTTGAAGGAAAACCAACTGCTGTTTCTGGAAATCCAGCAGTGCATGAACATGGAGAGCACTTGATGGAGACACATGGATCATAACTGCAAGTTCCAGCTCCCTGGATCACTGCTGGACATAGGTTTGTGGGACTAAGGTGAGGAGAACCGCCTGCACATACAACCACGCTGTTGTGTTTCCACCTGCTAAAACCCAAATGCCTCCAAGAGAGAAACCTCTCCAGGGCAGGAGAGACTCTCCAGCTTGGAATTGAAGCCTGAAAGCATCCGGGACAGACTGAGGCTGCTCCACGATTTTCTTTGCACTTCCATTCAGTGAGTTTGTTGAAATCCATCGGTGCATGAACATGGAGAGCACTTGACGGAGACACTCAGATCATAACTGCAAGTGCAGCTCCTTGGCTCACCGCTGGACCAAGGGTGGGTTTGTGGGACCAAGGTGAGGAGAGCACCTGCACACCCAACCATGCCGCCTCGCCGCTACATTTCCCACCTGCTAGAAAACCCAAGCGCTGCTAGGAGAGAAACCCCTTCTCAGTGCCCCAGGGCAGGAGAAACTCTTTGGTTTGGAGCAAGACAGCACTCAGGACAGACTGGGGCTGCTCCAGTTTTCCTTGAGCTTCCATTTGGTGCGTTTCTCGCCCAGCATCACCAGCTGCCATTCCAGCCGTGCGCCTGGGGATGGATTTGGGGCAGCCGTACCCCGCTGTTAGCAAAACGCCCAGGCGCGGCGAAGGCATTTAGCAAAAATAAACGCCGAGGACGAGTTTGAAATGTTTATTTTCCAACTCCGGGCCATTCATCCAGTGACACCGCTCTGTTCCAGCCAGTCTCCCTCTGTTTATATCAGATGATTAATGAGATACAGATTGTCTTTAGCCTTGATGGATGTTGCAGTCACCAGGGAGAAGTACGAATTTGGGCTTTTTCCTCCCACCTCTGTCTGCAGCCACCACGCCATCCCGATTGGCCTGCAGGACAGATTTGCATCCCTTTTCATGCAATCAAAACTAAGATTCTATTACTTTCTCTTTTTTACAGCCTGTCCATTTGCCTTCTGCACTCAGCCCCCTTCTAGCTGGAACCTCTGATGACCCAGGAACATGGTTTGAGCTGCGATCAGCTCAGAGAAAGAGACAGATCAAACAACAAATAAAAGAGGGAGTCAGAGAAGTAAAGGCAAAAGGCAGCCTGGGTTCAGCCTGCCCAAAGCTCACTACTGAACCGGAGCAGAGGGATCTGCAGGACGCACGCAGCGAGCGTGGCAACCACCAGACACTGCAACCACTGTCACAATAACTCAGCCTAAACCCAGTGTGATGCACGGATGCCGTTCCTAGAGGACACAGTGCTGTCCCTGCTCCAGAAAATGCTACTTACAACTTCAGCATCACCCGTGTACTTTTTTCCTGCTGGGCTACTGACCTGTTCAACCGACACCATTCCGATGCGGCACCCATTGGTCCACCTCCCACTTTCATTCAAAGTCAAGCAGCTCAGCTTTTCCCCCTTCAAGGAACTCCTATCAAACACTCCCGGGAGTTTAATTCTAACCTGTGCGCACAACGGAGAGGGACCAGCAAGCTAGGGCTGAAACCAGAGGCGCAGGGGCTAAACCACATGCATAATGGCTAATTAACCCCACTAATCAAACACCGCCAGGTAATCACGCTGCGTAGAGACAAGGAAGCTTTAAGAAAGCACAGAACATAAATTAATGAGTCCAATTAATAATAATAATAGACTTTGCAATGGCTAAATGGGGCTGGATGGAAACCAGCTTGAATGCATCACCGCACCAATGCTTCCGCATCATCCCAGAGCACGGCTCGGGGCAGGAGCCGTTGACACATCTCTCCAGCACTCAAAGCTTAAATTGAAAAGCTGCCATTAACATTAAAAAGAAAAAAAAATAGCTTTTTTAAAACTCCATACGTTTCTATTCCCACTCCCCCTTCTTTTCCTTCTGATTCACCCTTCTGATATTTTACTTGGACTCCAACCCTAATGCATTCGTCCTTCTTAGCACATTTTTGGGCTGCTTCCACCATTGTTCTTGGAAACCTTTCTTTTTTTTTTTAAGTAAAGGACATATATTTAGCTATACAACCTGGTCACTCATGTTAAAAATCCTACCTTGGGTTGGGAAGAGCTTATAGAAAAGGGAATGGGTCCACAGCTGCTGCCAGAGAGGAACATGGCAAGAGGTTTGTGCCACAAGGCTATGAGCGTGTGCGAGGTGTGCACGTGTGTGTGTGTGCAAAGGTGTGCGGCAGCTGGGCCACGGGTGATGCCGGTGCGCCACGAGTGGTGCTGGAGGGTTGGTGGCTGCAGATGTCCCCATGTCCTCCCCAAAAGCCGCTGTCAGGGCTGAGAGAGGAGCTTCAATCACCGCAGCTCCTTCTCATCCCTATGCACTTCGCTCCAGCCCGGCTCAGGTGGACATGAGCGTTTCCTTTAATCGGGCAACACCTCCAAATATATTTGCAGCCAGGGTCTTGCAATGGTTAAGAGTTGCCCTACCCATGGTCATGGTCCCCAGCTGGAAGGGGCTCAGGCCATCCCAGTTGTTACGGATCCCACACTTTGCCAACGGAGGGGGTGGGTTTGGACGGGCTGGTTTTAATAACTCATGAGCGCTCAGCCCGCACCCAAACATCTCATTTTGAAAAGGCAGGTTGGAGTCCAAGAAGCACTCGCAGGCTTTTCATAAACACACTTTAATAATCTTCATCAAGAATTTTAATACAGAGCGAGCTGCCTGCCAGGAACTGCATTTACACTGTCAGCTGCCGAGAGGAACAGCCCTGCACCACTGCTCAATACCAGAAACACCCTCACTCCCTCCCGCTGAGCTTTTCCTCTCTTCCCTTTTGTATGAAACACGGTGTTTCGGATATCAGAAGGCTTAATAACTGCGGTGAGGAGCCAGGGAGCTCCCAGTAGCATCCCCTAGCTGGGGTGCAGCCCCTTCGCCTTGGCCTGCCACGTGCCTACCACCATCCCACTCCCATCTCCTGCCCAGCAGGACCTCAGCAGGACTCGTGCTTCATCTCTTTTTTTGGTGTTTAAAGGCTTCAGGCAGCATCTTTCCTTCTCTCCTGATACCCTGCTGAATGATAGATTCATGGAATCATTAAGGTTGGGACAGACCTCTAAGCTCATCCAGTCTAACCATCAGCCCAACCCCACCGTGTCTGCTAAACCATGTCCCAAAGTGCCACAGCTACACCTTTGTCCAACACCTTCAGGGATGGAGGCTCCAACACTGCCCTGGATTGGTGCTTCACTACTCTTTCAGTGAAGAAATTTTTCCTAATATCCAATCTAAACCTCCACTGCTGCAATGTGAGGCCATTCCCTCTCATCCCATCACCTGTTACTCAGGAGAAGAGACCAACACCCGTCTTGCTACAATCTCCTTTCAGGAGCTTTAAAGAGCAATAAGGTCTCCCCTCAGCCTCCTTTTCTCCAGGCTAAACAGCCCCAGGTCCCTCAGCTGCTCTCATAACCCCTGTTCTCCAGCCCCTTCCCCAGCTCCGTTCTCTTCTCTGGATGCGCTTCAGCCTCTCGATGTCCTTCTTGGAGTGAGGGGTGCAAAACTGAACCCAGGATTTGAGGTGTGGCTTCACCAGCGCCCAGTCCAAGAGGATGATCCCTTCCTTGCTCCCGCTGGCCATCCCATGGCTGGATCGTACCCAAACCATTGCTGCTGCAGGTTCTGCACAGGGTGGTGGCTGGAGACATGCTGTGCTTTCAGATTAAGGGAGTAACGGGGCCGGGGGGGAGCTACGGATACGGTTACCAAAGCTTTCCTTTCACAGCAGAGCTTAACGGGATCAGAAAACATTTCCCTGCTGGCTGTGGTATCAAACAATTACAGGGATTAGGCGAGGGCTTTGCCATCCTCTGGCACATCAGGTTTTAGTTTCTGCCAGAGGCAAAATACCCAATTTGATGTACTTCAAACCCAAAGGGCTGCTTATGGTGGGAATCGTATTTTACAGCCTTTTTCCCAACAGCTGAAAACACTCTATCTGTAATCACCCTCCAGATGCTGCTCCAAGACACATCCGTGCCCGGCTGAGCCAGATCTTCCCAGGCGTGGGGGGATGTCACCCTTCTGTGTCCCCATACCACTGTCCCAACACGAAGTGCCACCTTGCAGGGAAGGGCTCAGACTGGAGCAGGGAATGAGGAATACCTCGGGGTAACTTCAGCGTCAGCATCTCAGCATCTCCTTCCACCCAGTTCTTATCAAGTCTTATATCTCTTGGGGGAAAGAGCCGGGGTGGGGGGCATTTTGAACACCAGTTCTTGGCAGGTCAGACAGTTGGAATGTTTAGAAGTCTGTTCCCAAGTGACTGACATAAAGAAAGAATATAAAGAACCCCCATCCCAGTGAAATAAAATGATGAGATTAGAAATACCCCTACCAGGTGGCCTCTCTGAACCTCACTTAGAGGAGGTGGGGAATGCCAGTTTTCCACCAGGACTGGCACCACCACCTCCACCACCTTCCCTGTCCTTGTGAAGTTCTTACCTTATTTATTTACTTGAGAGCAGAAAATCTGAGGAAGCCGCCCGGCAAAAATACCAACTTTCTGCCAAGCGTTTTGAAGTTCCAGCACAAATTGCCTTTCACAGGCAGGGGAGTGGGATGGAGAGGTAGAAGGAAGGTCATTTCTTCTTGAGAAAACCCCCAAAAGGCTTTGGAGAGCCAGAGGGGTCTTTTCATCGTGTGGGCAGGGGAAAAGTGCTGGATGGGTTCAGGGAAGTGGTTGTGGGAAGCCCTTGCATGGTTATAGCATCTGTTAGTGCCAGGGCAATACAGGCTGCAAGATACCTTAAAATCAGTAAGAACTTAGAAGATGCTATCCCCAAAAACCCCTCCAGAGCAGACAGAAGCCTCCCATAGACTCCAAGCGATGCAGCGTGCCTCAATGTACAGATATGCATTACTGTCATTAATGCTCTTTTTCAGCTCTTTAAGATATCTGCAAAACTGCTTCACCTCCTCCAGCGCTCGCTCCCATCCCTGCCTGAGGGATGCTGTGATCTGTGGGCAGCGTCTGTCCATCTGCACAGTGCCTCACAGAATCATGGAATGGTTTGGGTTGGAAGGGACCTCAAAGCCCATCCAGTCCCACCCCCTGCCATGGGCAGGGACACCTCTCACCCGATCAGGGGCTCCAAGCCCCATCCAACCTGGCCTGGAACCCTTCCAGGGATGGGGCAGCCACCACTGCTCTGGGCAACCTGGGCCAGGGCCTCCCCACCCTCACAGCAAAACATTTCTTCCCAAGATCTCATCTCAATTTTCCCTTTTTCAGCTTAAAGCCATTCCTTCTGTCCCTGCACTCCCTGACCAAGAGCCCCTCCCCAGCTTTCTTGGAGCCCCTTTCAGGACTGGAAGGTCGCTATAAGGTCTCCCTGCAGCCTTCTCTTCTCCAGGCTGAACAGCCCCAACTCTCTCCGCCTGTCCTCATAGCAGAGGTTCTCCAGCCCTCAGATCATCTCTGTCGCCTCCTCTGGACCTGTTCCATCAGATCCACCTCCTTCCTATGCTGGGGATTCCAGGACTGGACACAGGACTCCAGGTGGGTTCTCATGAGAGAAGAGTAGAGGGGAAGAATGCCCTCCCTCGCCTGCTGGCCACGCTTCTTGTGATGCAGCGTGGGACGCGGTTGGCCTTTTCCAGGTGCACCCTTGCAGTGGCTTCTCATCAGGAGCATCCGAAAAGAAAATCAAGTCCTGCAGCAACACATGAGCCACATTCATGCACTGAGTGGCCATGGAGAAAATCCAGGTATGCTGGTGCCTCCCGTCAAGCTCGAAACAGCCATTGCTCCCCGGGGTCTCAGCTTTCCACCAGCCGGTGGAGCAAGATGTTGTACCTTGTTTATGTTTCTATGGTATTACCCTGCCTGCTGGCTCCCATCCTGCAGCCCCCACCGGCTAAATCTCCGCGAGGTTAATTTCGAACATGAAAAACGGCCTCCCAAGAGCAACTGCGGTTGATTTAAAATAATAAAAATGGAAATCTCAGATTTGATGACTAATCCCGGGGGACCAGCTTAAATTAGTGCGAACCAATCGGCCGCAAAAGACCAGAGGAAAATTCCTGCTGGACTTCTCTCCTCAGTCCACTCCCTGGCTTCATTTTCCATCTCCAGATCCTTCCAGCCTGCAAACATATACAGTGTTGCCTCGGCAACTCAGAGACGAGATATACGTACATGAGAAAATGAGACAATCTCTTTCCTCGGTGATTGCCTGAAAGGTGGAAAATGAAA